>NC_091129.1:101013077-101374744 GCF_040183065.1 Periplaneta americana
AATCCTGGTCATATACCATGTTACTATTTGATAGACTACAATTATTCAGGCTTTGCAGTCAGTTCAGAGCTCAATTTTGTCACGTGTCATACTTTTAAGTGCAAAAAAAGCTGCAAGAGTGAAATATGTTCTGTGTTAGTTGGTAATCTGGAAAATTTTAACAAACAAATAATTTAGTTTTTGCTACAATACTCACAGTATAAGTCACTGGATCCACAGTTAACGTCAGACGAGAAGCAGCATTGTCATTCCAGACAGGTGTATCTGCTTCTTTATCTTTTACAAGGAATTTGGTTTGCTTTGTGATTCGAGGGGTCATATCCTGGAAAGTAACAATAACACAAAGGCTGGTTGATATTCAATATTCTGGTCAATTTTCATTGATACTTAGAGATGAAAAAGTGCTGGTATCTTCTGTACTAATTTCTTTTGGTTATTTACCTAAAATCTCCAATCTATATCGGAGTTTTACATGGTAATCATGTTCAGTCACAAGATTAAGTTTTGCAACTGCAGATCTTCTACAATACTTTGGAATTACATTTTGATCACAAAGAAGTTTTTTTCTATTCTGAGTATTTATTTCTAGCAGTTTTAATTTTAAATCTCTTCTCAGATTTTAAATTTATGGAATGTTTTACTGGTGCATACTTACCAACTTCAAGGGGGCTATATTTAATAAGTTATAATTAAATATGTACCAAACCTATACGCACATAGACTTATTCCAATTCAGAAACAACTCAGTAAACTAAAAAAACTCCAAAAGGAAATAACACTTCAATGGATACCCAGCCATTGTGGTATACCTGGAAACGAGAAAGTCGATAATATTGCAAACGAGGCAACATATTTGCATCCAAAACCTCTTCAAGTGATATCTCTATCCAGTGCTTTTGCTTCAGTAAAGTCTCATTTTACAAACCTATGGATCAACAATTGACTCTCTTCTGACAACGGAAAAATTTTACAGTCTGTACAAAAGAAACCAAATGACCTGAACATGTACAAAAACTTGCCCAGACATGTTCAAACATTTTTAACAAGAGCCAGAACAGTTCACATTGTCACTCAATTGTACCTACACCGATTTCACATTTCTGATAATCCTACTTGTCTGTGGTGTAATAATCATGATGAAGATCTGGAACACATTCTTCTATACTGTCCATCCATAAACCACAAAAGAAGTAAATTAAAATCATCAGTACCAGTTGCAGAAGACACAGCCCTGCAGTATATATTGACTACACCCCAACTCTGGCTACTAGCAACAGGCATCTATGATGAACATCGATCAAAATACCCCCTCATTTCTCGTGAAAAACAACAACTGGATAGACTACAGTGGACTATAGTGGACTTCATGTTGTCAGCAAACAGCTGGATACATTAAGAAGATTGATTTACTGATGCATAAAATATATGAGGGCAAATCGAAAAGTCTTTGAACCTATTTTGTTTCAGCCAAATCGTATTAGTGTGACTCAGTAACCAAGATACAGATTTGATACAACAGGGTATGCTTGGACCTGCCCAGCATTAACTCTCAGCACCACTATCAGTCAATGAAGATGGCTGGTGTGCTTAATACGTGCACGTCGTATGAGCAGTGAAGTATTATTTGTTTTCTACAGAGCAAGGGACGAATGCCCATCAAAATCCATAGGGAAATGCAGCTGACATATGGGGATAAGTGTCTTTCTTTGAGAAGTGTGCAGTGGTGGTGTTGTGAGTTCACTAATGGCTGAGAAGACCTTAATGACAACGAGCGGTCGAGGCAGCCTCACACCTCTCCCACACTGGACAACATTGCCCACGTAGATGAAATGGTGAAAGCAGATCGGCGTGTCCACCTGAAGATCATTTCCAAGAAGCTTGGCATTTCGTAAGGCATTGTTTACGATATCGTTCACGATTCCTTGGGGTATCACAAGGTTTCATCACAGTCTAGTATATACAGTCGCGAAGCTCAATACATAGTAAATATGCAAACATTAGGTAGTTGCTCACCACTAGGATCGCTAATATCGCCTCATTACAGGCAATGCAAAATAGTACCGTCACAGTCTATTGTTTCTAGCACCCTCAAAACTCAAGCTTCGTGACTGTATATAGTAGACTGTGGTTTCATGTCAGTGGAAGCCTAAGCAATTGGATGAAGTGTACAAGGTCAAGAGAATGATGACGTTATTGCAACATTTGCAGCGTTACTCTGATGAGGGTGAAAGGTTCCTGGATCTCATTGTCACCAGAAATGAAATGTGAGCATTGCATTTCACTCCAGAATCCAAGCAGGAGAGCATGGTGTGGAAACATCCTGGTTCGCCCGTCATGAAGAAATTCTGCACAATGCCATCAGTTGGGAAGTTGATGCTCACGGTCTGGGATTGCCGAGAACCACTCCTGCTGGATTTCATGACATGAGGTGACACCATCAACGCAGACAGATATTGCAGCACACTCACATGTCTGCGAGCTGCCATCAGAAAAAAGCACCTGGGGATTCTCGTGGACAATGTGGTTTTTCTCCATGACAACGCTAGGCATCATGTGGCAAATAGGACCACCGCCCAACTCATTCGGATGGGAGATTATGGAGTATCCACTTTATAGTCCAGACCACTCCCCCAGTGATTACCATGTGTTCAGTCCACTGAAGAAGTTCCTGCCAAGCCAGAGGTTCATTTCAGACGATGACACGAAGACTGCTGTCTGGCAGTGGTTTCACACTCGACCGGCCGAATTCTACAACAGCAACATCTCCATACTAGTGGTACAATGGGATAAATGCCTGAACAGCGGTGGTGACTATGTGAAAAAATAGTCAAAGGTAATAGAACACTACCTCTATTTTGATTTTCCTCTATGTTTATTATTGTGACTTAGAAAAAGGGGGGCAAAGACTTGTTGATTCGTCCTCGTATTTTTTATGAAATAAAGATTGTGGACTCGATCCAGGACGGATCCTCACACTTACAGTGATCACACAGAAAGATACAACTTCTGACATTTGTAGTAAACAGAATCAGAGAGTGATGTTCCAACTAAACAGGATTGCCCCTTTCTTCACCCTGATGGCAGACAGTCAACTGGAGGGCAGGTGGGTGGGCAGGCAGATAAACGCAGAAGGAAAGTTTGGGGAATATATCTATGGGGCAATGTCATGTCCATTTTGTGTGTGGCACCAGACAGTCAAGTGCATATCCAGTACTGACTGAGGGATTCGGGGAGCAGATAAAAGGAGTTCAGAAATAAAATATACATTACAGAGCTGTCAAAAGTTGCTTCTTTCCTTGCACGAGCTTCAGGCTTGCTTTGGCTCATTGTGTACCCTATATATTGACAGGACCAAGTCCCATCCTCCAATAATATGTAAGTCCCAGAGCCTGGAGCCCCAAGACCTTCGTAGGAAGACAATGTGGCTAGGAAGAAGAAACTTCTTCCAAAACCACTCTACTACATCCTCATCTTTCCTCTAAATTTCAACACATGTCTACCTCAAAGAAATCAGGTTGTGGTTCCTCTGATTCAGAACCATGCCTTGCTGCCTGTTGTCGGTACATTTCTATCTGCTGTTGTACTGCATTCTGGGAGCGGTCTGTTATTACAGAGACTGGGTTCTCATCCCAAGAATTCCAACTTTGAAGATCTGGTGCCTGAAATTAAAATAACCATGCCAGTATGAAATTACTTGACTGCTGACATTCATTAGATAAACTTGAAATTAAATATTGGTATTGAAAAATAGTAATTGGAACCTGTTTACTTTACAGTTCTGAGTTGTAACATCTCTACAGAAGAGTTATGAAATATAAAACTTAAAAAAAAAATAAAATAAAATAAAACTTTAAAAGTGTTACAATTATTATTAAAAAGGTAATTTATCCTATAAGACAGACAGCACCATTTCGATATTGATATTGTTTCTTCATCATCGTCTCCTGCATCAGCTCATCTTGCTTCTAGTTTCGGTGTTTCCTATCATCTACAGTAGCGTGCAAATTAATCCGAACACGACATATTTTTACATTTACTGTCATTGTTGGCCTCACAGCTGCTCATACTGCTTTAATTGACATCTGTAGTACATGTAATTTCATTGTTGAAGGTCTGTCATTATTTTTTTTTATAATGTGTGACATTTTGCCTGTCGTTTTGTACTTATAATCATTTCAGTTGTGTTGAAGACTTAATACTGCAATCCTGTGTACATTCTGTCGTCTTCACAAATGGATACAACTCCACGAAAACGGTCTAAAATTATAACATTAGCAGAGCATTCTTCTATGTTACAGAGGCAAATTGCTGCAGAATGTCACATCGGTTTGGCTAATGTTAATTCGATCATAAAACGATACAGGGAGACTGGATCCATCACACCCCAGAAAAAAGGAAACTGTGGCCGGAAAAGGAAGACTTCACCTGCAGATGATCGTTTGTCAGAAAAAGTAAATTAAATCCTAGACTAACTGCTGTCGACTTAACCCGCGAGTTAATGCTACCACTGGGGCGAATATTCACGTCACAACAGTGCGGCTAGGCTTTTGGAAGCTGGACGAAGGGCTCGTAAGCCTATTAAGAAGCAACTGCTAACCCCTGTTATGTGCAAAAAAACGCTTAATGTGGGCAAAATTACATCAACACTGGACAGTGAATGACTGGAAGAATGTATTTTTTTCCGACGAGTCTCACTGCGAGGTCCACGGCCATCGTGTTTCTTACGTACGGAAAGGATCCGAAAAAGTAACAGCAGCTCATCTCCAACAAGCACCCAAATACCCCCCTAAAGTAATGTTTTGGGGTTGTTTTACACATGAAGGGCCTGGAGCATTAATACCTATCAAGGGAATGATGAATTCTGACAAATATATTCACTTATTGGAAACCAGAATCGTACCCCAGCTGCAAAAATCATTTCCGGATGGCAGAGGTGTGTTCCAACAAGACCTGGCACCATGCCATACGTCTCGAAAAACTACAGAATTCTTCAACAAGAAGAATATTCAGGTACTCCCCTGGCCAGGCAACTCACCCGACATCAACCCCATTGAGAACTTGTGGCAAAAGAAGAATGCAAAAAATGGATTGTTCTACAAAGGAGAAGATGATTTCTGCCCTCATTGGTGTATGGTTTCGAGATGAAGAAATGAAGAATATTTGTGGGAAATTAGTGGAATCCATGCCAAATCGTCTCAGAGCTGTTATTAGGAACAAGGGAGGCCACATAGATTACTGAGGTATGTCTTAGATCCTTTTTTTATCCCGTTTGAGTGTTTTTGCATAAGTAATTACGTTGTTCGGATTAATTTGCACGCTACTGTATGCTTGGAGTGATCAGACGTCCTCTTTTGTCCGGACATGTCCTCTTTTTTTTTTTTTTAGGCCTTTGTCCAGGCAGATTTTTTAAAAATCAAGAAATATCCTCCTTTTCGTAACTAGTATGCAAGATATTTTGAAATTATCTGATTTGACGCCTTTTTCAAGTAATCTGCCTGTACATGGCAGCAGCATCGACAGAATATACTCTTTGCCAACGATCATAAATCTCTTTGCTTATAAAATAATATTAAATTCACACTTTGTGCGGCCTTTCCATGTATTTTGATAATAATTATAGTTCCCTTGGTTTTAATAAGTAGATAATTGTAAAACCATTTTATATTATTAACTTTTATCATATGTAATGCTGTAATAAAATACATATTGATATAATTTTAAGTATAATATATACCTGAGCCTAAATCTAAATAGATATTTTCTGTCTTCTTTAATAATTATAATTCCCTGTAAAATCATCATCACTATTATTATTATTATTATTATTATTATTATTATTATTATTATTATTATTATTATTAATAAGTTTTATCATAATTATTTTGTGATATTAACATACTTTTAAGTATGATATAAACCTAAATCTGTACTGTAAATATTTTGTAATAAAATAGATATTGACGTAATTTATAATATAATATAAGGCCTAGCCTAAATATAAGTACATATTTTGTCCTCTTTTTTTTTTTTTTCTAACAATGTCTTCCTTTTTGAAGCTTTGTGTCCTCATTTTTATCGATGTGAATCTGGTCACCCTATCTATGGTGGGGGTATGCTGTTTTTATGTTTGTATGTTATACACTATTATATTAGATCGAATAATGTGTGTGTCTGAATTGTAATTGTGTATTAAGTGTATAAATGATTGGTTGATTGGCAAACTTACTCGTGTTAAATTACATAAGCAACTGTGGCTTACAGCTGTTTCGGTGCTTCTTCACACCATCCTCAGAGCCTACTAGATCTTGGCGTCATCTCGAACTTCGCTACCTGTTGTGAGGGTGCGTAGAAAAGTAGAGTCAAATAGCGTGTGTGTAATGAAATTGATCTGTGTGTTGAGAATTTGATCGGTATGTGTTTTAGTGTGTGTGTGTATATTTCATATTGTTCTAATGTGTTGAGTTTTTGGTTTTTGCGTTGTATGTGTAGGATTTCCATGTCTGTATTTATGTTATTGTATGTATGGTTAGCATTAGTTATGTGTTCGGCGTATGTGGATGTATTGTGTCCTCTGGTTATTGCTTTAATGTGTTCTTTGTAGCATGTTTGGAATGATCTGCCTGTCTGTCCAATGTAGAACTTTTCGCAACTATTAAATGTGAGTTTTTATACGTCTGTGTGGTTGTATTTATTTGTTTGTGTGTTGAGATGTCTTTGTAGTGTTTTTTCTGTTCTGTATGCTATGTTGTATTTCTGCTTTCTGAATGAAGATGCTATCTTATGTGTGCTTTTGTTTTCATATGTTAGTGTGATGTATTTCTTGTGTTCTTGTGATTGTGTTGTTTTGCGTGTTTTTGTGTTTGTTAAGTTTTTGTTTTGTCTTTCTTATGATATTGTCTATTATGTTTGGATTGTAAGCGTTTTCTTGTGCAATGTATTTGTGTTCACTTCTTCATTGTAGTGTTGTTGGCTCATGGGTATGTTGAGTAATCTGTGTACCTTACCATTGTCACATAAGATCGCATTTGATTTTGTTAACTTTTAAGGTCATATTTTTAATTTAGAACATTTTTATGTAAATATAAGGTCATTTTATTGGCCATTTTCAGCTATTCTTAGGTCATTAACATTCACCCCCTAGTTATTAGCAATAGAGTTTTTAAAGTTATATACTTAGTTCTGACAATTCATCAGAAAAAATGAATATAGGACATGCATGTTCATTACAACAGAAGTTGCAACACTGAAAATGAAAGTATTTTCACCCTTCATTGCAATATTTTACGTCAGTTCGAAGAAACATTTTTATCGTATATTTCGTGTTACACTAACTCCAATGTCCATATCATATCTATTTCCCAAGATCTTGCATTCCTATAGCGTACATTTACATGATAAGTCTAAATCTAAATAGGCCTATCTTGATTTTATCTTCAAATATTGCAACTGGGTTGACATAGGCTACTTATTTTCATTATTTATGGTATCTTAGGTATTTCTCCAGAAAAGCTACACTGAAGGCAGAATTTTCTTCAGCGTCATTGGCTTTTTTGAGATGTAAGCCTGTATTAATGTTAATGGCGTGGTTTTAGCTTGTAGGCTAATCACAAATACTTTGAACATACAAATCGTTTGAGAGGTCTACTGACCGTACTTGCATATTTTAATACACTGTTGTAGCATCCTTTTTTCCTCCCTGCTTGTTACCAATATCAACCTAACACTTGAGAGATCTATAATACATCCAGTGAAGCCAAAAAAAAAAAAAAAAAATCAGTGTAGTTTTTCTGGAGAAATAAGTTAGTGAATCTTACTACATGTGAACTTCGTGATTGCTGGTATGCAGCAGAGAAATCTGTTTTCAATAGGCTCAAATTAGAATAGCACGTTGAATCTCTGGAAAGAAATAAAACGAATGAAGAATGAAGGGGATAAAAATTCTGACTATAACTTAGCTATTAAAAAACCAAGACCTGTGCAGAAATTAAAAAGATACGCCTACATGATGTGACAGGTAGCCTATTAAATAAGTAAAAAGTCTATCTGAATAGAAGTCAAATAATACGGATTTAAATGATTTCCGTGTAGATTGCATTGAAGATATTATAGCTTCAGATTGACACGAGCTAAAATTTGGAACAAGTTAAGCAAAAGTGTATTACTTCAATTGGGCAACTACTGCTTTCTAAGAAAGTATAAAGAGCAAATGTTCTCGAGATACTTTACAATTACTTACACTTCTGTCTTCTGATGAAGTAACATTATTGGGTACAATTCCCACACCTGTCAATGGAATTGGATCACCAGAAGCACGTCTTCGCCGTCGAAAACAACATAAAGCTCGTTTTACAACTCCAAGCAAGAGCAGGAACAATGCTTTTAATCGATTAACCATAAAAGCGATTGCCATTGCCTGAAATGTAAAAGTAATAGTGATTCTTGATCAATTAAAATTACGCGTGTTGCAAGACGAAACACAGTAATATCCCATTTACGTATGTCTTGCACAGGGTCCCGATTTCTTGAACTCATAACCTACTTCAAAAACATATTGATTGACCTACCAAGGTATTTCAAGATGACAGTTTTAAATAAAGTCTTAATTCATATTAAAGTAACATAAAGAATTTCACATAATCTTAGAAACAAGTTATGATTAAATTAAATTTATGTTAACATCCCGGTCCGTATTGTGGACGTAAACAAATATGATACACCCACATAACCTCAGATAACATCACATCCGCTGACCTATACTCTCTGACAGAACTACCAACATATTCCATTATGAATTTCTTTGTTCAGTGCTCACCAGCGATCTATTATTTATTTATTTTAATTTTATTATTTATTTATTTATTTATTTTTTTTTTGCGGAGCGATGTTACTAAAAGCATATTTTATACTGCAATTTTTCTGTACTTCTGTTTCATTTGAAGACATGCTTTCAAATCTAAGGAGTCTCAGCATAACAATCTGTTAAATATTTGATCAATTACTTACCTAACTTACCTATGCTAGTACATTCATGGAGGTTAAAGATGTCCGAAGAGCTCAATAGTTTAAAATCAAACATAGCCTACTAATTTTAGTATAAAAACTGAAATAAAACAATATTATCAAAACATATATTTTATTATGTCAGTACTATTGCCCAATAATAAATAACAGAAATCTTGAGTAACTTAACATCCTGAAGAAAATATATGCTTTGAATAAAATCAGAAAACCAGCACCAATTTCTGTACATTGTAGCCATTACATAACACTCCTTTTATTAAACTTATCATAAATCCATCAAATCAAACAAGACACTTTTACTTTTACACAAGCACTTCCGTTATTACTTCTGACATTATTTTTTATTACTGGTATGATGAAATTTCTATTAGGCCTGTATTTTTTTTTTTATTTGGAGCAATCATTTTTGTTTTTAACTTAAAGCAGAAGCACACATTTACTTTACATAGAGAAAAATTTTAATTATTCAAGCTTAATTTTTCTTCCCAAGATACCCTTTTTCTTATGCACTGATACTAACAATACCAACTCAGTACTGACAAGCCTTCAATATTCTGCATAATCATAAGGCACAACATGCATATGAATCTAAATTTTATGTTGATGTAACAAAGTGTAGATAAATACACTCGTAACACAATATAAGCTAGTTGGGCCCCCAAAATATATGACATACCGTATCTTGCACAATACACTACTTGAAATTATTTTTGAACATGCAAGGAGAGGAAAAAGAAGAATGTAAATTACATAAAGTTTACACAGGCTATAGCATTAAGTTTAAACTGCACATTTCTTGGAGAACCAACTTGAGTTTACTTATTAGCACTATTAACACGTTTAATTTTAAACACAATTTCCAGTTATCTTGGTCCCATTTAGCTTGAATAATGATTAACACACAAATTATCTTTTTTTTTTTTTTTTTTTTTGTATTAGCACTACATTAAATGCTTCACACTAAAAACATGTATCACAACGGGTCCCTAAACTGGAGAACTTTGCAACATTTTAAAAGAAAATAGGTACATAATTCACAGTCATGTACAGAGAATGAGGTTATTCATTTTTCGATTGTTCCCAGCAATATTCAAAAGGATAATCTTTTTCCCCCTGTTCGTGAGTTAGTAACTCTTCATTTCGCTCAAAATCTTGCACTTGCCCCAGTACACCAACACCACCTTCAGACACAGGTAAACCTGTGATATCAAAAAACAGTTCTTCTGCAGATTTGGCTTCCTCAGTACCCTTCTTCTTAAAAAAGTTTGATACGTTGACACAGTCCCTGTACAGAAAATCCAGAGCTTTGGGATGATTTCGATCAACAGACTGGCTGACATCAATGAACCAACACTGTTTATTATGCCACAGGATATTGTACTCGGATAAGTCTGCGTGGACAAGTTGAGCATCCTCATACATCTTTTTCATCGCTGCAGCGGTCTGCAGATATGCTTCAGTCATTTCTGTGGGTTTTAGAAATGCTTCCTTTAACTTTTCAGCGGGTTTATGACTTTCTCCAATGAAGGACATAACCAAAATATGTTTCTTCAAGACTACAACATCTGGACAAAGAATACCAAACTTTCTCATTCTCATCAGATTGTGCATTTCTTTCTCTGCCCACATGTGTATAATTTTTCTTGGATTTTGTTTCGAAAACCTATCTTTGAATCTGTAGTCATCTTGAATGTATTTATCTCGTGTTTTGAATTCATTTAAAGTGGTCTTGAAAATTTTGACAGCACACTCCTTCGGTATAACACAATCTCGACCAGCTCCACCTTCTGCATGAAGAACGACAGCTTCCTTACCGGTGCTGAGGATACCATTCACCCTTTCCAGTACTTCCTGATTCACCAAACGATACAGAAGTAAGCGAGTGCGGGAATCAACACACATTTCTGCTGTTGCTTGCTCGCTCTTATCGTGCAAACGATGCCTACGAGATTGTTCACTACGTGAATAAACTTTCAGGCTGTTGAATACTTTGTTTGATAGCTGCATATCAAAGCCACCACCGTCTCCGGTTTGAAACTCGGGAGGGAATTCCATAACACGACATGCATTCCTACGGCCATTCATTGTCATATCATGTTTAGTTACCATTGCATCACCTTCTTTCTTGTATCCACATTTAGGCATAGCTTTAAAAGCTTTTTCTGTACTCACAAAACTGTCCCATTCACGATGTTTGTCATCGACGTCTTCATCTTCAGAATCACTATCATATACCAGATTTTCAGGAAGGACACGATAATTTGAATACGATATGCACACTTTTGACGAACCATTAAATTTATTCTCAGTTCTTTTCAGCATGTCATCATATTCTTTGTCAAACTGTACCTGTAACATCTGAGCTATCATATGATCACTGTCACAACCAGGAGCACTTTCGATGACAGTCACGGGTTCCGGTTCTGCAGCGAAGTTCTTGACGAGACGTTCTTCTTCTTTTACTTGGAGATCCTTCGCTAATTCCTCGGACATAATATCTGCAAGGCATACTGGTTCAGTTGGTTGTTGCAACTTTCCCCACGGAGAAGTTGGAACACTTGCTGTCGCACCCAAATCCATACTACTGTAGTTGTGTAAAAATGTATGTATTTATAACGTTACACGTTATATGAAGTATTTCTTACCAACGGATTGCAACGTACTTGGCAACAGATGTCGAAAACTTGCACAATACAATCACGAATCTCAGTCCTAACCCCTCCCCCTCCTCCACAGCTGGATGGGAAGACCATAGATAAAGAAGTTGCGAACATAAACTGTTGAGCAAAGATTACGCAGAATGTTCTATAATCAGAGTCAATTCCAAAGAGAATTGTATTGAAGTACTGAGAACAATGCGGAGAATAAAATGAGAATTACAGCAACACTTAATGTTATATATTATAGCATGAGGCTAACGATTAAGAACATAAGCAACATTCTAATTACACATTAAATGCCTATTACTGTTGAAACTAATTCAAAGAAAAATTTCATATTCCAAACTATATTAAAATGATTTTCGTAACTACTACTTTTCAAGTATATGTCCATACCAAAGACGTTATAATAGCATACTTTTATAATATTTGCATAAGCAGGATCAAATTTAATGCTGTAGTAATTGATATGTTGTTATCTAATGTAATATGTTTGTAATATTGATTTATGAACTATGTAATGTGAAGAAATCCGGAAACAAAAAAGTTACTATAATTTTGCCATGCAAAGCTTCGCTAACTAACAAGACGCTAGAATGTTGGTAGCACTGTGTGTTGCCGATTGCATTGTGGGATGAATTCGTCAGCGCTACTGAACCTAGCGCATAAAGAAGGAACTAATCATAAGTGTAGGTTGTGTTGGTTTGTGGTGTCGGGTGAATGTCCAAGTGGGAAGTGCGTGGAGTGACAATGGCAGGTCTGGTGTTTGGGGAAGTGAACAGCTGATTATTATTTTGATCGTTTATATATGAATCGTGATCTAAATGTGGCCAAAATGCCTGTTCGTAAGTACAGAAGAGACACTAGTGAAGTTAGCTGCTGTTTGAAGTATGTTATATTTGGATTTAACGTGATGTTTTGGGTAAGTATTAAACATTTATGAAAGAAACAGTGTCATTGTTCATGTTGAATTGCAGTACGTTTTATTTGAATATTCTTTCAGTTTGCAGTTGAAATAATTTGAAGAATTATTTATGCATCGAGACAGATTTTATGATAATTTTGCTATACGTAAATGGTACATATAACTAAGTTTTCTGGAAGTTTGTGTTTTGTATTTAATATGAATTTTATATTTAAGTGCGGTGTAGTAATATTTCGTAAAAATTTGGACTTCGTTTGTTCTGAACATTGTTTCACGTGAATTAGCATTATACTTGCCATTGTGTGCAGAGAACATGGAACTGTACCAATTTAACTGTCGTAATTGGCGCACATGTGGATGTCACAGTGACGTTATTTACGTCACATATCATCTTTCTCCATTGTAGTGACTTATTGTTTACTTAAATAAGCTCACTCTTTTGTTCAAATAATATATTAAATATTACATAATTTACATTCATCGGGAGTTTTAGTTGACATTTAGTATGCGTGTGTGTTGTGGTAGCTCTTCTCAGAAATGGTTTAACTTCTCCGTTCTATTAGTGAATTATGAGACACGAGGGAAAATTATTAGTGATAAAGGAAGTTAAAACGTATTACACTCAATTAACGGGAATGTTGAGTTGTATTTCTTTGTTTGGTAGTTGTGCAATAAAATGAGTTTGAATTTTTAGTAAAGAACATTTCATGAATCATATTCATTCCTTAACTAAAAGTTATCATGTAGAGTAGCTAATACAAATACCGTTGAGGGTTTTTATCCACTGTCAGGAAATATCTCTAACTTTTTTTTATCTAAATGTACACGGGGATTTCCGCGATAGGAATTGGCATAACTCTGGATCTAGGTTTTTAACATAGTTTATTTTTTATACTCCGATTCATTTGTTTACCTCGGTCAAGATAGTTGTATGGTTAGCCATATCAAATGCTGATAGCAAGATATCGTTTTCTAAATATAGCCTAGTTGTAACAGAGGGACAACACTATGACGAACGAAAATGTCACAACTTCTTGTATGTTGCAGTTTGGTGATATGCCTGATGATACTGATATGTTTTAAAATAAATGTTTCAATTTGACGATAAAGGTTTTGAACATCACTCATCAGTGTTACCTTACCGTTAACCTAATTAATATTTGTTAATTTTTATTTAAGTCATTATTAAATTAGTTTTATCCGAAAATTAGTGCGATATTAATGCGAATTTGTAGTATAATTTTCAACAAAAAAACTCCACTATACTGTTAGACATGATGGGGGTTCCGTCTTTGTGTGGGGCTATAGTAGGATCCCATATTTCATCAATGGGACAGTGGATCATCATCGTTTCATCAGTAATATACTATATAATGAAAGAGAATTGTGATCTAGTGCTGAATAAATTGACCCTAAATAATCTTGCGTTTTTACACTACAGTGATTCCAAATATTCCGTTTGAAACACAACGATGCTACTTAGGCCTATATTCAAAATTCCAAAGTATAATTTGAGACATTTCTACAAGGCCAGATATTAATCCCATTGAACATTTTTGGGCCTTTCTGGGGCAGAAAATCAGAATTCATCCACATTTTTTAAAACATCTGAAATGTGCTTTTTCAGATGAATGCAGAAAATACCAGCCAGATATAACGTATCGTATCATTTAGTCCATTCAATGCGTAGAAAATTACAATAATTTTGAAGTAAAGGACAATCCCACCAAATATTAAAGGAGTTTCATTAATGGACAAAATTGTTTTCTGTACTTTAGATAACCTGCAACATTTTATTCATTTGTATGCCGGTTTATATCGGAAAACTCCAACATTATGTAGCAATGTGGTGTCATACCCATAGTTTCTTTCTAGATATAGGCCCATTTATAGGCCTAATTCGTTCACAGCTGCGGAGTAACGGTTAGCGCGTTTGACCCGTCTGACAGTGTAACGAGCGGGCCCGGGTTCAAATCCTGATTGGGGCATGTTATCTGGTTGGGTTTTTTCCCGGGCTTTTCCCTCAACCAATTGAAGCAGAATTGGTGAGTAACGTCCTCACGTGTGGAGTAACGGTTAGCGCGTTTGGCCGTGAAACCAGGTGGCCCGGATTCGATTCCCGGTCGGGGCAAGTTACCTGGTTGAGGTTTTTTCCGGGGTTTTCCCTCAACCCAATATGAGCAAATGCTGGGTAACTTTCGGTGCTGGACCCCGGATTCATTTCACCGGCATTATCACCTTCACCTCATTCAGACGCTAAATAAACTAAGCTGTTGATAAAGCGTCGTAAAATAGCCTATTAAAAAATTGCTGGGTAACTTTCGGCGTTGGACCTTGGACTCATTTCGCCATTTTTAATTCACATATCATCATCATCCTCATCATCCATACCATAGCTCGGGTTGAGTTCACGGTGCGGCGTGCTGTATTTGTACAAGAGCGCTGCCTTTCAGCTACCCAATCATTCGCAGCATAATAAGCCTCATGCTGCAGTGCAAGCCTTCGTGCCCCTCTTCCGTACAAGAGAAAAAAAATAGGCCTAATTCAGCTGATAGCGTCTCAACCAAAATACCCGGATTCGATTCCTGGCAGATTCGTAAGATTTCTGTAATTTCAATGCTGTATGATGATGATACTTCTTTATTTATACTGGCAAAGTTAAGGCCATAGGGCCTTCCCTTACACTCTACCAGGTCAACAAAGTATACAAGCAGTTAAAATTTAACAAAAAGTTAAAGAACAGAATACTAACATAGGCTATTACAAAAAAATAATAATAGTATAATAAAATCGACACTAAACAACATGAAAATAATACCATAATAGAAAAAAAAAAGTAAAATACATTGGAATATAATGAAAGCAACTCATTTAGTACAAATGGTTGATATGGAAAAACGTAAGGAAGAATATATCAAAATGGAATGTAATAAATTAATAATAAAAAAGAAAAGAAATACGAAAATTAAGTAAAATTCACGATAAAAAGGCTATGATAATAAATTCATCGGCTGATAAAGAGAACAGAAAGTGGAAAGGAAGGAAAAAGAAATATATAGCCTATATTTTTACAAAACTATGACACAGAAAAGGGCTTATAACTGAAAGGAATTTAATTCATAAAGTGCAATTTTAATTTATTTTTTAAACTAGACAATGTCCGACAGTCTCTGACATGTTGTGGTAGAGAGTTCCAGAGATGAGCTGCAGAGACGGTGAAAGATGAAGAGTAGAAGGATGTTCTGTGTTTAGGAATGGAGAGTGTGATATGGTGTTGTGAGCGAGTATCTATTTCGTGATACGAGGACAAATGTTGAAAACGATAAGCTAGGTAGTTAGGATTAAAGGTTTGAAGAATATTGAAGAGTAGAGTGAGAGAGTGAAATTGTTACCATATAATTTTTTTGTTTATTTTACAACGCTTTATCAACTGCAGTGGTTATCTAGCGTCTGAGTGAAATTAAGGGAATAATGCCAGCGAAATTAACCCAGGGTCCAGCATCGAAAGTTACCCAGGATTTGTTCTTAATGAGTTGAGGAAAAACTCTGGAAAATCCTCAACCAGGTAACTTATCCCAACCAGGATTTGAATCCAGGTCCTCTAGTTTCGTGGTCAGACATGCCAACGTGCAGTTTGGAAAAGGGGCGTTATAGGAATTAGTATTGATATCTTTCATTATCTCATACACTAACTTCTCCTACTTCATTTTGTGAACTATCAGTACAACATTAGCTTTTACTCTTCATTTCGTAGCTCTGTGGCACCGGCTCATTTGTAACGTCAGGCAGTATCGAGCAGACCGCAAAGAGTGGGATGGTAGCTGAATGTGAAATGGGGTGTTTTTTTGCAGACACTGTTAATGAAAGAAACATATGTTGCGTTGCCTTTTCGAATACCGTCGATGAAGCTTCTCCTTGCGATCGCTCTTAATGCTGCTAAAAGCTAGTTTGATCAGGGGTTGTGAACGTGAAGCAAAATATTAATTTAATGTTTTGCACTAACAGAAAATTAAGAAAGCACTCAAATGATTTCAATTGTGGCAGCTTTAGGCTGAATTTTTATTTTTTAAGTATAAGTGGTTCACTTCATAATACATTTAGTTTTATTACAAGAATTGAAACTGTATCTCAGTTTAGGCTAAACGTAAGATAAAAAAGACGGAAGTAAATAAAAAGCGAGAGTTCTGTTTTCGTATAAATACAGAGAGCTATGGAAACGCAAGTGCAAGAAAAAGACACGTAGCAACAATTTTTATATTTGTTTTATGCTGAAAAGACAGAAATTACAAGAAATATCAGACTTTTATTCCATTTCCTGACCATGCTCACAATAGCAATCAACAAGCAGAAAATGTTGGCATTTAAGTGTGTTTAAATGCGACAGGCTCATGTCAGTAGATTTACTGGCGGGACAAAATTCTGGCACACTGGTGACGCTGATATAACCTCTGTAGTTGCGAGCGTCGTTAAATAAACCATAATTTTTTTTATATTATAGTGTGTTCGGAGTTTAGGAAATACCATTCATATATATATATATATATATATATATATATATATATATATATATATATATATATATAGAGAGAGAGAGAGAGAGAGAGAGAGAGAGAGAGGGAGAGGCGTCTTAATGGACATTCCCCCTCCTTGTAATATAACCAAAATAAGTTACCGGTATTTACGTATTTTCCGACCTATATAAAATAGCAGAAGTAAATCTAAATAGTGTAACTAATCATCGCTTCAAATATAAACGCTTTATATTGCTTATAAATAACATAATATATTAGTTTATTTGTACGTTCAATAACGGAATAAGTGGAATTGATTTAGGCCTACTTCTGTTATTTTATATGTATGTATTTATTTACACTGCAAGTGACAAACACCCGGTAGCAGTGGTAACTTAATTACACACAATAAAAATAATACACAATACAAATAATACACAATAATTACATTAATGATAATACTTACTTACTTATGGCTTTTAAGGAACCGGAGGTTCATTGCCGCCCTCACATAAGCCCGCCATAGGTCCCTATCCTGAGCAAGATTAATCCAGTCCCTACCATCATATCCCACCTCCCACAAATCCATTTTAATATTATCTCGGCCTTCCCAAAGGTCTTATTCCCTCCGGCCTTCCAACTAACACGCTATATGCATTTCTGGATTCGCCCATCATTAATGATAATAAATAAAATAATCTAATTAATAAGTGAACCTAATTTTCTATTACAACCCACATGTGTATTAGGCTCTACATAAGTTTCACTTTGATACTGATAACCTTTCACTTCATTCTCATCTCACTGCACTGGCACTACGGCATATCTCACTCACTGCACTGGCACTATGACACATTTCACTGACATTTTAGAATACATTTCACTGACACTATAGGACACACTATAAATTCTCACTGATCGAAACTATTCACTGCCATTGTAAACCATAATTTCACTGACTCACCACGCTTCACTGATACAACAGTTCAAATAAAGAAAACAATTACAACCTTATTCATACTTATAAACAGAACTACATTAAACTGAACATTTGTAGTCTAAGACCCTCTTACAAGCTATTTTAAAATAAGTTACAAGTCAAACCAAGGGAATAACTCGTCAGGCTAAGTAAATAACTTACATGTCATCTTAAGTCAGTGATGTCAAAGCAAGCGCATTTTTCTGACCTTGACGTAGTGCACGGGCATCAAGTGCTACTTGTACAGGGACATCATTTTATTTTTACTTCAATTTTTATTGTACCTGAGTTTTTGAATGTACTTCACTCCCATCCCTTCTACTAAGGAAGTTCCAACTCCACACAGAACCAAGACCGCAGATAGTAAGCAGTACTGAGTTACTGAGTATAGTACGTTCCAGAAATATGTTCGCGTTTTCCAGTGACGAAAGAGCTTTCAATATTGAATCATATTTTCGCACAGGTACTGTCCGTTTGCCTACATCGCATCCCGATTTCCCCCACCTGCTTCTGCTCGCCCCTCTGTAAAAGCTGGGCTGTCTTAGCTCTTTTCTGAAAACATTAATTTCTCATAGGAATTGGACGTTTACGTAATATTATACAGCTGTTTAATTTAACTTAAATAAAAGGGCCTCGTTAAGTAATTAACTGTCACGTGATTTCCTCCCTTTCTACAATCCTGCGGCATAACCACTTGGACGGACAGTAGATAGCATGTCTGAGTAATTTTATATTTTCGGGTCGGGCAGAAGTGAAGATTGAATTCACAGTACGTAGAGTAGGTACAGAATTATTTCAACATGAGTTACTAGTACGAAGGACGAAACTGGCAATTGGAATTAGATGCAATAGTCTATAGTGCGATAATATGCACAAAAGAACTGAAGCCTGTATCGAAATGAACGGCCACCATTTTCAAAATTGTGTTCAAATATTCATATTATGATTATTTTTCAATTTAACTTCTTTCTCTATATTGTACGCTAATGTGCTGTAGACAGTAGGCCTATACACTGCATAATGAATACGTTCGCATGGATAACTCACTTCGTGAGTAAAAACACTTATTCTTAATACAGTACTGTACTTTGATTAAAGAAAAACCTGATGAAAATTATCAAACTCAAAATCGCTATATTTCCTAGTTTACGTAAATGGATGAACTACTTTTCTTCCATCCTATACCTAGTAGAGTGATTTGTGTTTTACGCCAGTATCATCGAACTCCAGTCTTGTAGGGGGGAGCAAGCGGTGTTTCCGGTTCTCTAAAAGTATAGACATGTTAATATTAAAAATGTTAGTAAAAATAAAATGATGTCCCTGTAGAAGGAGGAATAAGCAGCCTGTTTGGATTAAGAAAACAGTGGTGCACAAACTTAAAACGGAACGTGAAATTTTATGTTGTTATTTTTTATTTGGCTTCTTTCTATTTGATATTATCTATATTGTCTGTAAAATAAAGTATTTACACCAATTTCTTAATATTGCAGTTGTGTTTTAAACGTTAATAACATAATAAAGAGTTAAGGAATATTCACATAAATTCCATAGTAGTACAACTATACTGTACTAAGTGAATGAAACATATCATTCATAAAGAAAGTGATATCCTAAAAAAAGAGATTGAATATGCCATGATAAGTTGGAATTGATCTTGGTGGTATCTTTAGCCTTATAAAAGTAATCAATGAACTAATCAAAACAATATTATAGAACAAAGAAAAGTTACATAGGTATTGTATATGTTTGAAGTGTAACTAATATTCCATAACAAAACTCTTATCGCATTTAAGATGATATTGGTGAGCAACTTCATATCATCAGAATATTAAATTATTTTCTCGAAACCTGCTGAAGCTATAGAGCTGAAATTTTTACAACACATTGGCACATATCTTTTGCTTATGATGTAACAGTAGTTGCTTTGTTAATTCATTTCCTTACAAACATTAATTTTCCATGCGAATATTTTTCATTTGTAATACACTATCTTCAGTAATACGTATTTACGGTATATGAGATTTACAACATTGTTTCAGTACCTGTAAGGCTACTAAATAAATAGGCCTATATCTGAAAATTTCACTTTTCTATAAAAAAAATGAAATATATATATATATATATATATATATATATATATATATATATATATATATTTTAATAAAAAAAAACAAACTTGTGAAAAATGAGCATTAAAATTAAAACTTACATTCTTATAATGCACTTATACTTCTCAGACAAATTTAAAACTTAACATGGATACAATTTTAATAAGTTCTGTTCCCTTTATCCATTGAATGAGTGCTGGCCATCCCTGTATATAGCTCGACCAAGAGGCATACACTACCTCACTCCTCTGTCTCTCTCCTTTCCGTTGCAAAGCGCTCAGGCTCTCCTGAGCTCTAAAGCGCGCGCTTGTGCCTATGGACATCAATTGACATGACTGCCTTAAGTAACATACGTTAGAAAATAAGTAAATAACTTATTTAAGTTATAATAGAGGGGAGGATATCCGCTAATAAGACTCCTAGGCCTGTATACCTACCCAATAGTAATTTCTAAACTCCGAAAGCTCTGTACTACAGAGTCTGTAGGGATTCATCTGTCACTTTTCATTTCGATTTATAAATCGAATTAATTCAATATTGTTTATATATATTATCGAACAGTGCGTTAGTTCAGTACTTTTAACTTCACTTTAATGAACTTTTACATGTTGGTAGCAATGAAAGTTCATTGTTCTGTGCAATTTCGTAATAACTGGTGTATGAAACTCTGAGTTCACGGATCGTCTTGCGTCTTCCGGTCCAAGTAACCGCAGCACGAAGCCCGGTAATGTACTGGCTGGAATTAATCTCTTGGCTGATCTCATTATTATTATTGTGTGAGTAGATTATGATCGGAGCTGATACAAGTCTGTTGGCATTAGAGTGCTTGTTGGTCGATGTATGCATAAAGCTGTTTAGAAATGCATGGGTGGAGGGGGAATACTCAATTTCTATGCATAGATGAAATGGCCTTGTTTACAGCTTAGGAGGCGCGCCCCCTCCTGTAACACAGCTCCTTGGCTTCCAACAGTTGATTGCGGCTTACGAACAGTTTCCATGGTAACAAACCCACTCATGCACGTTACGTCTTTTAAAAGGTAAATTTAAACAAAGTCGGGAATTAGTGCCTATCAAAACAGAGTTGTTTTGCTTAATAATGTTTCGTCAAGCTACGTTTCTACGTAGCTTCAAATCCAGTAGACAAAGAGTTTCGATTCTCCCGCGTGTTAAGCTGTGGCCTTCCGCTATGCTGGTTATATGAATCGAGAAATCCCGTTATCTTTAATGTGGTAATACAGTAAAACGCGGGTTGTAGGCCTACGTAATTGAAGGGCATTGATTTAAATTACACTCATGTCAGAACGTATAAATAGGCCTAAGCTTTGAATATAGGATAACTTCCAAATGACTAGGAATTGTTTAATAGAACATTGTCCACACCTGTGGAGTAACAGCGCGTCTGGCCGCGAAACCAGGTGGCCCGGGTTCGATTCCCGGTCGGGCCAAGTTACCTGGTTGAGGTTTTTATCGGTGTTTTCCCTCAATCCAAAATGAGCAAATGCTGGGTAACTTTCGGCGCTGGACCCCGAACTAATTTCACCGGCATTATCACATCCATCTCATTCAGACGCTAAATAGCCTAAGATGTTGATAAAGAGTCGTAAAATAACCTGCTGAAATACTAATTAAAAAACATTGAGTTGGGAGCATTTAAAGATACGTTTAACTTATCTAAATTTGTTTTACTCAACAGAAATAAACTAAACATTTTATTTTGCAATTCATTTTGAATAATTTTTCAGAAGTCTATGATATACAATACAAAGATTTATTTTCAGTCAATGACTTTACTTTCTATATGTGTAAGGTACAAGTCCTGATATTACATAATTTAATACTGTATTAACGTTTACGTCGGTCATGCCGACATCATCAGATACAACTTTTTATGCTGCAATATCACCTATAAATAAGTACATGTACCTCTACGATCAAAAATGCAATATACATTGATAATCATAAAACATATTAAAATCAACATGGTTTGGCGACATCAGAAAAGAAATATTAATGTCCCCAAACCATGTTGATTTTAATATGTTTTATGTTTATCAATGTATATTGTATTTTTGTTCGTAGAGGCACATGTATTTATTTAGATATGATATTGCAGCATAAAAAGTTGTATCTGATGATGTCGGCATGACCGACGAAAACGTTAATACAGTATTAAATTATGTAATACAGGGACATCATTTTATTTTTACTTTAATTTTTATTGTACCTGAGTTTTTTAATGTACTTCACTCCCACCCCTTCTACTAATGAAGTTCAACCGTTCTCCACACAGATCCAAGACCGCGTATACAGTCATAGTAGCCTCACCGTCACAGTATCACAGTCCTATCTTCCGTATTCTTTAGTCCACATACAGTACGATCCACGTATCTTAATGTTGTCTATCACCTGATATCTTCGTCTGTCCCGAACTTTTCTTCCGTTCACCATTTATTCCAGTGCATTCTTCAGTAGGCAGTTTCTTCTATAGTTCGGATACTTGAGTGTTCGGATAACCGAACCTCGAACCTGAAAACTAAAATTTTAAGGTTTCTCTAAGAAAATGTCATTAAAATTCATACAAACACAGTACAGTACATTATTGCGTGAAGTAATCGCCGGTTTTTCGTTGTTGAAATGTAGACCTTTGTTTTCTAACGAGATATCTCTAATTCTCTTGAGTAGAAAAAGTTGAGTTGGACAGCATTCACGTTTGTCTCTCATACCTCATCTTCGCCGGTTTCAAGGCAGCAAACGGAATCATTTGCGTTTCTCATAGTTTTCTTTTTCTTCCTCCCTCCTAAACCATCCTCGGAGTCAAGTTTGGACTCAAATTGTAAAATATTTTCTTGATTTCGTTTTATATCAGAGATAGTGGATTTGCCTATGTTATATTTTCTTGCTATAGAAGATCCACTTTCTTATTTTGCTATACGGTTTAAAATTCCTCAGTTTGTATCTGTCGTTAACACATTGGGATTTCGTTGAATATAAGACTCCTTGCCTCGCAATGTATACAGCACGCCCCACAAAGCACAAGGTCACAAAACTTCACAATAGAACACGACACGACACTTCAACTAACTTTTTCAAACTGAAAATTTTGTTCGCGTTTATTCAAGATTAAATATAGGCTACACAAATAGTAAGGCTAAGTTCTGTAAATTAGTCTTTTTGCACTAAAAGATTGTGTAGTGAACTTAAATTATTCGCTGACAATAGACATTCAGAGAGCGAAAGAACCAGGTTTATTGACATCAAATGATTGACAATAGGGAACATGAGAACTTGAATGTGGAGTTTCCGAGAAGGGACTATTAATAGATTATACAAAGCCCTACATACGGTTAAAATCCATAACTTTCACGTTTTAATTGATTATTTTACGGTGCTTTATCAACTGCTATGGTTATCTAGCGTCTCAATAAGATGAAGGTGATAATGCGAGCGAAATGAGTCCAGGGTCCAGCACCGAAAGTTACTCAGAATTTGCTAGTAATGGATAGAGGGAAAACCCCGAGAAAAACTCAACTGGGTAACTTTTTCCAACCAAGATTTGAACCCGGGCCCGCTCTTTTCACAGTCAAACATGCTAACCGTTATTCCACAGCAGTGAACCATAACTGTTATTCCTGTCAGCTGGGGTCATTCTGGCTCTCTTATAAAGTGATATAAACATAAATACTATACTACATTATTTAAAAAAAAATATTAGACTAAAATTTAAACGGAGAAAATGTCGATTCGGATAGTTGATGTTTCAGATGACTGTCGTTGATATAATCGACATCTGCTGTACTTTGAAATGTTTTGTTCAATAATAAACTCAGACTTTAAAATATCTTAATTATTATTTATTTATAACTAAGTAAGGTTTGATTAATGGAATTCCCGCAGGCCAATATAACATCTAGATCAGGGATGTCAAAACGCCTGTATTACGTGCTCATACTACAGACAATGCAAATCCAACAAGGTTCACTTTTTAGCAAGATAAAAATGCAGCCATCGCTCTTAAGGAAAGGTGCGGTAGTGCAGAAATTTTGACATCCCTCATCTAGATTCACATTAGTAGCACAGTCTAGTATATGCAGTCACGAAGCTCAATACGTAGTAAATATGCATCCATAGATAGTTGCTAACCATTAGGATCGCTAATATCGCCTCATTATAGACAATATGAAATAGTACCGGCACCGTCTGTTTTTCCTAGCACCCTCACAATTCAAGCTTCGTGACTGTATTATACTAGACTGTGTTAGTAGTTAAAACACTTGAATATCCGGAAGCTGATTAAATACTAAGCTATTTAGCGCGGATGAAATTGGTAGTAGTGGGTTATTTTACGACGCTTTATCAACATCTTAGGTTATTTAGCGTCTGAATGATATGAAGGTGATAATGCCGGAGAAATGAGTCCGGGGTCCAGCACCGAAAGTTACCCAGCATTTGTTCGTATTGGGTTGAGGGAAAACCCCGGTAAAACCTCAACCAGGTAACTTGCCCCGACCGGGAATCGAACCCGGGCACCTGGTTTTGCCGCCAGACGCGCTAACCACAGGTGTGGCCGATGGAATTAGTGATAGCGAGATATTTAGCGAGATGAGGCCGAGGATTCGTCATAAATTACCTAGCATTCGTCGTGCGGTTGAGGAAAATCTCGGAAAAAACCCAACCAGGTAATCGGCTCAAGCGGGAATGGAATCTATGCCCGAGCGCAACAGGTAGCTCATATTTTGTTTTGTTATAACATAACATAACATAACATAACATAACATAACATAACATAACATAACATAACATAACATAACATAACATGAATTACTGTATTGAAAGGCTTTTTTTTTTTTAATCAAAAGAAAAAATAATGACATTTTGTCAATATGCGCAGCCTATTGCCTAATAAAGTACATAATAATAATAATAATAATAATAATAATAATAATAATAATAATAATAATAATAATAATAATAAATTTAGCTTCCCTTATGTAAAGGTTGCCAGATTTGACAAAGCGTATTACATATAATTTGGAAACACACCTAAAAGGTAAAATTATATCCATTTGAAACGATTAGGGAATCGAATATACAAAATGTCTGACAAATTTACACCTAAGTGGCGTTTGTGCTCATTTACAGTTAAGAAAGGGGGGAAAAATATCATCAGATAGGTTAGAATGGTTTGAATGCCATATACCGCGAGAAAAATAATAGTACGGATTTATTGGCATTGATATCTAAACCAATCAACAGCCATCGGTTAAGATAACTTGAAATTTCCATTATCACTCCCATACAAATGATTTCTCAATATCTGAACCGATCCTTTGAGGGCACTAATGGCTATTTCCTTCACAATGCTGTGTGTTAGGCCCAGGTTTTTACATTTGTTGGCAGAGAAGGAGGGTATGGTACCTCGTGCTCCCACCATCAAACCTATTACATCAATGTGGGACAGGTTATATTTATCTTTATAGAACGGGATTGTTGGTTCATAGATCCGTTTCTTTTCACTGTCCACCTCATGCGGTTGTTCTGCATGTGTCTCAAATCTGATGGTGAGGTCGAGAATGTATGCCGAGTTGTTCTTAATGGTAATGATATCAATTCGCCGAACACTTCCTTGTGTGGCTAGTCCCTGCACCTCTTGATGGACTGTAAATCCTACTTCCTTCAGTGCCTCGGCCAGCATAGAACGGACGGATATTGCGAAGGGCCTCACTATAGGGGCAGAAGCCAAGGATATGGGGAAGAGTTTCAATCTCGCTGAGACAGCGCCTACAGTGGGCACCATCCCGACTTCTACCCGCTACAGCTCGGACCGGAGCGACATAGCCTACCATTTTAAGGGCGTCTATCCATTCCGAAAGGGTTAGACCTTTGTGATTTCTTATCCAGCTGTTTGCTGGGGGAAACTCTTTGTTAAGAATCACTCCTTTACCCTTTTGTTGCAATGTACACCAATTTTAAAATTCTTTTTCTCTTAAAGCGTCTCTGACTCTTCGAGATTCCACAAAAATTTCACGATTATTTAAAAAAGAATTTGCAAGAGTTAATTTAAGGCTCTCTAAACATGTTTTACTCTCCTCAATAAGGTCCCTAGTGGAAGTAATGTAAGGATCGTTAGTTTTGTGTAATACTCTTAAGCCGTTAATGTGTTGTAGCGTTGATTCCCAGCGTACCCTAAAAAGACCAAGACCTTTAGATTTACGATGTGTATATACCATAGAATCGGGTGTGTCGGCTGGTAGGTGCAAAATTTCTTTAAGAGTGCTTTTAATAATTTTATCAGCGTTATCTAAAAATGTATTCGGTATTGTTTTCAAGGACATTGTCTGAAATGTGTAGATTAATGATGGGCAAATTGAGGAATTTAATATACAAAACTTTTGATCAGGATGTACCATACCATCATGAGGTACCATACCCGCCTTCTTTACCAACAAATGTAAAAACCTGGGGCTAACACACAGCATTGTGAAGGAAATAGCCATTAGTGCCCTCAAAGGATCGTTTCAGATACTGAGAAATCACTTGTATGGGAGTGATAATGGAAATTTCAAGTTATCTTAACCGATGGCTGTTGATTGGTTTAGATATCAATGCCAATAAATCCGTACTATTATTTTTCTCGCGGTATATGGCATTCAAATCATTCTAACCTATCTGATGATATTTTTTCCCCCCTTTCTTAACTGTAAATGAGCACAAACGCTATTTAGGTGTAAATTTTTCTGGCATTTTGATATTCGATTCCCTAACCGTTTCAAATGTATATAATTTTACCTTTTAGGTGTGTTTCCAAATTATATGTAATACGCTTTGTCAAATCTGGCAACCTTTTCATAGAAGAAGAAGAAGAAGAAGAAAGTTAGCTTCCCTTATGAAAAGGTTGCCAGATTTGACAAAGGGTATTACATATAATTTGGAAACAGACCTAAAAGGTAAAATGATATGCATTTGAAACGATGAGGGAATCGAATATACAAAATGTCAGAAAAATTTACACCTAAGTAGCGTTTGTGCTCATTTACAGTTAAGAAAGGGGGAAAAAAATATCATCAGATAGGTTAGAATGATATGAATGCCATGTACCGCGAGAAAAATAATAGTACGGATTTATTGGCATTGATATCTAAACCAATCAACAGCCATCGGTTAAGATAACTTGAAATTTCCATTATCACTCCCATACAAATGATTTCTCAATATCTGAACCGATCCTTTGAGGGCACTAATGGCTATTTCCTTCACAATGCTGTTTTTACATTTGTTGAAGCTAAATCTATTTATATTAGGCATGAAAATAAATAAATAATAATAAATTGGCAAAACTTCTTTCCTCACACTAGTTTATTAAACCGTGTCGGACTGTAAAGAAAACAACTATCGCAATGTGCATATTTTATATGTTGTGCAATATTGTAGTATTGTGAAATTTTAGTTTCCCTAGCAATTTTTTTCTATTCTATTAAAATTATAGCATATAGCCTATTAACCTGTTGTCCCTATAGGATACATTGCCAATTTAAGGGTTAACCCTTTCTAACCCAAATTAAATTTACAAGCAATCCATGTTGAAACAAATAGCTGTATTAGGACCAATTCAGTGACCAAGTTACGGGAGTGGCAACATTTGAAACAAAACTATATTGATGAAAATGTATTGAAATAGAAGTTATCCAGCAAAATTTACCTTCATATGTAACACACAAGTATATAAATGCTATAAAGTTGATTATTGCCATATGGTATCTGTAGGTAAGAAAGGGTTAAGTGGCTCAGTGCCAGAGTTGCCTAAGCCACAATTACACTGAAAAAATTATTGAAGTGCAAACTCAGACCTGATTTTATAAAACTCTATGCTCTCAATTGGAAATTATTTCTCATTTGCTCTAATCTAATATTTATCTAGTACATCTACTTTGGAACAAATATAAATGATAATTTACAGTCATTTTATGCAGAAATCTGCGGCTAAAAAAGTTGGTTTAGGCCACTCAATTATTCAGTAGCACCGTGCAGAACAGGAAACACCACAAGAATTCACCGTGTAGGAGACAGCTTCCGCGTCAATGGAACGTGCCTTCCTGTTACTCATTTTGTTTATAATTCTCTTCTATCGAATAGGAGAGATTAAATATACATTGAAGTAGAGGATAAAGCTTTGATAGAATAACCGAAAGCAGTCTTCATACGGAGTGGGATTAGTTTCCGTGATGAATCACAATCAGGAAACCTCTAGGCACGATCGGTAAACCCAGTCCGTACTTACGGGGTGGGGAGCGTTATCCCTCATGATCACTTAATTCTCATTCACTTGAAGATGGAGGTGAATTTTCTGCCTCCGAGAGTACAGTGTTTCTTACCCCGCATTAAAACACACATGGTACGTGAAATGGATCCATAAAACTCAGCAGTTATCTTGCGATATAGATCTTCCGGAGTGTGCAACCAGGCGTTTTTATGTGACTCGTGGATCCTAACCGTGGTTCCCTATGTTGTTTTCAACACTGATATTAAAGTGTTGTACGCTTTTTTAGGGCGTCTGTATAAAAAGCGACGGCGTAATAAATATAGCCTACGACATCGAATAGTTATGAATTTTATACCGATATATTGTGAGGCATGACAGAGCATTTGAGGGAAAGAAACAGCAAGGACAAAAATATTCTTCTCCATGAGAGTCTCAAATTGTGGGTCGCGATGTGCTAAAGGATCTGAAGGAGATGATAGCTTTTATATGTGTTAGTATTAGTACAGTAGTGGCAAAAAAACCGGACCGACCCTTGTAGCTGATTTCAGAGCCTTGTTCACTCCAGAGCACGATAGACTGGTAACTAAAGGCTGGTTCACAATAAACCGGGAACTAGAACCAGAATGAAAACGAGAAGCAGAGGACCTGAATATGAAAATTTTTGATTCACAATAAACCGAGAACGTAGACGACTATACATATCGATATGTATGTCAATAACGATATGTAAAGTCGATATTACGCATTCTGATGTTATGTGTGTATAATTGACCAATGGCGTTCTCTCATGAGTACAAGGCAGCCAACATAAACACAGGTTAACCAACTTCGAAATTTCAACTGAAACATTCCATTAGATACGGGACTATAAATATACCCATGCATCTTTATTGTCATAACCTATTTTAAGTCTACCATAACGTAAAATAATTAGAGAAGAAACATTTGTAATATAACAAAAATGAACACAACAGTAGTTATTGAATTGAAGCATGAATATGTAGTGTGTAATACAACCAATACAGTAATAAAATATGATTCGCTTCCGATCGGTGTTCAAAGATGCAGCTATTGAAAGCCACGTATTCTCCTTCATTTTCTCTTCTTTATACGAGGCGCGCCGCTTATCGTAAACGTGAGGATTTTCCTCAACACTCAATATTAGAATCTCCTCAAATAAAACTTGCTCCATGATACACAGCACAGAACAAAGTAATGCATAGGTTATGTCACGGTCTTCTTGCTACAAAATGTACGACGACATAATAGCTTTTAGATGGCAATAGAATGAATCTAGTGGATTGTGATCGGAAACGTGAACGCCAAAGTTGAAACTTGGCCAACTCTCCGTTCCCAATCCCGGGCTCCGGCAAGCTTTTCGTTAATTGTGAATGCTCACATTTAAATGTAAACATTTTAACAATTTTACCGTTTTCGTTTTCGTTCCGATTCTCGTTTCCGGTTTATTGTGAACCAGCCTTAAGACTTTCGTGGTTCGAATCCTGCCTGGGAAGGAAACTTTGTTTTGTTCCTTATTCAAATTTATTCCAAATACTTTTCGATTGCTGGTAAAATTCATGTTCTGGGAATAATAAGTTAATCAAGTAGTACAATATCGCTGCAATTGAAAAGTATTATGGTTATGGCGAGATTAAAAATCCAATCTCCAACTAGGCTTGAATCCAGGTTCTTCCACTGCGTAGTCTCTCGCTCTACAGAAAGATAAAATTTTAAATTTAAAAATCTAAGGTAACGAGTGCGACAATTAGGATAGCCTTGACGTTATATAAATCAAGTTGAGTTTTATGGCATCCTGTGTTGTCTCAAGCGAAAGTCTGACGATCGCAACTGTATTTCTGTCCAGCTTTAGTCCGAACATCGATTTGGGACAAGGTTGTTAAAAGTTTGTCAACACTCCCCTATAATCATGTTTTTTTTTTTTAATATTTTCTCACAATCCTATGCTCGTGGTTGGATCATAAACTTTTATGTCACTTTTTTCCCCTCCCACTTTAAATCGAGTGTGACAGGAATGTACAGCATTCAAAAACAGATCTCCGCATTGAAAAATATGAAGCTCAATAAATGCTACAATAAATATAAAAGTTGATATTCGTTTTATGTCGCCTCCACGTTCTCGTGTAATACCAGGAAGAGAGTTCAGCAAACAATACCTAGATATATAAAATAGTGATTTGATATAAATGTAGGGTATACAAATAAATTTAGACCGGATAACATGCATCGATTTTATTTTCCATTTAATATTCACTCCTTTTTTGAAGGGAATGTTGTGATGTATTTTTTTTTCCGGAGGAGGGCCGTAAGGCTAGCACCTCAGCCTGAGTGTGTAACCTCCTTATGGGATGATTGTTGGAATCCTTAGGATCGCATTCCTGTGAATAAGTGATTTATTGCTGGTGCCATCTTATCAAGTCAGCTACTGCATCCAGTTTTGACAGAGTCCGCGGAACCAGTAAGTCCTCTCCGTCTCCCTGTGACGTTCTGCCGTCTCCTCAGCTCGATGTAATCTGTTCGCAGTTCACGTAATATGTCTTGCTGTATCCTATATTGACCTGAAGATCGCAGCACCGTAGATACTGCGACTCGCCAAGGCGCCATCTGTCCGAGGGAGCTACACTGATCTACCGTAGTCAGCTATGAAAGCCCCTACGCATCCACGGACGTTTAGCGGGAGACGAGGATGCGAAAACCCTATTGGATTCATTGCTACGCTCCCTCCGTACGCCAAGGGACGTGACGTCTTGCCGCTGTGTAGGGACCGAAAATCCGCTGTCTACTTATCATTGAACAAAGCAATAACAGGGAACAGGGAACTTGTTGGCACATCGCTCCACCCTGTGGCGAAAGTCTGCAGGGAGCAACGTCTGAACCCTCTGTCTATGGTATAGTGCTGCATCTATAATTCTGAGAAAGTACCTCAGATTGCAGCAAATGTGAAAGGAATGATATCACGAGAATGCATCGCACTTACAATGTTGGGCGTGGTTCGAATTACCACCCAGGCTGTCATGAAGCGGCCCACGAGATACTTTACAGACTTGAAGAGGTTCTCGTAAATCAGGTTCTGTAGATGTTCCTAAAAGCAGAAGTCGGGGGATTTCAGTACTTTACTTTTACCTATTCCCAGGTAACATGCAAGGGTGAAAGGATAGCAAAATTACAATGACGTAGTGTCAACAGGAGGCTTCAGTGGATATACAGTATGTCTCGGAAGTTCGTATACTCCTATAACTTACTAGTTTCTTATTAGCGTATCGTTATATTAATTCATTCATAGTGTTCTGCCCAAGGGCAGGTCTTTCACTGCAAACCCAACAATCTCCAGTCTTTCCTATTTTCTGCCTTCTTCTTTGTCTCCGCATATGATCCATATATATCTTAATGTCGTCTATCATCTGATACTTTCTTCTGCCTCGAATTCTTCTCCCGTTCAGCATTCCTTCTAGTGCATCCTTCAGTAGGCAGTTTCTTCTCAACCAGTGACCCAGCCAATTCCTTTTCCTCTTTCTGATCAGTTTCAGCTTCATTCTTTCTTCATCCATTCTTTCCAGCACAGCTTCGTTTCTTAATCTGTCTGACCATTTCACACACTGCATTCTTCTCCATATCCACATTTAAAATGCTTCTATTCGCTTCTCTTCACTTCGTCGTAATATCCATGTTTCTGTCTCATATAATGCTACACTCCGCACAAAGCATTTCACTTAAATTGTAATTATTATTTATTATTATTATTATTATTATTATTATTATTATTATTATTATTATTATTATTATTATTAGGGGAAAGGTCCCTATATTGAACTGTGTCTTAAATTGAAACACTCGGTTATTTCCCAAACTGTTAGACAAAGTGCACCACAATTCAAGCAGAAGAGTGCTGTGTAGCGCAGTGAATGCTGGGATCAGTTGACCTTGCGTTCGGAGCAATGGTTTCAGCTGTAAGAAGTGTTGTGTGATTATGGTGCTTCTGATGTAATATTTGACTCTCCTAGCTAAGCTTGTACGACATATCAGGTAAGAATGTGATAATCTTAATCTATTGCATGTTGTGAAGTAGTTACATAGCAACAATATCCATGCGTAAACTTTTTCAATCAACACGTTTCCGTGTTTCACAGTTACTAAATAATCTGAAATGGCATTGCCCGTTATTTGAACCACCGTCTGAACCCTATATTGAACTGGTCCAATTCAGGAAACCTTGTTTTGTTTTAGGAGTTTCCAACTGTGAATATCTCGTGCAAATAGATATACCTGACAAGTGGTTAAAGGAAACAAAAAACCACATCATTTTCAATCGTCACAAGCAGACCATACAAGAATGAGTTGTAGGAAAAACAAAACAAGAATGTAGCAGGTAAGCCTACATCGACACCAAGAAATAAACCGTTAAAAAGAAAGATCCAATATGGTCAACCAGAAAATGAAGACAAGAATTGATACTGCAAAATTTGTGAATCGTCGGAAATTATGGATATGATCCAGTGCATGAAATGTAGGATATAGCTTCACTCAAAATGTGCAAACGTTAGTGCTAAACGGAAAATGTTTTACTGTGAAGACTGTGGATAATGGCCTCTTTTATATAACAATGAAAGCCCTGTATTTGTAATTCATGTTCTAAAAAGAAAGTGTTTTTATTATTATTTAAAAACTCCAGTTTTCAAGGAAATTGACATTATAATCAAAAACTTCTTTTGTACTTTTGTTGCTAATTAAATAATTGCTTTAAGTATAGGACAAAAATATTTATATTTTATATTAATAAATATGTTTCTGAATTTAAAATTGATGTGGTTCATTTTAAGATAAGGCTGGTCCAATTTAACGACCATGTTCCTAATTTGGACCATTTCGCACCTTCTCAGTTTTATTTGTTTATTTAAATAATGATAACAATAATTAGCAATTGTGTTGTGGCTATGTATAGCCAAAGAGTCTGCAAATGTAATACAAATTTTCCTGATAACTTTGATTTGAGATTATTGTCACAGCTTAGTGTAAAAGGCTAAGTGGTTCAATATAGGGGCCTTTCCCCTACTTACTTACTTACTGGCTTTTAAGGAACCCGGAGGTTCATTGCCGCCCTCACGTAAGCCCGCCATTGGTCCTTGCCATTGGTCCTTATCCTGAGCAAGATTAATCCATTCTCTATCATCATATCCCACCTCCCTCAAATCCATTTTAATATTATCTTCCCATCTACGTCTCGACCTCCCTAAATGTCTTTTTCCCTCCGGCCTCCCAACTGACACTTATATGCATTTCTGGATTCGCCCATACGTGCTACATGCCCTGCCCATCTCAAACGTCTGGATTTAATGTTCCTAATTATGTCAGGTGAAGAATACAATGCGTGCAGTTCTGTGTTGTGTAACTTTCTCCATTCTCCTGTAACTTCATCCCTCTTAGCCCCAAATATTTTCCTAAGCACCTTATTCTCAAACACCCTTAACCTATGTTCCTCTCTTAAAGTGAGAGTCCAAGTTTCACAACCATAAAGAACAACCGGTCATATAACTGTTTTATAAATTCTAACTTTCAGATTTTTTGACAGCAGACTGGATGATAAAAGCTTCTCAACCGAATAATAACAGGCATTTCCCATATTTATTCTGTGTTTAATTTCCTCTCGAGTATCATTTATATTTGTTACTGTTGCTCCAAGATATTTGAACTTCTCCACCTCTTCAAAAGATAAATTATTATTATTATTATTATTATTATTATTATTATTATAACATTAGTAATTGTTGTTGGTGAATTGTTATGTCGGTGTACCGTTGTTATTGTTGTTTGCGGGTTTGATCCCGGCATTTAAGTGTGCTTAAATGCGACAGGCTCATGTCAGTAGATTTACTGGCATATAAAATAACTCCTTCGGGACAAAATTCCGGCACACCGGCGACGCTGATATAACCTCGGCAGTTGCGAGCGTCGTTAAATAAACCATAATAAATAATAAATTATTGTTGAATTCGCCTCACTCGATCGTCATTCTGTGAGTTGAAATGGCAGACACAGATTCGTTTTCTGTTGAGAAGTTAGTCACGAGTGTATGGCTACATAAACGTCCTCACACAGGAGAGACAATTAGCATCATACGAGAACACTAAAAGGGAACGAACTTGTGTCTGCCATTTCAGCTCACAGAATGACGATCGAGTGAGACGAACTCAACAATAACATCAACATAACAACAATGCATCAACAACAGTTACTAATGTTATGAATAACCTTCTTCTTCTTCTTCTTCTTCTTCATGGTAGGCCATCGGCCCTTTCCGCTCTCATAATAATTCGACTTCCCATCGTCTTCTAGGACGTCCCACATCTCTGTGACCTTGTGGCTGGTATAATAATGCTTGTTCAGTTAGGTTAGAAGGATCCATTCTTAAAATATGCTCATACCATTTTTGTTTGTAACTTTGTATTTTTTCATTTAAATTAAAAATTTTGAGTTCTTGTCTTATTGTTTCACTAGGAATATGGTCATTTAGAGTACATCCTGCAACGTATCTGAGGAACTTCATCTCTGACGTTTCTAATAATCTTCTGTCTGATCTATTCATGGCCCAATTTTCTGATCCATATGTCACAATGGGAACTGCCATTACTTTATAAAACTTTAGTTTTGTTTCTTTTGTTGTTTTGTTTGTAATGTTCTTTTAATCGTCCCACACATGCTTTGAAATTTGTAGTTTGTTTCTTTTATATCGTTTTCCCAATTATAAGATGTGACATCCTAAATATTTAAAACTCTGTACTTGTTCGATAATTTCATTGTTTAAAACTATTTTAGATCGAACTGCATATTTCCCTCGAAATGCCATTGTGATATTAATGATATTAAATGATATTAAATAATTACAATATAATAATACAATATGATACGCTAAGAAACTAGTAAGATATAGGGATATACGGACTTCCAGGATATACTGTAGATTCCAATCTCAAATTGTTTAAAATATCCTCCCTTATAACCCCACGAATTTTGCCCCAAACATTTTATGACTCCCTGTATAATAATGTAGTTATGCAATGTAGGCAGGAATATTGATAACATGAGAAATTTCGAAAATCATAAAACGCATAAATGAAGAAGTATGTCTCACCATAATTATTTTCTGTTTTGATTTCTTTCCGCTTTCCTTTTCTAGTTTCTGTCTCTCAATTGCTTCCTTGTTCGTATAGATCTCCATACTTCTATCTTACCAATTTTTCTGTTTTCCTTGTTTCTTTTCCCTTCTTTGTATTTTTCTTTCTCTATTTTTCTTTTTTTACCTTAATTTTTTTTCCTTTTTCTCTCTTTGTTTCATTAAAGTCCGTGTCTCACCACGACAGGAATTCGTATTTTCCTGAAATTTCATTTCATTGGTAGTGACTTCATTTACATGTCCCAGGAGAACGAAGTTGGCGCTGTTTGTACATTCTGCAGTGTCGTAAATATTTGCAATTTTCCAATACGCTTTTAGCATAGAGCCAAGCGAATGGAGGAAAAAAAAAGCGATAGATTTTTACATATAACCATATTTAGAGATACCCTTGGGTCCGGTAAAGTGGTTTTACACAGACGAGTGTTTGTGTGCGCGCAGTCATTTTGTAATGAAAGTGAAAATTCTATAATATTATGTGCTATCTTTTATCGGTTATATTTGAGAGATTAAACAGTTGCAGCATACAAAAATGAAAAGTGTAATAGAACATTACTAAATTGAGTAATTAGGTATCCTATTGATTATTTTGTCGAATTTAATTGCTTATGGACTATGTGCAATTTTGCGTAACTTCGATTCTTTACGCCATTTAAATCAAACAGACCCTTTCTGCAAAGCTTTAAAGATAAGTTCAACTAAGGAAGTTTTTTAATTTGTATATTTTACGATGCTTTATCAACTGCGATGATTATCTAGCATCCGAGTGAAATGAAGGTGTTAATGCCAGCGGACTGAGTCCATTAGCCCAGCGCCGAAAATTACCCAGTATTTACTATTAATGGGTTGAGGAAAAACCCCGGAAAAACTTCTATCAGGAAACATGTACCAGGACTTGAACCCGGGCCCACTCGTTGCACGGTCAGACTTGTTAACCTTTACTCCACAGCGGTGGACTACTAAGGAAATTTCGCGTAAAATAAAATAAACACATTTTTATTTGCACAGTCTTGTGGAAAACTATATTTTTCAGTTATAATGCTGTTTCCCGGGGACATTTTTCGGACAATTTTCAAGTGAATATTATATATTCCAAAGAGTTGAGTAAATAATAATTGGTATTATTTTCTTTTTGGTGATCCATCATTCATTCATCAGTTCCTTTTATTTCAAGTTCGTTGGAGTCTGATAATATTGTTTTTATTTGGTAATACGTATAAAGTTCTTTATTACTGTGTCAGGCTTATTGGATTACACAGCTCTGTCTGTACATATTGATTGCTTCCATACTACTCTTTAACTTTAGGAATTGCTTATATTCTTACATTTTGTTTCAACTTCATTTCGGTAGCTTTACAAATATTATAGACAGCAGATATGCGAAAACATAATCCTTACCGTATCTTTGTATTGTCTGCCCGTAGTTACTAAATTTGAGCGCAGCTGTTTCTGCTGATCAGACGCCGTTTATGTGGTCCTCCATGGTGTAAAAACTACGAGATCAGTACCGCCGACTTGCGACACAAAAATAACCCTGATATAGGGAAAATTATAGGTCAAATGTTCTAGAATCAGGGATTTCGATTGAGAACTGCAGATGTTTTTAAGTCAGTATCTTGTTAGACTAGATACACAAAGCACGAAATAATAATCCGGTGGCTCTACAGGCTTTAGGGGTCCAGACCGACAGGCTGGCTGCTGGCTTCATGTTCACATGCTAAAACAGAGGTGAATGATCATCCAACCAGACTGGAAGTATCGTGTGTTTAGCACAATGATCCCCCTAGCCATTATACCTGGCTTTCGTAACCAGATTTCTCTACCTATCGTAGCTCCCCAAGAGCATCACGATTCTAAGTAGGCACCGGTTCCATACACTGGCCGAAATTTCATGAGAAAATTTCTTCCCACATGAGAACTCGAACCAGAGCGCATTCCATAACGCGATTGTTAGACAGGATAACGTAGCCAGCCGCGGCGAAAATGCGACTCAGGAGCACATTGTGGCTCGCAGTGCTTTTCTCTCGCTTCCTACCTACAACCCCCACCCTCTTACTCACTGGAGTCAAACTCCGTTCCATTTGTATTTGTCTCGGACCTGCGAGTGGCGTATCGTCGCAATATCTCTCTCGAAACCATGTACCTCTATAAAAAACGAAAGTTCCAAGTAGGATGGGGGGATGCATTCTTTTGCTTACAATATGATGAAAATATTAAATGTATGATTTGTTCACAAATATTACTAGGAAAACGGTTGTATAACATAAAACGGCATTATAAGTTACTACATGTTACTGATGAAACATTAAAAGGTTAAGTGCTATTATTATTATTATTGTTATTATTATTATTATTATCATTATCATTATCATTATCATCTCTGTACGTCGATTCTTTTACAGCAGATGTACGAATAATGCGGTTAGATTTTCAATTTAAACTCACAGATTTACAATGTGACGTTAAATGAAAGCTAGATGTAAGGACTTGACAGATATTGAACTTTTCAAATCTTTGGAAAAAAATAAATATTTGAAGCTTCGTTCTTTCGCTTGCTCTGTTGAAGCCGTGTTCGCTGTAACTTATGTTTGTGAAAAATTATTTTCAACAATGAAAATAGTAAAAATCAAATTTACGTCACGACTGACAGACAAATACCTTCGTGATCAACTACGATTGGCAATAGTGATATAATTCCTGATTTTGAAACTTTGTCGCAGGGACATTCTGAAGACAGTTAATTTTAGGTTGTGATAATGTGTCCTATGTTTTCTTGTTCATTTCTTTCTTCGTTACACGTCCTAAACATTAACTTCCTCTTCGGTTGTCCGCCTCCCTCCATAGGTGCTTTGCACGTTGCAGCTTACACAGTGGCTCGGCGCACCATGGCCTTTTCGCCACGGCTGACGTAGATCACTACTCCATGGCACACAGCACGAAATACGGAGAGAAATTGAGACGCAATAGGCTTTAAAGGGCTGCAGGGATTTAAAATGTACACATGATTAATCAGAAGTGAGAACACTGAATTCGCTGTAATTTAAAAAAAAAGTGTTATGTAAGTACAACACAGTTTCATTCACAAAAGAATGTACAGTAGTTTAACGTCATAAAACTTTTTTGTATTTAATTTCTGTTGTGTTTATTTCGCAAATGTACAACTCCAACTGCTTTCCAATATCCCATCGCAATGTTGCGCTGTTTTTATACCAAAGTGCTGCAGCACAAAGCAGCGAAACATTTCAAATAATACCTGCACGTGTGTGCAAATATTATTGTCTATTTAGATAGCGCTTAAATTTGTCTAGCATGTTGACGTCAGGTAATGCAAACCCTCTCTGTTTAGACTGTTTTTTTGCAGGTTGCGGAACAGTGCTAGAAGAGTCAGGTGTTCAAAGCTTGAGCGCAAATGTTAAATAAGGGGACATTTTATAAAAATATAAAACGAGTGGGTGAATTGATAGAAAAATGAATGGTCTGTTGTATAATACCTTTTTCTGGAGTTAATAAATTAATTTATGTACAGTTACCCTGAAAAAGAATGAGACGATTCTTGGTCGTCGGAAGTTAAAGTTCTACAGCGCGGTGCACTCGATATCGACGTAGGGATACATAACATGACAGATAGTACAAGAATTGTTACAAGGACCACAACAAGGACAAGGACCAGAATAAGGATCACGAAGAAGACTGCCATTTAAGGCCAGGATTTCACAACATAGCTCGAGTCCCAAAATATCATTGCTTCACTGTACCGAATGGCAAATGCCTGCTAAGGGATCTACATTCTGGACTGCTGCTATCACTGTCTTGTCTCGGTAGCTCATATAGTAGCGTGCCGGTTCCATTGTATAACCGAAACGTCTCGTGTTCGATCCCAGGTAAAACTTTTTTTTTATTGAGGTGTAATTAATTTGTTCAGAGTTCCTCGACTGTCTAATTTGTCGAGAAATATGGAATAATTTATGCCCAATTTCTGGGTCTTACAAGTGGGCTGAACCTCGTCAAAAAAAAATAAATCTTACTTGGAAGTTAAAAGTATTCTTCCTCAAACAAAAATCATAAGAAACAAAAAGAGACCTGTTAACTTAAAATCTTGTCCACATGCCATCAGCTTCTATTACAGCTCTAAGTCGATCCGGCATGGATGTCACGAGATTGTGGAATAAGTTCTGATCCCCGGCGAGATCTTCCCAGGTGTCAACAACTTGATCCCACAATTCGTCTCGATTTCGAGGGCGTCGGTGGGCATAGGTGGCTATCCTTCTCTTTTTCAATTCCGCCCATAAATTTTCGATGACATTCAAATCAGGTGACTTCGGAGGCCAATTAATGATTTCGATCTCGAGTCTCCTTTGAAACCATCTTTGAATGCTTGCAGCATAGTGCACGGGATGGTTATCCTGCTGGAACAGCAATGTTCCTTCGGGAAAACGTTCTCGGGCGGAGGGAAGGAATATATTTTCCAGAATGTGCTCGTAAGTTTCCGCATTAAACCGGCCATCGATGCGTTCTATAACGCCAGGTCCATCGTAAGACATCCACCCCCAACACGATATGCTAAAGCGCCCCGATCTTTCACGTCGGCGCACATAGCGCTGATCATGTCGGAGACCATCCTCACGATAGACACGGACAGGACCTTCGTAATCACTCGAGATGGTTGTTTCGTCGGAGAAAATTACATTTCTCCAATCGAAATCCACTCGATTGGTAGCGAAGGCAAGACGGTCGACAGCTTGTGCTTCCCCCAATATTTCCATTTGCGCAGCCCTCCGGCTCCTAATACCGCGGTTCCTCAACCTGCTGATCACAGTCTGTGAGGAGCCGGGAAAGTTAGATGCTGCTCTTATTTCGTTAGCAGTCAGAAAGGGGTCCTGTCGAACTGTCTCGAATAAAAGAGCATCCTCTTCCAATGAAGAAATCCGCGGACGCCCAGGAATAGGGCGATTTTCGACCTCCCCAAAATTTTGGTAACGATGAGCCCATCTCGCGGCTGTACTTCCAGGAACACCGACCAAACGGCCAGCAGATCTAGCCCCATATCCAGCCTCAACTAGAGCTATAACTCGCTGTCTCATGTCACGTCGGTTCGCCATTACGATGAGAAATGAGAGATGACTATAATACTTTAGTGTAGACAATGACTATTTAACATGATATAGAATTATTGAAATAAGAGGCATCTTGCATAGTAAGAGTTAATAAATCAACCCTAAATTAAATATCTAAATAACAGGATATAACAGGAAGTCCAATTGTTGCGAAACTAATCAAATTAAATCTAATTACATTAAATAAAGAAACCCCAAGTTATGACACCACAGTGCTACAGCTAAATTGTATGTTATTAACATAAGCATTGAATAGGTCCGTGGTTGTGCGTTGGACGACAAAACCAAACATCGAAAGTTCGAATCTTGCCGAGGAATGTAACTTCTTGCTTTTTATAATGTAAATCAGACTTATAACTACAATCATTCATATTTCTTACATTATTTATTAATATTTATAGCCAACATTGAATTTGTAAAGAAAAGACTTTAGAAATCTCATATGGAATTTGTGATCTGTAGTGACATAAACATAGATTATCTCTCGGAACTTTTCCGTAAAAGTAAATTAAATTCACTCCTTGAAACTGGAAACCTTATTCGTAGGGTCATTTTCCCATAGCATACAAGCTGAAGTAACACAGCCATTGATAAACGTTTTGTACACAGAATTAGACTGAATTCCTATTCGACAGAACCTATAAACAATGGCTTGTCTGACCATGATAAACAAATCCTATGTGTTTCCAATGTCACTGAACAATTTCAAAATATTAATTTAAAAACTAAGAAAGGATCGTAATTGCTGTATCTAGTGATTATTTACATTTATGTCTACAAAATGAATCTTGGAAAAACATATATGATACTGGTACTACTGATATTAAGAGTAAATATATTGAATTTTTCACTTAATTTCATAATCACTTCAGTGGATGTTCTCCACTCAATGTTGTGAAAAAATTCAAAAGTTAAAACATGTAGATAACGCAGGGACTTCAAAATCTCATGTATTAAAAAGAAGAATCTATATGTAATGAGTTGAAATGTAATGATCTTCATGTTCTTAAATACTGCAAGAAGTACAGTGTAATTTATCAAAAATTATGAAAGAGGGAAATAGAATATATTTGAGTAGAAAAGTACAAAATTCAGATAATGCAATTAAACCTATTCGTAATATTATTAAATTTAAACTTGTAGATATCCTAAGAAAGAAAATATTTTTTCATTAAAACCAATGATTATAAAGTAGAGGATCCCAAATCTATTGCAAATTCTTTTAACGTATTATAGTATATAGTACAGAAATATTATTGACAACTTAAACATTCAAGATCTTGCAAAAGATACTGCAATTGGTTACTTAACAGATGTATTTAATAATTATTATTAATATATGTAATTAGTCAATAACTGCAACAGTGCTTATACATTCAATCATAACATGAATAAAATTGAATGCAAAGACGTAGATAAAATAGTTAAAATTAACTGCAGGGGTGAGAATGAAATAATCCAAAGCCATACTTTTAACAAAAATTGTTTTTTGCGAGTGCATTTCTTACACATATGGGAAAGCTATTAATAAATTATTGTAATAATTACTTAACAAATGACATAGCCTAAGGACTCTAAACCTTTGTAAAATTTTGTCTATTATTATATATTTTTTTAATTTCATTTTAATTGTTAGTTTTAAATATATATATGCATTTACATTGTATATATGTGTGTGTATAAATGCATTCATTAGATTAACGTTTATAATATTATAACTTGTAATTTTGTATTGTTTGCGATCATTAACACTTAATCTCAGGACTTTGTAAAACTATATTTCAACGTGACTTAGTTATTTCAACGTTATTTAGACAAAAAAAATTTTTGTGTAGACTAAGAATCGAACTCGCACTCTTCTACACAACACGCAGAAGTCTTACCGTCTGAGCTATGGAAACGACATGAAAGCTGTCCTTTCTGTGCGGAGTGTCGATCTAGTCATGAAGGTCCATTGTCGATTTAACTACACGATTTATGTATATATTTATCTTTTATTTACGTAATATTATCATATTTTTTTGCAGTTTTTTAATTGAATTTCGGAACGATGCTAGTAACAAACCAAATAGCCTGAATTTAAGTAACTCAATATTCGTTATCTTGTGTATCGGTGCTCTGGTCTCCGATCATGCGCAGTATCTTACATCTGAGACTTAGGAATATTCAATCGTCTCATCCTTTTCCGGGAAACTGTACATTTTTAAAATCAGCCCCGTTTTGTTAACAGGTATTTTGATCAATTTTGAGGTAATTTTATAGCTCTTTTGTTTTGGCAAATTGTTAGATCATAAAAATCCGGGCCCTGGATATAACGCTAGCCTTTTCTATCGTCGGGAGTAATAAATATAACCTTGTCCTACCTCCTTAGTCAGTAATATTATGAGATATGCTAATTGAGCTAAATGACAGCTGTAAGCAATATGGCATGAAACTAAATGCTAGCAAGGCGAAGACAATGGTTATTGAAAGAAAAATAATAACGGTAAACGTGCGAATTTGAAATTAGACAGTGGATGCAATAAATATATCCTTGTCCTACATCCTTGCTATTAGGATACTAAATGATACTAAGGGATGTGCTAATGAAGCTAAATGGCAGCTGTGAGCATTGCGGGATGAAAATAAATGCAATACGAAGACAATGGTTATCGAAAGAAAAATAAAGACTGTAAATGTGCGAATTTGAAATGAGGCAGTGGGTGTAATAAATATATCCTTGTTCTACGTTCTTAGTATTAGGTTGCTAAGTGTTACTAAAGTTTGTGCTGATGGAGCTAAGTGACAGCTGTGAGCATTATAGAATGAAAATAAATGCAATACGAAGACAATGGTTACCGGAAGAAAAATAAAGACGGTAGGCCTAAATGTGTGAATTTGAAATGAGGCAGTGGGTGTAATAAATACTGGTTAGTCCTACCTCCTCAGTATCAGAATACGAAAAGTGATGTGCTACTGGAGAAAAATGGGACCAAAACGAAGACTATGGTTATCGGAAGAAAAAGAAGGTAAACGTGCGAATTTGAATTGAAGCAGCTTTACCCCGAGGCCTGTGCGTGGTGGATAAAATTGTAAATTACTAACTTCTTGAAGATAACGCGAATTTCACACACAAGGTCCAGATCTGATCAATAGGGAGCGGATTTTTATGTGCTAAAAATTTAAATGTATTTATTTTTTATGTGCTGAAAAGTACGAAAATATTTGCTAAAAATAAAAAAAAAAATATTTTTTTTTTTAAATGTGACAAAAAATACCTCACTTAGCTTGAAAAAAATGTTACTAGGTACTCACCAACCACACTTGAGTGCTAGTAGTTGGCCGAGAATTGCAGTGAACAACAAAGGTAATCTCCAAATTCTCCATCACAAATGCATGCCGATTATGTCTGAATAACGTCAATTTCACCTACAGGCACACCCTCCAATACTTGAGCAACTTTACACATTTTTTTATACACTGTTTTTCCCAAACACATTCTGGAATTTGTCCCTTAGTAATTGTGCTTCTGAACCTGGTAGCGAGTCTAGTTTAATTTCCACGGCACGTACCTCCCTGTTTCAGACAACAAGTTTTTGGATGTTTCGAATTTTTGTATGGTGTCGCACAAAAAACTTAAATTTGCTAATAGGAAAGCCAAATCGTTTTTTAAATAACCATCTTTCAGTATATCTTGAAGGATATCGATTGACGAAGCCCGATAACAGGGAATCACAACAAGATATATTGCCTTACTTGATAGACATGAGCGAGAGACGAGAGATTTGTTTAAATTAAATAATGTTCATACCCAGCTCTTATCTGTTGTGTTTTACAAACAAAGCGTGGAATGAAATCATCTTCAGCAACAATAAACATTCCTAATTTTGTGTTACAAGATCTCTCCTCATTGTCCATCTTAATTTATTCTCTAATAATAACACTGATATGCTGCCTAGCAGTTCTCAGAACTTGAGGCGATACTATTACGAAAATGGATCACGGATACACCACACAGCGCTTAGAAACACGAAGCAACCAAGAATTCTTAAAAAAGATAACGTACTTCTGAGTGATATATTTGATTTAGTTTTAAAATATTTAAAAGCTCTTGTAAAAAAATTATTTAAGTAAAAAAGCTCCAAGATTTATGTGTTTATAATAGATTTCCTGAAAATATGTATTTACATAATTTTTTTGTGAAAATATGTGTTTTTATGTGAAATAAAATTCGGGTTTTAAACTTGAAACTTCATGTTCGGAATTTTTAACTTTGTTAATTGTGTTTTATCACACGCAAAAAGAATATGTAATTACATAGGAATCCGCTCCTTACTGATCAATTTCTGTTAATACAGAATTGACTTCCGATCTTAAAATACTGTTACGCAGATGGTTAGATAAACTAAAAAGAGCTCGAATAAATTTCCTACAATATAGCCTTGTACATACCTCCTTAGTTTCAGAATACTAAACGATACGCTCATGGAGCTAAATGACAGTTGTGAGTAGAAAGGGATGAAGATAAATGCGAACAAGGCGAAGACCATGGTTATCCGGAGGAAAATAAAGGAGGTAAACGTACGAATCCGAAATGAGGCTGCAGGACGAGTGGACATAATCAAATACTTTAGCGTACTACAAGCTATAACATGAGCTGCTGCCAGGAAGTCAAAAGGAGGATAGCAATGGCAAAAGAAGCTTTTAATAGGAAAAAGAGCATCCTCTGCGGGCCTTACTAAGGAAGAGATTAGTGTAGTGCTTTGTGTGGAGTGTGGCATTGTATGGGGCAAAAACATGGACATTACGGCGAAGAGAAGAGAAACGACTGGGAACATTTGAAATGTCGATATGGAGAAGAACGGAGCGTGTGAAATGGAGAGACAGAATAAGAAATAAAATGCTGATAATATTAAGTGAAGAAAGAATAATGCCGAAACTGATTAGGAAGAGAAAAAGAAATTGACCGAGTCACTGGCTAAGAAAAAAATGCCTACTGAAGGATGCACTGGAAGGAATGGTGAGCGGGGAAAAAATTCAGGACAGAAGAAGATATCAGAAGACGGAAAAAAGAGAATATTGGGTTTGCAGTGAAAGACCTACCCTTGGGCAGAAAACTATGAATGAGTGAAAGAAAGTGAATTCAACATTGCTAGGTTCTAGGTCATCCATCCAGAGTTTAGATCGACTCACATCTAATAATATTACAGTCGTCGGAGATACGTGGCCGTTTTTCTATTGGCTGAGAACCACAAAGATTAGTACACACAATGTATAGTATACTATACCATACTTCATACATAATTATGATATAAGATGTATGTGTAGAGACCCGAAGTATAGCATAATATACCTGTGCCTTAACTGTAACCTGCAGAATTTTGTCAGCGTTTTACCCCATGCCAGTGACTTTTTTCTGAAGTATAGAATTATATTGAACTTCAAAAATAAAACAACACATGTCTCAGGACTCAGAAGGTTAAGTGAAATGAAAGAAGTCTGTAATCTTGCTTTTTAACACAAAAATATTATATGAAATAATAGTTATAATTTATAAAATTCCTGATATTTGTAGCATCTGTAGTATAATTGATAGCACGGACAGATTATTAATAATATGCTGCCACAGTGTGGACTTCGCTTGCACCATATCTTTCGTATGTGTTTACGTCTAACCTAAAGATGTGAACGCAGTGCAGTCGACTTTAGAAAGGTGCTGTATGACTATTCCGGTGACCAAACATACTTGGGAAGCAAATTGTCCCTCGAGGAGTCCTACTGGAGCATTCTAATTGCCGTACAAAATGATAAATGACTTAGTACCTTTGCATTTTAGTGAAAACGCCATTATTTATTCATTACGGTTTATTAGGCGCGGTGCAGGGTATCTTTTGGAGGCGCCGAAACGCCTGCTTACGGTTCGTGGCCTGCCCCGTATAATAATGCGAAAGTGATTATGACGTTGGAGAAATTGATTGTTTCTCCCCTCTCTCGCCGAATAACATGGAAATGTTGATTTGTCACGCAATGCTAACTGTAACAGACCTGAGATAATTCTTCAGCCCCGCAAATACCGTGTGATTATGCAATTACTGTACAGGTCTACTAGTTGCGTCGAGAGAAGGGGAATGTGCAGGCCACCGTGCTGGATGGCATGGCGATAACCCGCACGGTCCTTGGTGATGAAGATCACGGCCGCTGGTTTTTGCCAGGGGTGACTAAATTTTTTCATGTTACTCTTTTATTTAAAGCCTACTTTCCGTTGTATGAGTTATGTGAGATCTGGAGTTTGGATTTTGGTTATTCTTGTACCAAATTTAAAAATATATTAATAAATATATCTGGGATAATTAATCAAAGGTAAATTTTATGCAGACCTACACAATATTATTTATATGGCTATGTACAGGGACATCATTTTATTTTTACTAACATTTCTAATATTAACCTGGCTATACCTTTGGATAAACGATGAAGAACCGGAAACACCGTTTGCTACCTCCTTCCACGACTAGAGTTCGATGATACTGGCGTAATACACTAGGTATAGGAGAGAAGAAAAGTAGTTCATCCATTTACGTAAACTAGCAAATACCGCAATTTTGAGTTTGATAATTTTCATTAGGTTTTTGTTTAATCAAAATACAGTACAGTATTAACAATGACTGTTTTTTTACTCACGAACTGAGCTTTCCATGCGGACGTATTCATTATGCAGTGTATATTATACTGTCTACAACACAATAACGTACACTATAGAGAATGAAGTTAAATTAAAAAAATAATCATAATATGGATATTTAAAACACATCTTTGAAAATGGTGGCCGTTCATTTCGAAACAGGCTTCAGTTCTAATGTGCATATTATCGCACTATAGACTATTGTACGTAATTACAATTACCAGGTTCGTACTTCGTATCAGTAACTCATGTTGAAATAATTCTGTACCTACTCTATAAAAGAGACCTTACGTACTGTGAATTCAATCTTCACTTCTGCCCGATCCGAAAAGATAAAATTACTCAGACATGCTAACTACTGTCCGTCCAAATGATTACGTCGCAGCGTCGTAGAAAGGGAGGAAATCACGTGACAGTTAATTACTTAATGAGGTCCTTCTATTTAAGTTATTTTAAACAGTTTTATAATATTACTTAGACGTCCAATTCCTAACAGAAATTAATGTTCCCAGAAAAGAGCTAAGACAGCCCAGCCACTAGCATTTAGAGAGAGGCGAATAGAAGCAGGTGGGGGAAACCGGGATGCTACGTAGGCAAATGGAAAATGATGCAATATTGAAAGCTCTTTCGTCACTAGAAAACGCGAACATATTTTTGGAACGTACTGTTTACTATGACCGTAAGGCTACTATGACTATATATGCGGTCTTGGATCTGTGTGGAGGACGGTTGAACTTCATTAATAGAAGGGGTGGGAGTGAAGTACATTAAAAAAACTCAGGTACAATAAAAATTGAAGTAAAAATAAAATGATGTCCCTGTATAATGTGCAATACTCCATTTTGTGAAGATAGCTATTCCCTCTTTTTTTATCTTTTTTACCTCTTTATTTATTTCTTATTTCATATTTTTATTCTTTTCTTTCCTCTTTCTTTGTTGTTGTCTTTCTTATTATTGTACAGAGCGATCCATTAAAATTATAGTGTCTATAGTGCAGTTGAAAAGAGCTATCGGCTACCGCTAGATAGCATCATGGGTATTTATAGCAACAAACCTAGACGTCATTGTGATGTGTATGTATGACGCTTGCAGTAGTTCTTTGTTTATTGCTCGGTAAACATGTCGTTTTCCCAAGAACAACGAGTTTTCATTGTTGAACATTATTTTTCCAGTCGTTCTTATGCACGTGTTAGAGACGAATTTCGTAGGAATTATCCGGATGTGACAGTGCATAACAATTCGACCATAACAAGATTAATCGCCCGTTTTAGGGAATGTGGAGCAGAGCTTCTTGATGAACGTGATTGTTGGTTCCAGACAATGCCACATGTGACATCTAATAAAACCATGCAGTTTTTGCGCGAGTTTTTTGGTGAGCGTGTCATTTCTCAAGGATTATGGCGCCCACGTTCCCCCGATTTGACGTACCTAGATTTCTTCCTGTGGGGTTATCTTAAAGGAAGGGTATACAAAAACAGGCCGCACACTCTGATGGAACTAAAGAGGAACATAACAACGGAGATTAACAAATCAGTGTACGCGTGCTCAAAAAATTGGCCACAAACATGGTAAAAAGAATTCGTATATGCATTACTAAATGGGGCTGCCATTTTCAGCATATGTTGTGAAAAATGATGTAACTCGTTTGAAAACTGATGTAAGTAAACGTAATAAATTCATCTTTATAAATATATGTGAACGTATTATTAAAATGTGCGCGACTTTTGTATCCCTCTGTATATTTTGTATTCGTCTTCGTTTATTGTATTTTAATTGTCCTATTTTTCAGGGTTCGGATACTGTTGGGGAAAGTTTTTTTTAATGCATTATGCACATTAATTTCGTTTCCCATCACTCCATCTTTCAACACGATTTATAAATATTTATTTACTATTAAGAATAGATCAATTTTCATCGCATCTTTTCAAATGTATTTTTCGTTACGACAGCAATCCACGTAACATGAATTTCAATAACTACCAAAGCGATCTTGTGTGTACTTTTGCTTTGGAACACTGAGCATGCGCAGTGCGTTGAATGGAATGGCATTTCTGGATGGGGGGCACTGCGACTTTTCACGATGTACTGCTCTAACCCTCAAACTAGGTGCATTCCCAAACCCACACCGGTTGCCTACACTAAGGTTCGCTGCGTTGAATGTGGAATTTATAAAATTCAGGCAGGCCGTTTTTTTTTTTTCAGGAATTGTACAGTAGTGGCAAAAAAACTGGACCGACGGAATAATCAAAGTCCCCGAAATGAGCCACTGCGCATGCCACGCCCGCATTCACAAGATAGCGAGTAATCTATTGAAATTGTTGTAGTTTCGACTGCTGACGTAGCCCACTTCGAAAGCCATTAGAAAAAAGAACGGGTAAAATTCATGTTTTGGGAATAATAAGTTAATTAAGTAGTAAAATATCGCTGCAATCGAAAAATATTGGGAATAAATTTGAATAAGGAACAAAAAAAAGTTTCCTTCCGAGGCAGGATTCGAACCACGAAAATCTTAGTTACCAGTCTATCGTGCTCTGGAGTGAACAAGGCTCTGAACTCAGGTACCAAGGGTCGGTCCGGTTTTTTTTTTGCCACTACTGTACATATGTTCGGAAGAGGGGCAGATTTACGAAATAGCTACGACAGACTGCCTAACAAGAAGAAGAAGAAAAACTTTTAAATGTCTCTATTCATACGGCTCTTGTATTGCGATTTGGAACAAAGATGATGTTTCAGCGATTCGAAAACTGACACGGATCTGGACGTGAGCGTACTGTAAATCAAGTTGAACAATGTTCGGCGAAGAGTATAAATAATGGCTTTGGTAATTATGCGTTTTTCGTCATTTCGCTGTCAACCCATCACTGTTTTGATATGTGGATTATTTGAACTATAAGTTATCGAATTATCGATGTATTATTATCCATTCGAAAATTATGCGTATTGTCGGGTTTGCTTGTAAATGACTCGGTCCCATTGGAGTGGAATGACATGCACCGAGCATTGAACCTCTATTAGCACCTTAAATGAAATCCCTGTCGCATTAATTCATGGGTCCCATCCATCACCGACTCGTTATTTGAAAAGCAAACAGTTCGGCGAGTGATAAATCAAGTGACGTCATAAGTAATTGAGTTGAAGAATACTAATGGAAAATAGGTATGGAATGCGAATGCTAATAATAATGGAAACGTCGCAGTGCTGTGGAGGAAGTGTTTGTTCAAGTGATTAACACGCGAATGCCAGAAAGCGTGCATAACCGTTCGTAAACATTCCTTTATCCACAAGTAGAACTTTGTTAGCGAGTCACTATTATTATTATTATTATTATTATTATTATTATTATTATTATTATTATTATTATTATTTATTGTGACAGTACGTTTTTAGATTAGGGTCGTTTTTCTTGTTTTTTATATTAATGCAGGGACGGGCAAACTTGGCTAAAATAGCGAAATACGTCACAGTATTACCTTTTCCCCTCCAGACACACGCTACCTTGCCGGTACAAAGGACAGTGGCGTGTGAATCATATCAGATGAAGGAACAGATGAGTCGCAACGAACTCTTTCATTTTCCATCTCTGAAGCTTTGCTACATATTTCAATTGACAGACATAAAGAATACTGTAATATCCTTGAATAGCTACAAAAAGAAATTTAAAAATAGATTCCAAGATGTAGAAATTTAGGAAAGTCGTTTAGTTCTATTTGGAATCCGTTTTCAGTAGAAAATAGAAGACGGCCCTCAAAAGCCGTGGCAGGTAAATGGTTCCAATAATCTATTCTATTTGAAAACAAAAACTTTTCTTGTATTAATTTCATGTCTGCGATGTCCCCTCGAGTGATATGTCGGTCCGTTAAGTCTACGTCATAGGCCTATATCCCCCCTTGCTCCTGTGCCCCGAATGCGTCTTAAAAAGTGCACATCATCTCGCTTTTTAGGCCTAGCCGCCAGGGTGTTCCAGCCTAGTTCTCTTACCTTTTCGAATCCATGGATCTTGCCGCTTTTGATGAATTTTGCTGGTCTTCCTACACACCCTTTCCTAGGTGTTTGAGGTCATTTATTCCACAACAAATCAGCTAGTATTGATAATGAATTGTGGTCAGATGGTCGACTGTCACGTGAACTAGCCCATTATGGGAGCATTATTTGAGATATCTTTTCAAATTCGTGAAACATTTGCTTGTAGGAAATTTATTCAAGCTCTTCTTAGTTTATCCAGCTTTTTGCGTAACGGTATTATTTGCGTAATTTAGTAATTTCTGCAAAGAGTTCAATCTGGAATCCTCTTTGGCCAAGACTGTTTCTTTGACAACTCTATAATATTCAATCTATCTTCTGAGAAATCACATATACAGGTTGGAAGATAAGGTAGTACAGTAATTGACAGGAGCCATAGATCTCATTATTTAGAGTAAGTTTTGTCAAATAAAACAAATTATAGGACTTACGGATAGTGAGATAATTACAAGTGTTTCGAAAGCGCTGACGGCAATTGCAAGATGTCTGAACGCCGCATAAGTAGTACCCCACACGCCATGAGTTCAGCGACTTGAAGGGTGTGGGTTAAGTTCAACTACCTTTCACCGTGTATCTTGCAGCAGGTGAGGGGGAGGGCGGTAGCAAACAATTGTACTGATCTTCGATGCAATACTTCGCGAGCTAATCTGGGGATAAATCTTCGCACAAAAATGACCTATGTAAACTCCGGATAGGGACGTAACTGTTATTTGTTTAGTTTGTGTAATTTAATGTCAGAAAATGTAAATTAATAATTCGAATGAACAAAATAGCTCGTGTTCTGGCGCATTTCAACAATGAATAGAGAATTATCAACTTACAATGCAATATACTAACAATTCAATACTAAGTATGACGTAATAATTTTAATGTAAGTAAGAAATACGTATAGTAATAACAAATAACGTGAAAATCAGGAAATTATGTCCAAATTAGTGAAAAGACTTAGCATGGAAGTTTCAATTATAATTAATGAAAAAAGAAAACAGATGTAACTTTGTGAACAAGATATACTTAACATTACAGTTAGTTGTTTTACGAATCACTAATTTGGGCTTCAATAATGAAATAAAGAATAATAAACTCTGTAAACCACATTCCACTCACATCTTACAGGTTCTGTTCAAAATATCCATCATCAGCGTGCGTGTAGCTTTCACATCTTCTAGTCCAATTATGACGAACTCTGGTCAGTAGTTCTTCACTGTTCCGAATTTCTTCCGCGGCCTGGATCATGTCTAAGTAGTCACGATTTGTGAACTCTAGCATCTCGTAATTTTGAAATAAACTACACTGTATCGCTGTACGTCCAACTGCACACTAACGCAATGTAAACATCACAACAGCTGATCAGTTGCGAGTATTACGCAAACTATCTGCCGTCCGGACAGCTATGCCAGATTTTTTACCTTCTGTACGTGACTCGACAATCAATGTTTCCAATGTTTCTTCAATCGATTAATTCGAAGTCTGCGAATTTTTAAATTAAAATACTGCTGCAACGTGAACATAATAAATGTTCTCTTCGTTGTTATACAAGAAATTAAACCGTATTTTAAACAGTATTCGTAAAATCCACGATCGAAATGTCGGTATAAAAGTATTATTTCTTCAAAAACCTCGCAAAATGGTATTAGACTTTTTTGTTCGTTATATTTTAAGGTATCACATCCTACAATTAATGTACTACCTTACCGTCCACTCTGTATAAAGTAAATTAATACCACAACAATAGACTAATAATTATATTTCTCATAAAAATTTTACGTATTTTCTATTGCTTGTATATTTGGTATACTTTGTCCTTCAGGGCAACCCCTATTTCAGGGGAAGTTTTTTAAAATTAAAAATAAAAATCGGGAATAAATTCTGTTTTAACAGAAATGATCAGCTCTGGGCCCTGTGTGTGAAATTCGCGTTATCTTCAAGAAGTGGCTAATTTACATTTTTATCCACCACGCACAGGCCTGAGGCTAAATCTCCGTCATTGTCCGTCAGGATGATTAATGCGATGTGGTAATGGGCCGCATATGGCCCTCAGGCTGTCGTTTACCCACCGCTACGCCGGGATAGAATAACTGTTGTGGCTGAGGTTGATAAGGCTTGGCATAACCCAGTGGGCCAATTATTTATATGAAATTGTGGAAGGCAGAAGTGTGCCCTAGGCATGTACCGCCTTCCCGACTTAACCTCATATATCAAAGGATTAGCTTTGTGTACAAAAAGTATATAGTTTCAAGGCTTTATTTTTTTACTCGATAAAATAGAGGTTGAAGCTCTTCACGTTACCGGAACCAATTTCTCATAAAAAATGTTTCCTTATCTGTAGAAAGCACGTCGAATTCCCGTGTCAGTTCATAAAGGACTGGAGTCTTTGTAAAACTTTAGGCGAGTCCTGTTTTTGGATTTTATTACATTTTATTGCAGTCTACTCCCTTTCGAGAAGTTAAGAACTGGTTTCCAGTTAATTTCATTATAGGTAGAGGGAGATTTTATTGAAAATCTTTATTTTGTTGATTTCGGTGTAGATTTACTTGGCCTCTGTTGTCGTCATTCTGAATTGATGAAACCCTACGTGTTATTTCCTTGCGTAAGCAGAAACCGATGTGTAATGCGCTTTCATATCCCACTGTTGTGGTGTGGTGATTACGCGGCACCGTCCTCCTCGTGTGAAATAGCAGGTGCTTGTAAGATACAACACAGCAACGCAGTTGACCGCACTGTATTCAAGTCCGGTAAAATTGTGTAGATTTGCACTTGCTCAAAATCAATGGTAGGAAGATTCGAAAACAATTTTCTAAATAATAATTGTACACTCCATTTAAAGATGGTAACTGCGATGTATCTGCCAGCCGAATGGCAGAATGAAAATTATCTAATATTCCGAAACTCGTTAATTGTTTCACTTAGGTTCAAATCCCGCTTGAATATAATAATAATAATACATAATTTATTTTCGCTGGCAGAGTTAAGGCCATAAGGCCTTCTCTTCCACTCAACCAGCCTTAATCAATACAATACATATTTAAATTAAAAATATTTATACGATGAAAGAGTAATGGAACGGAGAAAAATTCTCTCCGGCGCCGGGATTTGAACCCGGGTTTTCAGCTCTACGTGCTGATGCTTTATCCACTAAGCCACACCGGATACCACCCCGGCGTCGGACAGAATTGTCTCTGATTAAGTTCCGACTCTTGGGTTCCCTCTAGTGGCCGTCCTCTGCACTACGTCATAGATGTCTATGAGGGCGGCCACTAGAGGGAACCCAAGAGTCGGAACATAATCAGAGACAATTCTGTCCGACGCCGGGGTGGTATCCGGTGTGGCTTAGTGGATAAAGCATCAGCACGTAGAGCTGAAAACCCGGGTTCAAATCCCGGCGGCGGAGAGAATTTTTCTCCGTTCCATTACTCTTTCATCGTTTGATGACGCAGAATATCTGCATGGAAATATCATATGTACTTCGGTACGTTATAATCAGGGAACGGATTTATATGGACTAAAAATATATGAAATATGTAAATATATATGTAGTTATTTTTACCAAAATATGGAATTAAATATGGATTTTTACCAAAATATGGAATTAAATATGGACTTAAAATTATAAAAAAATGACTATGTACGTTAAATATTGGTACATTTTAATCAAACTAAACAAAAAATATAATGGACGTACCTTATCTTCCAATGTAGTTTCAACAAAACACAATTTTTATTGTCTGTTACCATAACAATAGGTTACAAACATTTCTTTCAAGTGCTGAAAAGTGAATCTTCTTCTATTGTCTCTGAGGATAGATTTATACTGACTAAAAGAGCGTTCGACGTCACAAGAAGTAACTGGTACATAATTCAATTTCACAATGTCTGCTGGGGATAAGTCCAAGTTAATCTTCACTGTTGATTCACCACTCATCACAGCAACAACCTTTTGTAGTTCTTCATATCCAGGGTTTTTTGAAAGTACAGTGTCCACCTTAGCTCTTACTGCATCTGCAACTTTACCTCTACCACGATTCAGTTGTTCCACAGTACTATTTATAATTTCAAAACTTTCAGATAGTGAAAGGTGCCTATTTTGGAGACTTTTGAGCGTTTTTATGATGCATGAAAATGTATGCTGAATGTGAGCTAAGTCATTCTTCACACTTATGTCACAGGTAACTGTTTTCGCAGTATCAATTGAGACTGCATCTTCAGAGTCCAATGCAAGGAGAACATTGTTAATAGAGTCTATATGTTCGGCATAATATTCAACTGCTTCTAGCCATGTACCCCATCTAGTTAAAATTGGCTTTGGTGGCAATGGAATTTCAGGGTACATTTCTTTCAACACGTTAACTCTACTGGGAGCTTTGAGAAATACTTTTTTCACTGATGAAATCAACAAATCTACTTTAGGGAAATTGTCTCTGACCACTTCTGCCACACGATGAAATGCATGCGCCACACAAGTAAAATGAGTCAATTTAGGATATACAACAGATAATGCTTGTCCAGCTTTGACCATATAAGGGGCAGCATCGCTAATAAAGAATAACACATTATCGTACATAATACCCTTTGGCCACAGGATACCCATAGCTTCGTTGAACAGTTTAACTATAGTTTTGTTATTGCACTTTTCTAGAACATCACAATGTAAAAGAATTCGTTCAGAATATTGTTCACTTAACAAACCGATAACTACATTACCAACAAGTCTACCTTCTTTGTCGGGAGTCTCATCAATGGAAACCCAAATTGAACTATCTTTAATTTCATCTCTTATCTTCTGTATTGTCTCATCGTAGATGGATGGAGCATACGTCTTCCTAAGTGTTGACTCATCCGGGATTGTATGTTGAGTATATTTTTCAAGGAATTCCCTGAAGACCTTATTCTTTAGTTTGTAGAGAGGAATATCAGCAGAGATGAGAGAACGGCACAGGTCGATGTTAAACTCAGATCTTACATTCGATGTTGTTGGTTGTGTTAAAAACAATTGTCTCTGCTTGGAATTTAGTTGTTTGTTGGCCTGATGTTTACTAGTTGTAATGTGTTGTTGCACCAGGAACTTTTGTGTAGATGATACTGCACACTGACACAAATTACAAAATAATATTTTATTGTCAGTTGATAAACCATCTTCTTTAAATTATGAAATGTAACTTGTTAGTTTTGATTTTAAATTGACTGAATGACGTACTTTTGGCATATTTACCGTCTTTATAGTATGATTTACAAAACTGAACCTATGTGTACTCTGACTGGCATTTAACTGTTGAGCTGCACAACTGAAGTCTGTTAAAAATTTTAAATTAAATTAATACAGTTTTGTAACTTACTTTCCCATTGTTGATAGGACTGCTAATTTTCAAATAACTCTGATGTTAAAGGGATTACTGAACATGTGTTTAAATCTCTATTGTTGAAATGTATTTTTAAAAGTTAATGGAATTTTGTTTTGTTTTATTGTTAAACCTAATATAATATGGACTGTTTTATATGAAATATGGAAAATATATGGAAATTAACGAAAATATGTACTAAACTCTAAAATATGGAAAAATATGGAAAATAAAAGTAGGATTTTTCAACCCTACACATTGTGAAACATAAAGATAATGCAAAATATAAATTATATTAGCTTTATAAGTAAATATGTATTTACATATAAATCCTTTCCCTGGTTATAATAATATATAAAAATATTTACACTACACTTAAAAGGTTCTCCAGCAATATTCTTCAGTTAAGTTTTAACGACTAGTAGACTACATATTAATTTAAATTTAGATAAACCTACAAGGTAAAGTAGTAACTTAATTTATGAGCTAATTTAATTCAATCAATTATAATTAATTTAAGATTTGAGATAGCTAGTAAAATGATTAAAATTAATTTAATATAAGCTTACTAGGACTATGTTACAGGGAGAAAAAAGAATATATATGTATAAATCTAAAATATATTTCTATAATGAGAATATTAATGTAATTGCCATTAGAGGTTTTGTAAATCTATTTAGAGAAATTAATGATAATAATAAGAATGGACAGATGTTAGTTTCATTATAAGTAACAAATATTAATCAGTAATTAACCTGTTAAGTAAGAATTTATGTAATTTTGACCTAAATGAAGTTATTGTCCAACAACCCCTTACATCACTCGGAAACGAGTTCCAATTTATAGCAACTGAAACTGTATAAGATGAAGAATATAAAAATGTCTTGTGGTGGGGTATAATGAGTAAATTGTTATGATGAGATCTTGTACTTAGCTGATGATATGCGGATAAATTTTGAAAACGAGAAGCCAAATAGATTGGGGTAGCGGTGCGCAGAATTTGAAATAAGAGAACAAGAGAATGCAGGGCTCGTCGATCGCTTAGCTTCAGCAAGACAGAGTTTGGAAAGACGGGGAAACATGATCATACTTACGAATATTACAAATATAACGGACGCACGCATTATGCACACGTTATAGCCTGCTGCTCAAATTTGCATTTAGCTTACTTAATATAATATCGCAGTAGTCAAAGTGTGGCATCACGAGTGTGAATATACAGGGTGTCTCAGGAGGAATGTAAAATACTTGAAGGTAATGTAGTTTGGATTAACCTATATCGATTTAACCTGATTTACTTATGTCCGAAGTCTAACGGTTGGGAAGAAATTAATGGGATAAATACTGAAACGTCCCGAGGTTCCGTGTCCTGCACTTGACGTGTTACGTCACATCTTTTGCACACGGGACCATCTGGGCACGCAACATCTACGTAAAACACACGAATAGACGTTCACTTTACATTTAATTCGTGTATTCGCATAGTGAATATGCAGACATACTTTTTGTTTATGGATTTTGTGATGACAATGCATCGGCTGTTGTAGAATACAGTCGACGTTTTCCCAATCGAAGGGTACCGTCTAGCTGTGTGGTTTCCCGTGTTTACCGGATGTTATCTGAAACTGGCAAACTACCAAGTGTTTCATTGAGGTTGGAAAGAGAACCGGTACCTGATATGAATGTGCAATTCTTACAATCCATAAGGACAACCTTGGTAATGTCTTGTGTAATTATTTTATTTTCTTAATGAGTTTGTACTTAATTATGAATTAAACTTATTTCAACAGCACAAGATGCAGTATTTTCAATAATGTATCATATCAGAATGTTCTAAAACAGTGGTCGTCAGCACTCGCTGAAATGTGCAAAGGGTACGCGGTGCTGTCCCCTGTGAACTGTCGTGCAACAGGGAGAGATAGAGAGCATTCCCGCTAGCAGCTACGGAGTGCACCCTAGTGCACTGCGTTTTCCGCGGGTAAGGGAGACTAGCCCCAGCGTGCTCTGTGCTGACGATCCCTGTCCTAAAACGTAGAAATTCGTCTGTAATGCCGGTCTCCATTTTGAAAGTTCGTCCATCAATAACTTACCAACCGTTACACTTCGGATATAGTTATGCCAGGTGAAATCGATGTGTTAACCCATACTACATCATCTTTAAGTATTTTACATTCTTCCTGAGACACCCAGGAGCGTTCGTGCTCGCGTGCACTGTTTTACTCTCATGACAAGAGCACCAAATGTCATTAAAAAGCACCAGGTTGAGAACGCCTGATGTAGTACATAGTCACGAAGCTCAATACATAGGGAATATGCATCCAATGACAGTCGAATAGTTGCTAGCCACTAGGATCGCTACTATCGCACAGTCTGGTCTATTATTCCTAGTACTATCAGTTGCTAACCGCTTGGAGCATTGTATCGCGAGAAATGCAAAAAAATCATCTCAAGCTTCGTGACTGTATGTCAGTAGTGTCAGAGTTGTAAGCTCCGAAACCGGTTGTGGAGCTAGAGACGTCCAGTCGGAGCGTGTACTTGCTTATGTCTGTGGAAGCACCGGAGCACGCAACGAGTTATAATGGAGCGCTCCGCTCCGTTTAGGCTCTGTCTGACAACGCTTCTATGTGTAATAGATCATGAGTGTCCAAACTCCTATAGAACTAGGAGATATTGCACGTCAAGCATGCTCTGCTAAGGTTAATAACTTTCCATATAAAATAGAAAAAACGATCTTAAAGAATATGCGCTGCGGGTTGCTTACGCCAGGGGTTACCTCGTACGAGGTCATACGACTCCTGTAATGAAACATATAAGTACTCGTAGTTTCGAAGCAACTGAGAAACCGACAAAACCAACAATCGGAACCCAAGTATTGTGAACTCCTGAAATTTCAAGTCTTGTGGAAGTCTGTATTGCGCATACATATGACGTGTTTCAGTTGCTAATTTTCCTGCGAAGATGTGATACGACACATCGGAGACAGTCCCTTCCTTGGAAAAACATCAGGACCGTACTTGTCAGCCTTGAGTTCTTACTCTGCTCAGATATGCGCACTAGGTAACGTCCTCTGAAATTTGCGTCATTTTCCGAAATACGTTTCGTTACAAGACGCACTCATTACAGCGTTTTGTAATGTTTCATAACACTCTTAAGGAAGAAGACTCGTTGGCTTTCTAAACGGCGGATTCTGATACAGATCTCGTGGCGAAGGTCTCGAAGCATTTAACGAAAGTCATCCGGCGGTAAAACGGTTTGAGTTGCAGGTTATAAGAGCTGTGCTTGAAATTTAAACTCGAGAGGAATGACTTTCTTTAGACTGGAAAGGCGTGTTTCATGACAAGAAACAGCCGACGGTTGGTTACAATTTTTCCACTTTCATTGCAGGTGTCTTCAGAATTGAAATTCGCAAAGTGCAACTTCCTGTTTTACTTCCTAATTAAAACTAATTGTCGTAGGCATACTAAACACAACACACAGTTACTTATCGCAAAGGGGACGAACGAAGAGCATCTGAAATCGACTCCATGCAATTAATTGAGCATATTATCGCAATTGGCATGTCCCGAGTTCAAACACGACCGAGAACGATGAAAGAGCTTAGCGTGGCTCCTTCTGGAGGAAAGTGTAGCTGAGTAAGCTGTGTCGTAGATTTACGGTGCGTAAAAAAATGTCCCTGAAGGAGAGGGCTCCGGGGAAAACTTATCTTCTGTTTCTCGAAAATGTCTAAATTTGGAGGTAGTGCACAATACCTGTATGTGTGCTTTAAGTGCGCGTAGGTTTGTTTCTGAATTAGAGGGTTTCAAGCAAAATTAATCGGTTGTTTGTAGCCTTCGTCATATTGTTATTATATCAGGAAACTCAGAATTTAAGAAATTATTTATAGAAGAGAAAATTTTGAAACTAGGGAATAGAATAGAGGAGCTTTTCTCAAACTATGGTCCGCGGACCACATGTGGTCTTCGAGTTCTGCACTTGTGGTCCTTAAAAAAAAACAGAAGAAAAAATAAAATTCAAACGAATTGCGTATTACAATATAGCTGAAAATCTCAGAGTTTAGAAATGACAAATGAAAATCTCCTTTCATTTTTTCTCCCAGTACTAATATTTTATGAAATTTCTTACCCTAGCCGCCTACCCACTTCCCACTCTACTCTCAGCAACAAAAGATAAATTTTAAGCACTATGAACATGGCGTTCCTCGCCATTTTCTCTGCATATCTGGCGCCGAGCCTGCAACCCAGCCAGGGAACACCCGAATTCATAGCAGAGGACCAAAGTACCGAACCTTTTCATGTATTGATGACTTTCTTAATAGTTTTGCCGACACCCACTTTGCACATTGAAATGGGCACGTGCTGTACGTCGTACACCAATAATAGAACGTGCCAAATTGCATCTTTACTTGTTGAAAATCGGGCATGTTTCTGCATTAATTTTTTTAGTTGTTTTTCCAGATGACGATATAAGAAATTTTAGGACTCCGCCTATTTTAAAATCCGACAGATTTACTTTTTACACTTGTGTGTTTCGTGTCTAAGTGCCGTTTCAATTTCGCGGGTTTCATACACTCGTTTGAAAGAACTTCTTAACAAACAACGCACCGAAGTTTTGGTTCACTCTCATTGCCATACCATGTAAATCCAAGTTCCAAATAACTCTTGTCATATTTACGAAAGTATTTTTTTCTTTGAATAGCTACCACTAGGACTAGATATTTCTTTAATGGCACTATAATCACTGATATTAATATATTTATTCAAACACAGCTTCTGAACTATTAGCACTGCATAAATGAAGCGTATCATCATGTTTCTTTCCTTTCAAAGATCCGGATCGAAGCCAGTTTTCCATTATTTATAATGGGCATTGTTTAACAGAAACATGGACAACTACTGCGTGTACCACATAAGAAGGATTTGAAACAACTAACTACTAATAGGCAAGCAATGAATCAACAATGCACAGAATTTGTTATAAGCAGGGAACGGATTTATATGGACTAAAAATATATGAAATATGTAAATATATATGTAGTTATTTTTACCAAAATATGGAATTAAATATGGATTTTTACCAAAATATGGAATTAAATATGGACTTAAAATTATAAAAAAAAAATGACTATGTACGTTAAATATTGGTACATTTTAATCAAACTAAACAAAAAATATAATGGACGTACCTTATCTTCCAATGTAGTTTCAACAAAACACCATTTTTATTGTCTGTTACCATAACAATAGGTTACAAACATTTCTTTCAAGTGCTGAAAAGTGAATCTTCTTCTATTGTCTCTGAGGATAGATTTATACTGACTAAAAGAGCGTTCGACGTCACAAGAAGTAACTGGTACATAATTCAATTTCACAATGTCTGCTGGGGATAAGTCCAAGTTAATCTTCACTGTTGATTCACCACTCATCACAGCAACAACCTTTTGTAGTTCTTCATATCCAGGGTTTTTTGAAAGTACAGTGTCCACCTTAGCTCTTACTGCATCTGCAACTTTACCTCTACCACGATTCAGTTGTTCCACAGTACTATTTATAATTTCAAAACTTTCAGATAGTGAAAGGTGCCTATTTTGGAGACTTTTGAGCGTTTTTATGATGCATGAAAATGTATGCTGAATGTGAGCTAAGTCATTCTTCACACTTATGTCACAGGTAACTGTTTTCGCAGTATCAATTGAGACTGCATCTTCAGAGTCCAATGCAAGGAGAACATTGTTAATAGAGTCTATATGTTCGGCATAATATTCAACTGCTTCTAGCCATGTACCCCATCTAGTTAAAATTGGCTTTGGTGGCAATGGAATTTCAGGGTACATTTCTTTCAACACGTTAACTCTACTGGGAGCTTTGAGAAATACTTTTTTCACTGATGAAATCAACAAATCTACTTTAGGGAAATTGTCTCTGACCACTTCTGCCACACGATGAAATGCATGCGCCACACAAGTAAAATGAGTCAATTTAGGATATACAACAGATAATGCTTGTCCAGCTTTGACCATATAAGGGGCAGCATCGCTAATAAAGAATAACACATTATCGTACATAATACCCTTTGGCCACAGGATACCCATAGCTTCGTTGAACAGTTTAACTATAGTTTTGTTATAGCACTTTTCTAGAACATCACAATGTAAAAGAATTCGTTCAGAATATTGTTCACTTAACAAACCGATAACTACATTACCAACAAGTCTACCTTCTTTGTCGGGAGTCTCATCAATGGAAACCCAAATTGAACTATCTTTAATTTCATCTCTTATCTTCTGTATTGTCTCATCGTAGATGGATGGAGCATACGTCTTCCTAAGTGTTGACTCATCCGGGATTGTATGTTGAGTATATTTTTCAAGGAATTCCCTGAAGACCTTATTCTTTAGTTTGTAGAGAGGAATATCAGCAGAGATTAGAGAACGGCACAGGTCGATGTTAAACTCAGATCTTACATTCGATGTTGTTGGTTGTGTTAAAAACAATTGTCTCTGCTTGGAATTTAGTTGTTTGTTGGCCTGATGTTTACTAGTTGTAATGTGTTGTTGCACCAGGAACTTTTGTGTAGATGATACTGCACACTGACACAAATTACAAAATAATATTTTATTGTCAGTTGATAAACCATCTTCTTTAAATTCTGAAATGTAACTTGTTAGTTTTGATTTTAAATTGACTGAATGACGTACTTTTGGCATATTTACCGTCTTTATAGTATGATTTACAAAACTGAACCTATGTGTACTCTGACTGGCATTTAACTGTTGAGCTGCACAACTGAAGTCTGTTAAAAATTTTAAATTAAATTAATACAGTTTTGTAACTTACTTTCCCATTGTTGATAGGACTGCTAATTTTCAAATAACTCTGATGTTAAAGGGATTACTGAACATGTGTTTAAATCTCTATTGTTGAAATGTATTTTTAAAAGTTAATGGAATTTTGTTTTGTTTTATTGTTAAACCTAATATAATATGGACTGTTTTATATGAAATATGGAAAATATATGGAAATTAACGAAAATATGTACTAAACTCTAAAATATGGAAAAATATGGAAAATAAAAGTAGGATTTTTCAACCCTACACATTGTGAAACATAAAGATAATGCAAAATATAAATTATATTAGCTTTATAAGTAAATATGTATTTACATATAAATCCTTTCCCTGGTTATAAGTTACTTGTCATTGGCTACAAAAATATAATTAGAAAAGTATTGTAATTAATTAATTTTGTTTTAAAATGTAAGTATACTGGTATTAAAATATGCTACAAAAACGATAAATTTGCTTTCGAAGGGAACAAGAGTAAAGTGGTCCGCGGAACTTCTCTGACTTAAAAAAGTGGTCCCCACTTCAAAAGAGTTTGAGAAACGCTGGAATAGATTATAAGGAATTATAATGAACCGTAAGTAAAAATAAGTTTTAAAAAGTTTGATAAATTTCTGTTTATAATTAAGGTGAGATGGGAAGAGAAAACCAAATTATTGTAAACTTTGGATTGCAGTAAGTTTCGAAGTAAAATGTTAGACGTTTCGTTTTTTGTGTTATAATAATGAGTAGTCAGGGTAATTACAATATTTTATATGTAATGGAGATTGCAAGGATCGAATGGTATGATGAATATTGCTTGTTGTTGTTCAGTCAACTGTCCGAAGACAGGTCTGAACATGTATTAGTAATTTTTATTTAAATAGATTGTTTATTATGGACGAATACCGGTACCTCAGAAACAGGAATGTAACAGGGCTATAGAGATACGTATGTGTTTGAAGACAATAAATATTATATTATATTATACAGTGTTATTTTATGTTATATTATTATAATATTATATTATTAATAATTTGAAGATTTCATACAGTCCAACTTCTAAATTCTTTGAGAAAAACGCCGGGTAAGGTAGTAAATTAAACGACAACAAAAAACAAATGAGGGCAGGTTAGCGCTCTAAATCGGAGATTTATGGAAAGCAGTTTCTTGTAACGAGAAAGCCGTGCTTTGGAAGATGATTGAAAGTGGAATATGAAGGGGAATTGGAACTGGAAGAGGATATAGTCAGACTATCCGGGTTAGCTCTGACGGAAGGAAATTATACATCTTGTCAACAGTGACGAATGTGCAGCAATACCAGACACTAAACAACAAAGGCACGAAGCTATCTACGTCCAGTTAAAAGGAGATGAATTTTTGTATCCTTGCTGGGAATTGCATTAGAAACAACTCTGTGTTCTACGTTTTGCGAATTATTTTAGTTCTTACCCTTGTTATGTAATTATCATTATGTATTACAGTTAGCTTTCCTAAACCTCAGATCGTCTAGGATTCTCCTGTAAGCAGTTGCCACAGATATTCCCGGTCACTTGGTATACAAAAATTGGCATATGGACATTTTGGCATTCTCAATTTTAGCATACTTTATTTTCACATACTATTCTTTCACTTACTCATGTTTAGCCTACCTAAATTTGTTGTATGGCATTTCGCATACTCAGTTTAGCCTACTGCAGTTTTTATAAGAAAACACTTTCAGTTTTACATTGTTAATTGATATATTATTAATTTTATAAGAAAACTTCCATCGAACCCGGGTCTCCTGATTGGTACTCATATCCATTAGTATTGGAGAACAATTTCCATATGATATTATTAATAACATTCTTCACTTTTAGTGTTGCAATGAAGCCATAGTTATTTTAACTTGGTAATTTTTCCAGTATATTAATAGTTATTTTCTTTTAATCTTCACTAAAATGGCGTGTGAATTGATACGTACTTCTATATCCGGTTTCCAGTTGTCTTATGCAGGGAATTTATATTATAAACAAAGAACCAACAATAATAACGGACGCACACACTGGTTATGCATTAAGAAAGAGATGTGCAGGGGCAGAGACTTGTTAAACACTCCGAACATAACCATGCCTGAAATTATGAGGTCATAACTTTAATCTATGGGTAATATACTACTACTGTGCCTGTATTTCGCACCATATTAAATTCATTTTATGTATCTATTTGTCAAGGTATACCAAATTTATTAAATTCATTCTATTTCTGTTTGTTAAGGTATACAAAATTTTTGTGAATGAAAACGTAGTATGCCAAATAAACGTATTCCAAATATATGTCTTACAATTTTAAGTATGTCAAATGTCCGTATGCCATTTTCGTATGCCAAGTGACTTGAAATGGTTGCCACACTCTCGTTTAAGGTTGTTATAGGCTTTAAGTTATTATTATGGTGTCTTTGATACTGCTATTTGTCCATCTGTTATCTTGAGATACACAAAATGCACCGGTACGTGTTGTGATTTTTTGATGTCGTAAATGGTTCGAATACTTATTTGGTTACCATTATACAGTGTGTAGGTAGTAATCGCTTACTTTCTGTCGTAGGCTACTTCGTGGGTACTGTTACCCGTGAGCCAGACCAAATTGTAACCCTTAGCGCAAGCACATTCTAGCGACAAGTGGTTTAAAAAGCTGATTTCAATCGGTATTCTCTTACTTGATGAGGCACGCTAATCTGTAGAAACCTGTATGTCGATGGTGTTAAACAGAAACCTCGTAGGCCTATGTCAAAATATTCAATTTTGCAGAAGAGCGAAAAAAAAAAAAACAATTGAATATCTTGACAGCAATCGTTGAGCTATTTTTCAACATATTCCCCACCGGAACTGAGACATTTGTCATATCGACAGAGAGGTGCAGACTGCTATCAAACACGGGTTCCGATCCCAGGCGGCTGACTTCTACGACAACAAGGATTCAAAAATTGATCCCATGGTATGACAAATGTATCAATTCCAGTGGGGGATATGTTGACAAATAGCACAACAATTGCTGTGTCTGTTTTAATAAAGCTTTCCATGCAATTGTGCTTTTTTCTGTAAATGGCCCCGGGGAAAATTATTTTTTGGATAGCCTCGTAATTGCGGTCGAGTGGCCAAAATTTTCATAAGAGCTTCTTTTGACATTATTAATATGGTAGAAGAAAAAACATTAACTTTTTTATCTGCCCCCATCAGAATGTTTGCTTGTTAGCTATTGTTTATACACTGTTGGCTTCTTAACGGGAGTAAACACTGATTCATTCACTCTGCATGATTGTCTCTTGTCTTATAGATTATTCTAGGTGGAATAATCTTATCTTCAATTTCCATATTAGGTTTAATATTATCTAGTGGCGGGCTTGCTCTATGTTGTTTTTTTCTTGTTAGGAGGGAGGGAACATCCCACTCACTACGACCTGAGGTCTATTGTAAACTCCTCTGTATGGGATGAGTTGCGTGCCCACCGATCCTCTACGCGCACCGACCTAAACATTTTACCTACTTAACGACCGGTCCCTACAGCTAACAGAGTCCATGTACCACTCCTGCTTCGGCACCCCCCCCCCCCCAAGACTCGCTTAAGGGTCCGAGGCGGAAGTCTTCCCCCGAGAAGGTCTGCACAGGGTTCCATTGCAGAAGCTATCCATCATCACTTGAATACAATCCACGGAGACCGGTCGAGAGAGCCAGCAGGTTCGGAGGGCCGCCTGTAGAGCGATCTGAAAACGGGATGATGAATGAAAGAATGATAGGTTAGGAAAGGAAGTGGCGAAGATGAGTGGGGTTCCAATCGTCTGATAAAGTTACCTGATACTCATCCATAGGAGTGAGGGGGGAAAAAACCCCGAAGAAATCTCACCCAGGCAACTCGTCCTGACAGGGGATCGAACCCGGCCCTGCTGGGGCTTTATGTTTTTACTTGTGTCATTTTATTTCGATAAAGTAACATAAATGATATATATATTTTTTTTCTTAGTTCAGTAATATAATTTACGTTAGTTGACCGAAATAATGGTCTTATGTAATACGAGCATAAAGCACGTTTCCCGCCGGCATGACAGACATGCAAAGTGAATCATTGTTTACTCTTGTCAAAGTGAATAGAGTGGGCGCCTGTGAGTTTGTTGTCTCTGGGTCTTTGCTCCGTGGCTGACAATAATAGCAGGGTGTCTTGCTACTTTTGATAGTCATGTTGGCTTGTAATATAGACTAAACCAGGGCTCGAAATGGACGTTTTCACGAACTGGACCACTCTTATTTTCGTGGACACGGTGGTATTGATGACAACGCTGGGATTAATGACCTATAAGCTGACGCCGAGTATTACCATGAAATATTTATATAGCCTACACATATATTAATAAAAAAAAATGTCGGACATATATCTTCGGAAATGTTCATCTCTATCATATTTATACATATGGAAAACCAAGAACAGTAGTCTCTTCATTCAGCCGAAGAAATTAATAAAATGCCCACATCTTTAGTAATAAAATCTTCTTTGACGCGAATATTGTTACTACACTTACGAGTGGAACCGTTGTTTCACAAAGTCTACGAAATGGATACTCGGGTCGCAGTTTAAAGAATAAGCAATTAGACTCCCTGCCTAGCAGTGGCCTGTGACATCTGTTCATCGGCTTGATATGGAGTGATAAAGTGTTGCTGAGTCCCGGCCCTTTTCATTTCATTAACTCCGCGCCGTTATTCAGAATCTCAACGATACTAGGTGCAGAATCATATATATCTAAGGCATACAGCAAGAGCATTATAAATTAGGGACAGCTCATATGAATGCTGCAGTACAATAAAGCAGTACCGACAGTGCTGACAGTGTCGTTAATAACCTATTTTTAACAATATTACATTTAATTGTTTGTATATATCTGAAGTCCGATTAGTGTAACTTAATATGTTACTACTCAGCGATGTATGCAACGGCGGTGGAAAAAAACTGACCATCCTACCCCATTATCTTCTGGCTTAGTTGTCTCATGAGTGATGTTTATTAGTGTCTCTTATGAGGTTCAGACCTGTCTTTGAACAGTTGACTAAGCAATAAAAGTTGAAATAACGTATACAATATTATATGTAGTCTAACACTGGTCAACAAAATTAAACATATTTTTGTTAAAAATAAAGAATAGATGATTCTTACAGCATTTTTCGTGCTGATTTGTAGTCTGCCAGAATATTTGGCTCCATTTTTCCTGGTAGCGCCTTTCCATTTCAGAAAAATCCGGTGAAAATGCCCCCCACGTTCATCGCTCACTACCCGAAGGTCTTGAAGTCAGAAAAAATATATGAGAATCCAAGAAGTTATTTTGAGAGACATATTACACTCCATTCTCAGTAATTTTCTGATCGGTGGTTCCTAGAAAGTAACAGTGCATTGAAAGATTCCCGGCATGTCATTGGAACTGGAGAAGGCATATGACGGGATATTTTTTAGCCAACCAGTTAATAGAATTACATAGAGCACAACAGATTTCAGGGGCCCAGTTCCTGTCCTCGTCTATTTTGCAATTAAAATAACACTTGTAAGTTCTTTTAACTAGTTTAGTAAAATTTCGCCTGTGTGCTTTCAAAGTTAACTAACCGCAAACGTAACAACATATTGTTTATGTGATTTACACAGTATTTCGAGGTATGTTTCACTTAATAAGATACTTTTGTGCGAGATCGTGCGTATTTGCTTGGTTTCCGCACAAAACCAATCCGCGTAAAGTCTAAAATTCCACATTCAGTATTCCCAACAGAACACACATAACGATTTCCCTCTTCTTACCGCTTAAGTGACATATTCATTTTACTGCTTTAGGCTTTTAACATATTATTTTTAGAGACGTTCAATATAGTAGTAATTATAAATTGGAAACTTACCACTGCAATTTCACCTAAATTGCACTGTTAATTATTGTTTTTAAATATTTGCAAAAAATTAAGTAAACTTTACAACTCCACTAAAGTTACTGCATTTCGTGATGCATGTAACATTAAGGAAACCGTTTGTTTTAAGTTCGCATTTATAGCCTGGGGGAAAAAAGACAGACGTATGTCACGGCCTGCTGGAGTATAGTAAGCACAGAAAAAATTTTAAAGCAACAATGTTGAAGATAGATATTTTTGTTTTGCAAATTTGCCGTCATTGAACAGAAACCAAGATGGAAATTTCATTGCAACTAATTAGAAATTCTTCTTTCAGGTATGTAATAAACGATCTTCGCACAAAATAATGTACGATACACGAGCGGTATGTTTTCTTTCAATTCTCGGAAATTAAAAAAGCTCAACTACGTTCCGCTTTTTCAAACTTTTCCTCATGAAAACTTCAACATACCGCTCTTGTAACGCTTATTACTATTACCACACTTAAAATTAGGACAAAGAAAACAGGTTATGAAACTTGTTTCATGAATATAAGTTCCAACTCACTAACTCTCACTCTTATGAGGAATACATTTTTTTTTTAATGAATTCTGACTTCCCGGGCAACAATGATCTAAATTTATAGGTCAATTGTTAAAGCAATAAAATGAAATAATTGAAATATTTTCTTTCGATTAGGACGTTAAGGACTGTATATAGCAATAAAAATAAATCAATTTTTCTAAAATTAGAAAAAAATGTATGTATATATATATATATATATATATATATATATAGTGGGTGGTAGAAAAAATTTGATTTCATTTTTGGGATCAGCAGTTGAAATTACTTAAGAAACAGCAGAAATTTTTAATTTAACAAAAACACTGTTGAAGTGTAATTTAATATATAATTGAACGGCACGGCGGCGTTCCGGTCTATTTCGAGCCCTGGACTAAACGGTCGGAGGGCTTCAACCTTGCTTACAGGGAACCTTCAAAAGGCTTGATTTCGCAACAGTTATGGCAGCGTAGTCGAATCGGAATTTCTTTACCCTGCGAGCTTGGTCATAGCTAATTAACGTTTGCGAATCGATAATCGCATTTGATTTCGGTTAGCAAATTCAGAGCGGTATTTGGGGATGTTGATAATGAGATGTTAATGGTAACATTAGTGCCATTATCACCAAAGAGCTTGAACCATCGGGATGCATGCAAGTTATTCCAAACATCCAAGAAGACAAACTAATGATGGATTATCTGGCCTGTGTAATCAAGCAACCTAATTATGCTGTCAGCCAAAAGCTAGCAGTTGCAGTGCCGTGACCCTCGCTTGGTATTGACCCACTGCCGATTGATACGAATTAACCACCGCGCACTGTTTAGGAGGGAGGGGGGGCTCACATGTATTCAACCCCGTGCGTGCGAGAATGAATCTGGCTTCCCCAGAGCGCGTGCTATTGCGAGACAAGCTTTTGTTTGGCGGATGCCTCCAGTGATTCATTGAAAGCACCAGAGAAGCTGTTGTCGATGCTGACGGTCTCCGGCCAATTGGACCAATTTGACTCCTACTGTCATGTTAAATTGTACATAGTTTCACATTAAACGTTTTGAGCAATGGCTAAAAACCGGCTGTTATACGAGTATTTTGATCCTGTACAGCAGCCGTGTTCAGTTTTGTAGTTACACCGAGTTTGCGATAATCCGCCAAGCATGGTAGCGTATTATGATATGACAATCTAGCTGCGTTTTTATTTAACCAGTGATGGCTGGTGCAAACCAAAGGTATCGTCTTAGACTCAAGTAATGATCGGCAGCCATAATCTAAGTCCCCATCGGAAAACTTCGTGTGTTTTCGTGAATGTTTTATGCAGCGGGAAAATTCCAATAATTTGAAATCAATGTTTCAAATGACTCTTAAGAACACGCAACTGTTGCGTGGAAACCCAGGGTTAACGTGGTGGGTCGCTCTGGGTGTCGCAGTCGGTATAGTGCTGGCCTTCTGTGCCCGAGGTTGCGGGTTCGATTCCGGACCAGGTCGATGACATTTCAGCAGATTTACTGGAATGTAAAAGAACTCCTGTAGGACAAAATTTCGGAACACCGGCGAGCTGATATAACCTCGGCATTTGAGAGCGTCGTTAAATAAAACATTTTTTACGTGGCGGTGCAGTGAAAGAGAGGTTACGAGTGCAAGATTCCGCTTTGTCTTTTCTTTTATTTGTTTGTTGTTTTTTTTCTATTTTTTATACATAAAGTGTTATAAATAATTTAGAACAAATATATGTAGATAAGGGGTAAATTAGGTACAAAATAAACATCCTTTCCCTAATCGTTTGAGCCAGGCGCTGCCCGAAGTGGTCTTAAAGAAATCTCGCTACAGAGATCGGTCATTTTTGTATCGAAGAGTGTAGCCTACATTGCAATAGGTAAATTAAATAATCCCCGTATTCATTTCAGTCAATAAAGGGTACAAGTTGGTAATATTGTGATATGAGTAATATTGTGATAGTTCTTTTCGAGAATTTATTATAATTTTACTGAGTGAGAGAAGAACCAGTTTTGTGCAGAAACTTGTGCATGAACATTCCCTTAATACGTTGACGCAAAAAACCGATCTTCCTCTAGCTCAGTAAAATTGTAATAAATTCTCTAAAAGAACTATTACAATATTACTCATATCACAATATTACCAACCTTTAACCTATAGTAAACTGCAAAATATTATACAAATTGTAAACTGTAAACTTAAAAATGTGTATAACAATATATGAAACAAATTCTAAATAATGTGCTATTAGGAAATAGACTACTAGACAACAAATCCATTAGATGTATCAAATTACTCATCGTCATACGCAAGTGCAGTTGTCTGAAATCGGGAATAATATCAGCCATTGCAATAAAATTGTCATCTGATCTTTCAAATTCTCGTCTATATGTCTGGATCTCGATTTTGATTTAGCCAGCTTCATCTGCGGGGGGAGAGGAAAAATGTTTGCATGCATAGGTGGAGACAAATTTTGATGTAATTTTCGTAGCGAAAGTATGTAAATATGGGTATATTAATTTACAAAATTGTTTATATATAATATTGTATTTATATCAAAGCCAACAAAATTAGTACATAATATGAAACTTTTTGGCAAAAGTGTCATTTTGTAGACGGATAACTTCTCTCTGCAAATCTAATCGAACATAATAAACATGTCTCTTTCCAAGGAGGTTTCGCAACCGAAAAAACAGTACCTATTATCCAGAAAGCCAAGCGATTGCTTGGGAGACTGCGAAAGCTAAAAAGCCGTATGGAAAAATATATTCGTTTTTTTTTCTTTTATATCTAGTTTATTTTGCATTATTTTAAAAACACATAATGTATGATATTCGTCGATGGGATGATGTTCCATAGGTCTATATTAAGAATAATTTATTATGTCAAAATGTTACGTTTCCACTGTTAAACTTTACCTGTTCTACGAGACACTACTGAGCATTGAACCCTACGGTAAACATGCCAATAAACTCGTGGGGGCGTGATTTCCGAGACTCGAACCAGAATTCAACAAGTTCTACTTGTACTCCGTTTGGCCACAGCTGCTGTAAAGTTTTGAGAAGTGAATTGATTATGACTGCTTTATATCACCTTAATCATAATCCGAGCTCGTAATTTTATCCAGATATTAAATTTTGTCCAACTTATTTGTAGAAAGAAATAGTATTAATTGTATATCACAATGTAAAGAATGTAAACAATATACACTGCCAAAAAATACTGGTGGCAGAGAATAAATAACTGAAGAAAAAAGTCTACTAATATTTTTCTGTAGCTCTCACGGTTTTTCCCATTAAAAATGCATTTTATGAGTCTAATGTTTTTTGAAAAGAGAATAGACAGTCATTATTTACTTTGCCCGATACGTACGCTGAAGCAGTCTGTTATATCTCTGTTGTATATTAGTAGCCTATGTGTTGGCCGCAAGGTCATTGTACTGTAATTGCATTCACGTTCAGATGAAATCTAAACAAATAATTAAACTACTATCAATCTTAACAATATAGTGTTTTAAAAATAAAAAACTGATTTTAAGAAATGATTTTCAGTAGACCGATATATACTGTCTATATAATTTTGGCAGTTTATATCGTCTATATCAGGCATGTCCCCCGCCGTAGTGTCGTGGTCTGAGACAACATACCTGGTCTCGCGTTGCAGAATGAACGTTCCCGTCTACGAGACCGTTGACCACCCAGTGTCGTGATGAATTTGGGGAGCTATGAAGTGTAGCGAAATCTGGTTTCGAACTCCAGCTCTCGGAATACTATTGATTTATTCATTCGTTCATACAAGGTGGGCCAGTCAAGCGGAAAGATTTCAAGGCGCAGAAAAAGAATGAAAAGTTACTATTATATCAGTTTAATGAGTAGAAAAGACAAATAAATGCATAACCATTAGGTATGCAACAAGAAAAAAAAATATTTCTTAAAAATTACATCAGCCAAGTGATCTCCATTGAAACGCACACATTCTTCGAGTCTGGCCACGAACTGTTGCATAACCCCTCTCAGCGTATTGACAGGTATCGCAGCGACCTCCCCTCGTATACGTTGTTTTAGGGCTGGAATTGTTCTGGGTGGATTGCACCCAAACACCTTTGTTTTGAGGTGTCCCCATAGGAAGAAATCACATACCGTTAAATCAGGTGACCTAGGCGGCCAAGCGATATCCCCGTTCCGAGAAATGACGTCGCCCGGGAACAAAGCATTCATAGCAACCATCGAAATTCTTGCGGTGTGGCTTGTTGCTCCGTCCTGTTGAAACAGTGTGTTTTCATTCACTGGAAAATGTGCGAGTTGTGGTGTAAATAAGTTCTGTATCATTTCAACATATGGCACTGAATTAACAGTCACTGCATTTCCGGCCTCATTCTAAAAAAAGAACGGGCCGATTATTCCAGTTGATGAAACCGCGCACCATACCTTTTGGGCATGGAGAGGTTTCTCATGACTATTGAAATCAATTAATTGCAGTTTGCAGTAACGATGAACACCATTTAACAAAACATGGTAGAGACAAACAATTTGGTTACTAGAGAACGCGGAGATAGTGACATCACCACCTAAGGAGTCGTAAATTGTAAAATAGGTAGGTAGAGACGGTTATATTCATTCTCATCCTCTCCTTATGAACAGTATACTCCCATCAAATCTTTCCGTTTGACTGGCCCAGCTTGTACATAAATTCATTCATTGTTTTTTGTCCAAGGACAGATCCTTCACTGCAAAATCAGCATTCTCTAATCTTCTCTCTTTCCCGCTTTCCTTTTCGTCTTCACATAGATCTATATACCTATTTCTGTCCCGTACTTCTTTCCCGTTCACCATTTCTTCCAGTGCATCCTTCAGTAGACAGTTTCTTCTTAGTACATATTACAAATCATTGTCATTTATAACTACCCGACCATTTTCCCTGAACTTAAACCAACTGTGTCACAGCTATTTTCTTCGAGATGTTTTTTTTTTGTTATATTCCATAAATATGACCATTCAGGCATTATTCAACCCTTATTGGGCAAACATTGAAGTGCAAAATAAGATTAACATTTCAGTATTAACAATATAGGAATCTGGGATATGATGACAATGGTGGTGATGATATTCCCTACGCAGTGCAGGAAATCCGTGCATAGATTGACCACTGAAGCTCGTAGAGCATCCTGCCTATTGGAGTGCTGGTAGTGATTAGAATTATGATTAACGGCGATGAAAACGCACGCGGAGCGGTATTTAGGGGAGGGTTAATGGTTCAGCACCCTCTGCCCCATGTGCGTGGGTGATGAAGTGTTATTAGTCAACTTAAACTCGAAGGTTATGAATTGGCGAGTGAGTTATTGGTCTCATATTGGATTTGCACATGTATGTATAAATTAACATTTTGTCCATTGCGGTGAATGATAATGGATGTTCTGTTTTTCTCATGACAGATTATTTTCTATCTTTTTTAACCACGGACGTTAACATTTTTATGTTGTATGGCGTCAGAATATTTTATGAAAATTTGATGAAAAATTATAAAAAAAAAAAATAATGCAATGTAGGCCTACTGATGGTAATCGTAATGGTGGTTATGTTCAGCCTCTGGTCTCTATTTTTTTTCCGAGTTGGATGGTATTCTGCAAAACATGAGACAAAATATAATTATACACATATACAGAAAAAGTGTGCTTTGTACGGAGTGTGGCATTGTATGGGGCAGAAACCTGGACATTACGACGAAGTATACTGAAACTGATCACAAGAGGAAAAGGAATTGGATGAGTCACTGACTGAGAAGAAACTGCTTACTAAAGGATGCACTGGAAGGAATGGTGAACGGGAGAAGAGTTCGGGGCAGAAGAAGATATCAGATGATAGACAACATTAAGATATATGGATCATATGAGGAGACAGAGAGGAAGGCGGAAAATAGGAAAGATTGGAGAATGCTGGGTTTGTAGTGAAAGACCTGCCCTTGGGCAGAACACTGAATTAATGAATAGAAAAACTATCGGAGTATCAAAGAAACCTAATAGATTGAAATTGTTTTTTCACTAATAATAATAATAATAATAATAATAATAATAATAATAATAATAATAATAATAATAATAATAATTCAAAAAGAACTAAGGAAGATGCTATTGAATGCTTTGTGTGGAGCGTGGCATGAACATTACGACGAAGTGAAGACCATTAGGAGCATTTGAAATGTGGATATGGAGAAGAATGAGCGTTTGAAATGGACATACAAAATAAGAAATGAAGCTGTGCTTGAAAGTGTGGGTGAAGAAAGAATAATGCCGAAGCTGATCAGGAAGAGAAAAAGGAATTAGTTGGGCCACTGGCTGACAAGAAACTGTCTACTGAAGGTTTACTGGAAGGAATAGTGAATGGAAAAAAAGTTCGGAGCAGAAGAAAGTGTCAGATGATAGACATTAAAATACATAGATCGTATGCGGAGACTTAGAGGAAGACAGAAAATAGGAAAAATTGGAAAATGCTGCGTTTGCTGTAAAAGTCTTCCCCTTGGGCAGAAAACAATGAATGAATGAATGAATGAATGAATGAATGAATAGTTATTGGTGGACAGCTTGGTCTAAGTAATAAGCGAATAAATTACAGCCCGCTTGTTTAGTCTTGACAGTTAAGCGACGCGAAAGAGGGGAAGTAATAGGAGTAGTGAGGAGAGTTCCGGAGTAGAGATAAGGGCGAGCGGTCGGTAAAGGAATGCAGTACAGCTTAACTGTACTGGAAACACAACGCTATACCGCTCTGACTGCAGACAACAGACTAACCTGAACATCCCTTGGCGTAACTTAATGGACTCGCCTGACCAAGGCGCATATTGCCGGCGACTGTCACGACTAAATAATCGTACTGTACCTCAATTTTTTTTTTGTAAATTCGTAGTTTACTTATACATACATACATACATACATACATACATACATACATACATACATACATACATACATACATACATACATACATACATACATACATACATGACGGCGATTTGCTCAATTTGTTTTATTACTTATGCTCGAATTGAAATTTATTTACTAGTTAATTTTGAAATTCAAGAACCCAGGCTTCAGTTTTTATTTTCGGAAGCAGGTAGTTTATTTACAGCGTTAACTTGTAGAAGAGGGTCAAAATCAGATCTTTAAGTTAGAGAACTCTTTTGCGGACCGTTAGCGTTAGCAGACGTTCTTTCAACTCTACGTTAGTATTAACAGTACCGTTAAGGGTTAAAGAATCAATAATTACTTTCGTGCAGCGCAGGATAATTAACACACAGTTATTACTTACGGATGCCATAGGGTACCAAATACGTCTGCACCTGAAAATTTGTATATAGGTGCACGTTATGAAGACGATTGAGAATCTGCCTGTAGATATTAATCTGTCGAATGGCGTCAGTTTCATATATATGCCACGAATGTAGTGTGACAGTACAACTCCAGCTTTACTTTTCATTCGAAGGAAATCGTATTTCGATTTTGGTTATCTAGAAAAAATGCATTGCCTTCGCTGGGTTACTCCAGTCTAGAGGCAACCAGCCATCATACATTTGAATTAGTTATGTGGTCTTATGTCTTCGTTGTGTAAAGGTTTCTGATGATGAAGACAGATATTGTTTTTAAAAGCTTCTTATCCTTCTTCTTCTTCTTCTTCTGCTCCTCCTCCTCCTCCTTCATTGCGTTGGTGCCTCTAAGTAGATTAACGCATCTTGTGCACTCTTTCACGTGTATACCATGTGCGCTATGGTTGAAGTTTTAATCCTGAAATGTGCATTGCCTAAACATTCTAGCAGCGTCACGTGACTAGAGAAATTTCACTGCAGGTAAGATATCTAAGTGCTCCATGGCAACTAAATTTGTTTTATATGGACTTGAGTCTGGTAAATTTTTGGGCAACTTTTTTGGACTTCCATTTCTACAGATTTAAGACATTGATGACTGCTTCACCGATGACTTGATGACTAGCAAACCTAAAGGAGACATATTCGAGAATTTCTATTTCTCCAGACGTCGTTCCTACCTCCCCTGAATGTGGACAAATACATACTGTACAGGAATGAAAGAAAACACACATGATGTGGAATCGTTCCAGTCCAAGTTCAATTTTTCCTTTTATCATAACCATCCCGACATATTTCTCTTCATTGACCGAGCTGGCTAGCGGCGTGGTAGAGGGCTGGCCTTGCATTTGGGAGGTCCGGGATTCGATCCTAACAGGTTTTTCATGGTTTCCTCAGTTATTTCCAGGCAAATGCCGGGATTGTACTTCTTGAAAGTCCGGCCATGGACGGCGATCCTTCCCTTAATCCTTTCATATGTGTGAGTGAATGCTGTGTAATTACGACGAAAGAGTAATGGAACGGAGAAAAATTCTCTCCGGCACCGGGATTTGAACTCGGGTTTTCAGCTCTACGTGCTGATGCTTTACCCACTAAGCTACACCGGGTACCCATCCCAGTTTCGGAATATCTGCATGGAAATATCATATGCACTTCGGTACATTAAAATATATATGCTGTGTAATGTCTTAAATGTTTGTGTTGTATCGGAGGTGGCCCTGGCATTGAGCTGATCCCTCATCCGGGGAGGCCCTCCATGTCCTTGTGTGGTCAAAAAAGTATGTATGTGATCCATAGATTAATTCCTCTCCCGCCATGTTGCGGCCCTGAAAGGCCCGGGTGGCGTGGGTCGTGTAATAAGAACCTAAAATGGTGAGGTTATATTAAGGGAAAGATGAAGAAAACACCCCATTCGGCTTCCAAACCTTGATATTTAGAAATCCGAAGCAGTCAACAGCAGGTGTCTGTGAGAAGAGTTCGTAAAATCTGTGACAAGTACAAGCGTAGGCCTATTACAATTTCGAAAAAAGAAACAGTACGTTGAAAACAGAATAACACGAGGAGATTTTATTATAAGTTTATCTTATGGAAACAGATGCTCGTCTAAACTAATGAAACAGTAATAAATTACATATCAGTATTGACAAAAAATATTCGCTAAAACATTTAACCCGTACTGATAAAATGCATTGACCAATCATCTTAACCAGACCTACGCAATTTCGTATTCAGTCCAAATCTGGTAAAGTGGGAAGGGAAAAGATAATATGTGTCATTATTGGCAGTTATGGAACTTTGGCGCATCTAACACTTATGTCGGGCCGGAAATTGTGGCGCACCTAGCACTGTGTCAGAGATCGGTTGAGGTGACCGTGGCGCATCTCGGTGCCTCCCTTTTCACAACACCATCCTTTTTTTGCAATGCAGTACCTAATGTCCATTTTATATAAATGATCAGTCAATTGCCACTATTATTCGCTAATACTTTCATGTATATTAAATATTACAAGTGGTGTCTGCCATTTCTATTACAATTTTAATATATGAAGTAATAAGACACTTTATAATGAGTGTGATGGTTGTATGCATGAATAAACGAAAGAAATTATGTTAGTGTGTATGTATTTACCGCGCCTATGGGTCTTCCAAGGTGACGAGGGTTCGATCTCTTGCCAGGTCGTGGTAAAATTTGTGGTTGACAAAGCAGACCTATAGACTTTTCTCAGGGTACTCCCGTTTCCCACAATCATTCCACTAACACACTCCATCTCCTTCCCATTTCATCTATCATCTGCCACATAGTAAAAATATGCTGGAGTGAAATCTTGGAGATAGTACGGGTTTCCGATTCTGATACAGGAAGGGCTTAGGCCTCCGGGTCCTAGAGTTTATCAGGCTACTCGTCTACGGATGGAACCTGGCTCTACCAAGGACTGAGGCAGGATGGCCCACCTGTAAGCATCGGCTTCACAGTGCTAATATTCAGGAAGGGCTTGGGACTCTGGGACTCATCAGCCTATTCGCCTGCTGATGGAACCTGGCTCTATCAAGGGCTTAGGCAGGATGGCCCACCTGTCAGCGTCAGTTTCAGACTTGAACAATCATCACATATATAGGGCGTACAATGGGCTAAAACAGGCTCTAGACCTTTTGCCGGGCCCAACCCTCGAAAAGTCAAGGCAGTTACAATTAATATAGTATAGTAACTTTTTTTAACGCAGCATTTTCGACAAGAAATATTACATGCATGTAAAAAACATTTGAATGTACCCTGAACATCTGCACTTTTAAAAATACTACTAAATTACTCAATCATAAATTTGTGATCATCATCATTATCATCATCATCAGCAGCAGCAGCACCACCGGAATTGTAGTAATAATGCTAACAGTAGTAGTAATAATCATCACTACCACTACCACCATCATTACCGTCGTCTTCTTCCTGCTAGTCATTATCTTCGTCGCTATTAGCCTACAATCTCTACGACGACCACCATCACTACCTTTCTTCTACTTTTCTCTGTTTAACACCTGTAACATAAAAATAGATGTTGAAAAAAGAATTAAAACCAGAGTTTAAGCCACAGTCGCATTTGTCACATTTTGCTATTCTACTTGTAAAAATGCATAAACTTTTCAATGTAAATATGCAAGAATGCGACAACCACATTGGACTTCAGAAACGAAGATGGTAACGGAGAAAATGAAATCAGATATGTGTATGTACTAATCTGAATTTAAATGAAATGCTAATGGCATGTTCAAAAAGGTATTGAGCAATAGATCACCAGGAATGGACTTCAAAGAGTTGGTGCAGTTCATGTAAGTTGAGTAAACAATTTCTTCTAGTTGATTTATACAATTCCATTCATTATGTAAATTGTAAGCTAGTATGTAGTTGCATGAATCTTGTAAAAACTGAAATAGATACCGCCTTTCACTAAAAAAAGAGTTAACACTGCTAACAATAAATATTGTAAGGGCTTTCTCGTAAAGAATTTCAATGTTTAGAGTGCCCATAAAATAACGTATTTTAATGTGATGTAAATTCAGCAGTATTTGATTCTAAACATACCTACGTCTATGGATTTACTAACATAAATATATCTAGAGTGTGGTAAGATGGATTGAAAGTAATAAATCTGCAAGAAACAAATTACATAATTTTTTACTGCATACCTTATTAATTTTATCTTTCTGTATAATTATTTATAATATTACAAAGGTTTTCGCAATTTGCGCACACAACTTTTCATTTGTGTATTTTTGCGACAATTATTAAATTTTCTATCTTAAACCCTGATTAAAACTAAGCGTAATTGTTATAGTTCGTTCTTTTCATACAGGCTTGGAGCTAACTGTAGAGACGCTTGTTACATGCTCTGTGAAATGTTTTCCACAGATTCCCGTGGAGTTGATGTCGTGGGAATGCCGTCTGAAACAGTAGTTTCATTCACTATCCGTTCTATATCAATCATAAGGATGAGGAATCTCAGACTTATGACGCGGAAAACGGATTACTCCTTGAAAACCGAACCTGTCACCTACCACAAATTCGACTTTAATTTGACAACATTTTGACGGGGTCTAAGGCTTTGAAACTATATTTTAACTCTAACCGTGAGTCCCTTGCTGTTACAATACGGCTAGTGTTGCAATTGTTTTCACCAGTTCCCAATTACACGTTGTGTGCACATGCCGGTGAGAATAAAAAATTCGTAAGCATATGAAAGGGTTACTCGCGTGACGTAATCGACTGCATTGGGATTGGAAAGCTGGTGCAGAAAACGACCTCGAGCATCTACATAACGAGAACTTTCAGCAACTCATATTGTGTGACGGAAGGCTTCTCCAAGGTTCGGACCGACATGATCTTGGCTACACAATTATGCTTTGAGGACGGAAGTTGCACCGTTATTATAAATGGCCGTGAAGCTGAATGATACATTATTCAAGCTCAACACTGGCAGGCCCGACCAAGCGTAGCGAGGACAGACGAAAGAAAAGGTGACAGTGTAAAGCACGCTTAAAACCAATTTCCCTCTCTCTTGCCCGAGGCAAAAAAGTGAATTCGTGGCTTTACAGCGAAAGTTGCAGATACTGCAGCATGTTTCTTTAATCATAGATGGAGTGCTCCAGATTATCGTATTTAAATGGAGGAAGCACCATCATCCTTCCCACGGAGTAGACTATCATTGACTTGTTACATTCGCTTGAAGAATGTCCTGGTTTCTCGATTTCAAATATGGAAAATTAAATTAAATTATGTTTTATTTAACGAGGTTATATCAGCGTTGTCGGTGTGCTGGAATTTTGTCTGGCAGGAGTTCTTTTACATGCCAGTAAATCAACTGACCTAAGCCTGTGGCAATTAAGCACTTAAATGGCATCGACCTGGGCAGGGTCAAATATGGATATCCTGTGTCTGCTATTTATAGTGGTTATTATACTTGCCTCCGAACTCAGTGTACGTGTATTCTTTTCGAACGTAAGATTATGAATATGTATTATGTGATGAAGGATGAGTGGAATAGAGAAAAATTCTCTTCGGCACCGGGATTTGAACCCGGGTTTTCAGCTCTACGTGCTGTCGCTCTATCCAATAAGCCACACTGGATTCCCATCCCGATCTCGGATTGAATCCTCTCAGTTTAAGTTCCACCTCTTGGGTTCCCTCTAGTGGCCTACCCTCATGCATTGGTCATAGATGTATGACAGTGGCACATTGTCCACACATGTGCAGAGGTGCACTCGTTATGAGTGACTAACAATAAGTTGCCGGGATCCGAAGGAGTAAGCGCCGTCTTAAATCACTAAGGGCCATATTCATAGACATTCTTAGCGCGGGCTTCCGGTGGATGATCAGCGAACTAACATTTTTCGTATTCATAAACCAGTGTTAGCGTTATGATATGATATGAATCCTGTACAAGTAATCACTCGATAGCCGGGGCTAGTTTAGCACGCTTGTAGTGCGGGCTAGCTAAATGTCTATGAATAGCACCCCTAAGTGATTATTTTTCGCATATCATATATTATTACGATATACCGAAGTACATATGATATTTCAGTGGAGAAATTCTGCGTCATCATATGATGGATGAGTGGAATAGAGAAAAATTCTCTCCGGCACCGGGCTTTGAACCCGGGTTTTCAGCTCTACGTGCTGAAACTCTATCCACTAAGCCACACCGGATTCCCATCCCGATTAGTAGATACAGCGTCAGAACGTAGAGCTGAAAACCCGGGTTCAAATCCCGGTGCCGGAGAGAATTTTTCTCTGTTCCACTCATCCTTCATCATATGTCGACGCAGAATTTCTACACTGAAATATCATATGTACTTCGGTACATCGTAATAAAACATGAATATTTAGGCAAAAAGAATCGTAGGCCTAATTGCTGCTTTCATAAGATAAAGCATTATTATTAAAAAGTGCAGCAAAGTTACATATAAATATCTTTGACTTAAATCTTTTATATTTGAAGAGTCCACTGCAAGAATAATGGATGTCATTTGAAGTACATTCTTCAGGAGAAGCAATTGAAAGTTTGAAATGCTTAGCGCTCAAAGCTTAACTGTGATTTTCCGATCATTACTGGACAGTGACTATCATTGTCAATGCCATATAACTATCTATGTACATTCTATATGTCTTAAGCTATGCATTGACAGTCTCGGTTCATTTTCGACAAGAAAGTGACATCCATCATTCTTGCAGTGGACTCTTCATTTTCAAATACAGCTTTGTTATTACTTAGTGAATAATTAGCTTATTATAAGTTGTAAGTCGTTTGCTCTTGAATTATTTTCGAACTTGTATTTAGTAGGAAGTAACTTACTTCAGTTACCAATTTTCATAGACGTCTGTTCAGCCCTTATCGAGTGGAAAGGGTGACAAACATGCAAACATATAAGCAAACATTTCAAAAATGTTATTTTCGGTCTCAGGATAGTTCATTATTGTACATGTTTACAATAATTATTTTTACAAAAATGAAAATTTGCCAGTAAAATCTAGGTTACGTCATTCTTAGTAAAGATTAGTCTGATTGAGGCGGCACTGACATAAAACGCATTGCTATTTTAAAGCTCATACATCTCGTTAAATATCAGTCCTATCAAAATTTTTTACAGGATAAAACTTGTCGGAAACATGTTTTATTTGTAAAACAACATTTGTCAACATTCTTTTAGAAATTATTAATAAGCGACATATTTCGATTTATTTACTTAAGGTTCTCTTATGATTCTCTTTTTAAAAAAAGTGTATTTTGAATGTCATGTAACCTAAAATATGTGTGAGACCTAACTTAATTTGCATATCACTTTTCTTAGAAATCTGTTCTGCCATTTTCGAGTGAAAATGTAACATATGTAGGTTACATACAGAGAATTAGACAAACAAAGAAGCGGATAGACAGATAGAAATGTGATTTTCGATTTCAAGATAGTTCATTATACGTCTTAACACAAATATTTTTGCAAAAGCGAAAATTATCAGAAATATTTAGGTTACAGTTTTATTCCTAGTATATTTATAATTATTATTTCAACGTCAAATGTACAAATAAAAAATTTGACAAGTCTCATGGGCTTGTGTTTAGAGCGTCTGGCTACAGTTCATGATGACCCGGGTTCGATTCCCGGTTATAACAAAGGAATTTTTCGTTAATGGGAACTGATCCTGTGTTCGTCCATGATTTGGAAATTAAGTTTAGGTCTAAGACTTCTCCTGGGGCCATATATTCATAGTCATCCTATCATAATAGCATCGGGGCAGCGTAACTTCGTCTTCTAGGCGCCCCAACCTAGAAGAAGAATAAACCATTGCCATGAGAGACCAGAAATTGTCGAATGATAATTGGTGGCATTTGAAAAAAAAAGAAGTCAGTAAAACTGACATTTCAACTAGAAATAATAAAAAGGAACAACAATACTCGTAACTATAGGAAATTAAATGAAACGTTATTCTTAACTTTTTAGTTAACAAATTGTCACCGCGAAATAAATTGAAACTCATTAATATATATATATATATATATATATATATATATATATATATATATATATATTGTAAGATACATTTTTTGTATCACTACTCATTAGAATGACTGGGATTTCTAATGAACGCCAGTGTTTGAGGATCTTAGAGAATGGGATTATGATTCAGCGTATGTCATTTGTCTTGCATTCTTCTTTTGTTGCTTTACACTACGGCCTTACATCACGATTATCCACATGACCAAGAAGTTCCGCCATTAGTGGGCGTGTAGGGTGCGTTCATAATCTTAATAAGAGTGACGAGTCCACACCTGTAGAGTAACGGTTAGCGCGTCTGGCGCGAAACCAGGTGGCCCGGGTTCGATTCCCGGTCGGGGCAAGTTACATGGTTGAGGATTTTCCCTGGGTTTTCCATCAACCCAATACGAGCAAATGCTAGGTAACTTTCGGTGCTGGACCTCGGACTCATTTCACCGGCATTATCATGTTCATCTCATTCAGACGCTAAATAACCTAAGATGTTGATAAAGCGTCGTAAAATAACTTACTAAAATAAAAAAAATAGGAGTGATAACAGAGTATGCCAAGTAGTTCACTTTCCGGATGATGATGATGATGATGATGATGCTGGTGATAAAATCAGATTGCCAAATAAAATCAAAATCAAACCATAAGAGGATTCCTATCCCACAACTTTGTGGTTCGTAAGTATATGGATCTTTACAGAATTTTTTGTAACTGGAGTATTTTTAGTCAAATATCACATCCAGTTACGCATTGACGAAAGAAGCGAAAGTTTCGATGGCTTTTCCTTTTGAATGAGAACCACGCCCTCCTGCTTTCAGATTAATTGCCTCCCATTCTTTTACTCACGCCTAATAATTGCGTTTCGTTCTGTTTTACGAACTGACTTACAGAGATGTGAATTACACAAAAAAAGAACTTTCATCTCTGTTTTGCGTTAGTATCATCATCAGAGTGTAGATCCATTTTTTATTATTATTATTATTATTATTATTATTATTATTATTATTATTATTATTATTATTATTATTATTATTATTGCAGGCGGGCTAACAGTTGAATAAATCTTTAAGTTAAGTTTAAGTTATTTAATTTAAACCTGTGCTTGCGCCAAATAGGCTATCTTTTCCGAAGATATTAAGAATATATTTACATCCATATCGTTCCTCCTGAGACTCGGTATTGCTGCAAATTTCGCGGAACGGGCTTCGATTACCATAATGAAGTTCGAGATTTATATTATTAATAGTGCGGTATGTTATTTACAATTTGTTGTAACTGACATCTACACTGTCATGGAGCAGAACTTTTCGAATTGATTATAAAATCTTTGAATGTTCGTTTAAATATTATTAGCTATTCTGTTATGCCAATCCGATTGGTATTCTAGCTATGTACCTATATATTGGTTCATGTTGAACTACCTCCAGCGACACAGAGAAAAATTAATTTCCATTAATGAAACAGCAGTTTGCAGCAGTTGCTATTGACCCAACCACAATCCATTCGGTACAGCCTCATTCCATTCAATCAAGTCACCAAGTTCAATTGAACAGGCATCTTTGATATACTCAGATAACAGCAGTGAGTGCAACAATTGTCACCCAGGGCTCTAAATTAAACGTCAATATTGCGTCAATGGTCATTTGCTGTCACATTAGAGTTGCATAACATTCTTTGATGTGAAATGTATCCATTTCGATTTCACTTTTATATTTTACCAAATAGTAATGTGGAAACGGCGTTTTCATTGCGGACATGCAGTTTCAATATGTTTTGTTTTATAAAGCAGATGTTATATAGACCACAATGAGTTCTGTGGAATAAAGGTAATGAGGTTTCGATAGGATAAAAAAAGTTTTGAGTACCACAGCGCTAGATAGTTTTAATTAAATGAACAAGCCATGTTTTCAATAGTGGGTGTGTTTCACATTTCTATGGTGAAAAACGCCGACATCAAAATAATTCCCATGCAGTTAGAGAGGTTTGTTATAACATCCTTAAACCAGCTATAAAAGCTCTCTCATAAATTTCACACAACGCAGTATTTTCAGTTTCACATTTAGCCGAATAACTGAAGCATTATTTACTCAACCAGAGAGATCTAGGTTTAAATTTTCATGATTCCAAGTTAGACTCTGTGATAGGAAAACATTCTCTTTCATACTGTAACATAAGCAATTAATATATTGGAAATCAGATCAAAATTAGGCAATTAAAAATAAACATTTTCACATTATGTAGTGTACAGTACCTTTAAATCGCCCTCAATAATCAGTTCCTTTATCATATGGTAAATTATATTACAATTTATAGTTGGACGATTCCTTTCACTATTACTTAAAATATATAAAATTCGATTAGGGTAAAGGTTGATAATATTGTGATACGAGTAATATTGTGACAGTTATTTTTGAAAATTGATTACAATTTTACCCCCCCTTTTTTTTTTTTTTTTTTTTTTTTGCAGAAACTTGTCCACGAACATTCCCTTAATACGTTGACGCAAAAACTGATCTTTCTCTCGCTCAGTAAAATTGTAATAAATTCTCAAAAAGAACTATCAAAATATTACTCCTATCACAATATTACAAATCTTTACCGTATTTAACGGATTTATTTATTTGCTTTTTTATTAATTTATTATTAATATATTCTGGCGGAATTAAGGCAATCAGATCTTCTCTTTCACTCAGACAGAAACAAAAGAATTCAGTAATGTACAGCTTAATAATTTTACTACAAAATATATTATTAAAAGTAAATACAGTTACAAACCCAATATTAAATTAAGTAAGGCTAATTAAAAAACTTTCTTAGAACATTATACATAGGCCTAGTAAAGAGCTAAAAAGAGACAATTAGGTACAAATTAATTATTATTACAAAATAAAATACACTTGAAAATAAATGCCAATTAAATAACTCTCGTAGAACATAGGGCTAAGGAATAAAGTAGTAAATGGACAGTTTTTTTTTTAAATTCCTGAAAACTTTTCATTTGATGACTGAACCCCCTTTCAAAATAAATGATTCAGTTGTGTGCCTGTACAAATTATTAATACAAAGTAATACTAGGTGTTAATTATATCTAGCCTATAACATCCGTGGAATATTATAAATTAGCAAGATAAAATTTAACTTAGCAGATATATAGGAAATACAGATGCATAAAATTGTAATCAATAATTTATTTAAAGTCTTAGTAATTTAAAATTTAATAAATTAAAAAAATGGATAAAATAAAATCTGATAAATAATGTGTGAGTAATTAGAGCGTAATGTAAAAAAATTAGGTCCTAATTGATTACGCAAAAAATTTGGGCACTGAATCTAAACGTAATTTGTAAAATTATAAAAAGTAATAATGAAATAACGAGAGAAGAGATGTACCAAAACTTAAAGGAATGAAGATAATTAATTATAATTAATATAATTATAGAGATATAATTTTTTTTGGAACAGGGAGAATACTTGAGAACGAATACCAAAGAAGAAAGATTAGGCATGGCTTGGAGGAGACTGGGAATATGGATGATAAGGAACAGGAGGGCGCTGCATAAAAATTTTAGCTGTCTAGCGCCCGGAATTTCTCTCTCCCCTTTTTTTATTTTTACATTAAGTGAAACGCATCTAAATACTTTAGATCTGATTAAAGATTGCAATTATCAAATGAAAAAAAAAGTCAGAACAAACTTAAAATAAAACAAATTATGAGTACATGAAAAATTTCTCGTTCTTTCTGATAAAGTACATTTTATTCTTTCCTAATGAAGTGTTCGCTACCAAATTCTTCTATTAGTGCACTGATATCCAAGCGCCTAGTTTTGTTTTGTTTTCACATGTTCACTGAACAGCAGACCAGAACCATGGATGAATATATAAAAGGATTCGAAACTGCGGTCGGCACCATCTGACGGAAGGGGGTTCAAATAAGATGATCAGCGCCCGACGTCGTGTGTTGTGAACATTAGAACCACGTGTTGGTTAGATTACCCAGAGTTCTCTATTTATCCGTTCGTTCGAGACGAACAGACGATGCTCGAGAAGACAAGATGGCAGCCAGAAAGTTGGTAATGAGTAGACATAAAGTGATAGCAGTGCATGTTAAACAGTGATGTTTATGGACGTTGTAAAAATAGTGTTGTTGAATGTATTGTAAAGTAATAGTAATATAATAAATTGAACTATCTAAGTAGTTTTTGCAGATTTTTCCATTGCGCTGTACACTAAATACCTAAAGAATACAATCCCAATTAACCTTTTGTTTTATTTTCTTCTCTGTTTGGTTATATTTTAATTGGGTAGTGTAAGAATTTTCAGTGGAAGATGGTGTGAGAAATAAAAATGTAAATGTTTTATTTTAAATTGGGTTAGTTGAGACAATCGATTAGGGCGGGAGGGAAGGAATATTTTCTGCATAGTTTAACATTTTCGTCACCAGGTGCGCTGCTAAATGCATGGAGTAATTAGTTTTTGTTTTTGCTACTTGGTGCGCTGCTGTATGTAATAAGTTCTCCACCGTCCAACAGATGACAGCAAGATCAGTTTCTACATTAGCGCCTCTAGCATGTGTTACGATAAACTCAGTAAGTTTCGCATCCTATTGTATATAGGCCTATTCATCCATGCCAGAACTATGTTAAGTAGGATTGGATGCCGCCAAGTTATACTCCATACATACCTACACTGTTGCGATTGCTTGAGGCTCTAGGTAACCAAACGCAGGGTAATATTTTATACGTTTAGTTCTTGTTTAGTTCCTTCGATGCTTTTGTGGTCTAAGAGTCTGTATCCAACCATAAGTACAGGGGGATTCTGAGGTGCTAATTGAAATTTCTGTGTCTTTAAACCATAACATCCATTCAACATGGGCTACAAAAACTATAAAAAAGAGCACAGAATAGCAATTAAATACGCTTGTACACACAACAGAGTACACATTTGTTCCATAATAAATTCAACCACAGGCATTATTCCAGACTCCACCCTTTCGGCAATAAAATTGTATGTGGAGGGATTCCCGTATTCCCTTGCGGGCTTTACTGTATCGACCTCCCGTAGACGAACCCATTTTGGACTCCCGTAACGGGTTCAGCACGAAGCGAACCTCCCTCATGAGACAACACAGCACAAAGTAACAACGGATTTATAACTCACTACAGTGACTCTTAAAGCTGTGTGTTTTAGCTGTTGGTACACTGCGATCGGCTCGGCGCTGAAACTATTGCATTTGCAACTTCTGATTCCAGTAGACTATTCTTAAAAAGCTTCACTAATTGATAGGCTACTTGCAAAATTGTAAGAATGTACCTGCCGAAGGTCATTGTATATTTGTCTGTTTCACACTTTAATGAGTACACTTTTATAAAAATGAGAGATAATAATAATAATAATAATAATAATAATAATAATATTATTATTATTATTATTATTATTATTATTATTATTATTATTATTATTATTATTATTATTATTAACTTGCTAGAAAGAGAATTTCATTCGATGTTTTGAAGTCTGTATTTGTTACAATTTGTATTTTTCTATGTTATGTCATAATTTTTATTTGCAGTAATCTCTCTAGAGGTTTTGATTTATCTAAAGAAAATCAAAACTCGAGTGGGATTTAATTGACTATTACACGACTAGAAGAAAGTGTTTAAATATTAGAAGAAATGAAGTATTCTAATACAATAAAATATTAATTGACTTTCGAAAATACTAAACTGTCTTGAAAATGTATCATTGTACCATCTTATCATTACAAATATTCCGCTAGATGGCAGTAGTGTGTTATGATGAGCTGTTCTCCTGTTACCAGTTGTACCAACAATACTATCTTGAACTCTATGGACGATTACTAGTCAAGATGGCTTTGCTAATTCAGTTTCATTTTTATTAAAACAGTTGCATTCCACTTCAGTTATCAATATAATACGTATATTAAACAATCTCTGATACGTAACTATCCATAATCTTATGCAGCAGAAGCTATAACATTTTTAATTAAGGATGATGGAAGAAACATAAATAATTTTAAAAGGTACAATTATTGAAAGTACAATGTTGGCAAACAAAGACAAATTCTAGGGAGAAAGATTGTAGGGAAAGGAGCAATGATTGGTTGAAACACGTCGTTCTGTACCGTCTTATTTGTCAAAAATAGTATGACGTAATAAAAGTGTAGTAGTCTTAGTAATTTAATCCGGTATGGTAAATTGTGTGTGAGCACTGGTATATCAAACGGGGTTCTGATATATCGACTCATTTAAACAAGAAATAGAGATGGCTTTAAGCCTTTTCTCTCAAGGGATTCCACATGGCAACGTACAACTGAAATACTAGAGTTGCAGGGAAAACATGGGATTGCTTTCTTGAAAAGAACGGATTTCCTTTTCACAGAAATAGATAAGTAGGTAGGTAGGTAGGTAGGTAGGTAGGTAGGTAGGTAGGTAGGTAGATAGATAGATATATAGATAGATATATAGATAGATAGATAGATAGATAGATAGATAGATAGATAGATAGATAGATAGATAGATAGATAGATAGATAGATAGATAGATAGATAGATGTAAATGAGTAAATTAATAAATAAATTAGTAAATAAGATAAATAAATAATGCATGAATAAATAAATGTATAATTATACATATGAATACAGGCATAAATAAACAGAGAAATATATAAAGATAATAAATATATAAAACTAGGAATTGAGTGGATGAGTGAATGTTGAATGAACGAATGAGTGAGTGAGTAAGTAAGGAACCCTAAGAAAAAACTGGTCATATTTCCTATTTTTTTCTGAGTTGTAGAAAATCAAACAATTTCAATATCGCACTTTGTTATAATGTTACATGATGTGTTTTTGTAGTCAAGATTCGCTCACAAATTCAATTTTAATAATTTCTATCACTTTAATCAACTTTCTAATATAATCACTTGCCATTTGCGATTTGAATGTTAATAATATATACTTTATAGATGGTCCTCCATTACTTAATAATGTTAACAGCAAATGTCCGGCAATTATGTTAGCTGCGATAATAGTACCTAGTCGAGGCGCGACACGTTCGTCTTCAGTTTTGTTTGTATGCCGTGCATTGCACATTAAATGATAGGTTGGAAATTGTGTACCAGGTGTCGCCTCTCGATGGGAGAGTCGGTGGCTTGGCAGTAGCTGCTGGATCTGGTTTTCACGTGCTACACGAATTCTCTACGTCTACATCACCGCTTGCTGGTTGAGTTGTCTGTTGCTCCGTGTACCGCTACAACACCCAGAGCGTCACGCTAGCCTGCCCCGTTACCTTTTCTAATCTGCTGCGATCTTTTTCCTCATACTGGAGAAACGAAATTCCTCACTGTCATTTTAAAGAAAGACCAAGAAACTCCTGAGAATTGCTATTATTGCTACTATTGTCCGCATCCCAGCTCTGACATCTTGGCAGAAATGTGTGTCACGTGTTATACGCTAGCGGTAAGAAAACATATGAAGTGATGACTAATGTATGACTGTATGAATAAAATATACCTTAGGGCCGACTATCATGTCTTGGGTTTTTCGTTGTTTTCCATGTCCTTCCAGACGAATGCTGGATTAGCGCCAGTTTCAAGGGTCACGAACGACTCCTTCCCAATTATTACTCCATCAAATTGGAAAAATCATATTCAAGAAATTCCCCCAAACTAAATTCAGCATGTTTTGCTGTTAGATCTGTGCAAGAGGTAGTAAATACCTTAAAAGCAATATATTTTGCATACTTCCATTCGATAATGAGTTTTGGAGTAAAATAAACAATATTGAACTGCCCTCCATTGAGGGTAGCCCTTACGGACTCAGTATATCCTCAAAAAAATTAATGTATATGTAAACATAGATATTAAATTTTAAAGAAGGGAAACAAAGAAAAGGACGTGAAAAATTACAATTGCTATTAATGTGGCACCATGTGATTAATTAGGATTTGGCAGGATTTTTAACACAATTATCACAATGTCATCCCTCAGAGATGTTGACAGAGCAAACTGCCGTCGAAATTCTTCGAAAAAAAAAGCTGGTATAGTCCCTCGAGCACCTATGAGTAAGCCGAATACCTCAACCTGAATTAAGACATATTTCAGCTTGAAATAGTTGACTGTAGGCTCATAGATCGACTTCTTCTCAAGGTGGACCTCGGCTGACTGATGACATTCTACTTCAAAACGTATCGTGGGGTTCACAATGATGCCCTGTTTAGTGTCAGCATTGTACGCTAAAATATCTACTCGTCTCGTTGACCTATTTTCAGCTAGACAGGAGATTTCTTCTTCGACTATCCAGCCCTTATTTCTTAATGCGGCAGCAATTTTGGATCTTACAAGATGATGTCTAGAGTTCCTCAAGAGCAATCCCTGTTCACAGAATCCCAAGACGTGTGCTAAAGTTTCAATCTCCGGGCAGCCATGTCTGCACAGGATACCGTCGAGAGATCTGCCGGGAACGGAACGAACAGCTGCTAAATTTTCTGTCACTTTCAGGCTAGTCGAAAGTCCTTTCTTGTTTGCAATCCAACTGTTGGCGGCTGTTACTTCGCTATACATCTCAACACCTTTTTCCCGTCCTGAAAGGGTCTTCCATGATTCATATTCACGACCTCGCAGATAGTAACAGTATATTCCTACTACAAAAAAGAGTATTTAGAATAATAGTAGATGCCAAATCTAGGGAATCGTGTAGGACCATTTAAAAAACTACAAAGAATATCCATGGCTTGTCAGTATATATGAATCCTATAGATTCAAAATTCCCTATGTCCACCTTTCACAATTTGAAGAATTTTAACAGTAACTGGTGACAAATAGGGTGAATTTTCAATCTAACAGTGACTTTTAACAAACCATTTGCTTCGAATTTAGTGGCTTTTTGAATTCAGACTGTATAATTCACTCCAGTTCATTCTTAACAAACAATATGTGGGCGTAACTCAATTACGAACGAAGTGGTCTTTCGAGGGTTTTGGATATAGAGGATTAATATTTTTATTAATAAACTTCCTCTTATATAGCTCTGTAAACTTTGCAACAAATTCAACAGTTCATAGTATAAATACAGTACTCGTCAAAAAATGACTTTCATACTCCATCGGCAAGTTTATCCTGGTATCAAGAAGGAGTGCGTTACATGACAGTAAATATTGTGAAGACTCCCTATGGATGTGAAAAATCAAACTCAAAACATAAGATTATTTAAGACCAAATTTTAAAAGTACCTAATTTCTCACGCCTTATACTGTATCATGTAGATGTAAAACCCTTAGTTATATCGTAAAACTCTTCTGTATGTGTAGATTTCAACTAGACTGTGACTATGAATTAAGGCTTTGTAGTATTAAGATTTTTTTATATGTTCCATATTTTAGCCGTGAAGTGATGTACGAATGACATAGAATGTAAATACAATACAATACAATACTTCTCATCTATCATCGTATCATCTCTCCGAAAAAAGACTGCCACCTGTTCGACGGAGTATCGCACTAGCCAAGCTGTGTACGACGACGGTAAACTACAGTCATGTGGTAATACTCCGGGGGGGGAAAAAAAAAAAAAAAAAAAAAGATTGTCGTTTGAGATGGAAGGTGTACAGCGTTGCCATTTAGTGGAACCCGTCCCTCGAGGTTCCACGTGAGTCACTGGCCGTGTCGGGCATCTGATTTATACTGGTTGTGAAAACTATCTAGTCGTGAAGCATTGAAGTATAAACTGTATCTTGAAATTATAACACCAGGAAAAGCTAAACGAATATTCATTCATTCATAGTTTTCTACCCAAAACAAGATCTTTTACTGGAAAACCAATATTCTTCTATCTTTCAAATTTTTATTTCCTGGCAGCAGCTCATGTTACTGCTTACAGTACACCAAGTACTTGAAGCTGTCCACATATTCTTGTGTCTCATTTAGAATTTCCACTTTTACCTTCTATGATCTTCGTCTAGTTTGCATTTATCTTCACCCCATACTGCTCACAGCTGACATTTAGCTCCAGTAGCATAGTTTCGTTTTCTGTTAACGCTATATCATGAGCAAATCTTACGTACTTTATTCTTCTTCCTCCTAGTATAACTCCTCCCCATGTTCTGAAAACAGTTATTCACTAAACCCTCCAGGTATGTGTTGAAGAGGGTAGGTGATAAAGGGCATCCTTATCGTACTCATCTCCCCATTTCACTTCCCTCTGACATTTCTTCTCCTATGCTGCTTTAAACATACCTATCTAATGAAAAATGTTATTCGGGTCACCCTTCTTTCCGTACTTAGGCTGCTGCTACTACCGGGTCATCATTTTGTTTTAACTAACATTTCTAATATTAACCTGACTATACCTTTGGATTAACGGTTGACAACCAGAAACACTGTTTGTTACCCCCCCTTCCACGCCCGGAGTTTGATGATACTAATGTAAAATACAAACAAATCACTTTACTAGGTATAGTATAGTGCATCCATTTACGATAACTAGGAACCATTATGATTTTGAGTTTGATAATTTTCGTTAGGTTTTTATTTAATCAAAATACAGTACAGTTTTAACAATAAGTGTTTTTACTCCCTAACTGAGTTATCCAGGCGGACGTATTCATTACTGAATGGATAGTATAACTTACTGTCTACAGCACATTAACATGCAATATAGAGAGTGCATTTAAATAAAAAAAATAATCAAAATATGGATATTTTAACAAATTGTTGAAAATGGTGGCCGTTCATTTCGATACAGGCCTCAGTTCTTTTGTGCATATTATCGTAAACGTTTTTAAGCATATCTTCTGAAATTGAATGTAATGCTTCTTGAATGCAATTATTTAATTCTTCTATTGTTGTAGGATGTTTAGGAAACACAACTGTTTTACAGTAGCTCCAAAAGAAATAGTGCAACGCATCCAAATCAGTCGACATGGGGTATAATCCTATGCCTGTTGAAATAATTCTGTACCTTCTTTCTATAACAGAGTACCCTACATACTGTAAAATCAATCTTCACTTCTGCCCGACCGCACAGATAAATTTATTCACACATGCTATCTACTGTACTGTCCGTCCAAATGGTTATGTCGTAGAAAGGGGGAATATAATGTGACAGTTACTTAACGAGGTCCTTTTAAATTAGTCCCGAATTAGTGAGATTACTGTTGGAAAAATCTCAGACCTGACCGGGACTCGAATCCGGGCCGTGTGCGTGACAGGCTGAAGGTCTGACCAGCGAATAGGGATTATAAAGAATGGACACTGAGCGAATTTTCCTGTGTTTTGTTTCTCTGTGCGCCAGCGTTTAGTTCTACTTTCAAGCGCTAGAGGTTAGTGTAATCGAGCATAGGCTAAGATAATAATTGAGAATCAACGAGTTAGAAAGAGCTTTCCAACTCGTTGTTGAGAATAGAGTTGAGACACAGGATTCAAACATCGCCTACCTTATTGCATAATCCAGTAACGCTTTGCTTCAAATAAATTCAAGTTAACAGCTTTTCCTTATTTCTCAGTGACGAACTAGTTGTAATAATAATTTTTTATATTTCAGATATAATAAATTATATTATAAAATAATATAATACATTATAAAATTATGTATCAAATTCGTTTAATATTTGTATATAATATAATATAGGTACGGTATATCGTTTTACTTCTCATAAGAATTTTGTTTTTCCATTTTCAGTGCTATCAAATCATTACATATTTTAATTGTTGTTGGGATCAACGTCTCAACTCTCATTATAAAGGAACTCTAGAGTATAGACATTACAGTTAATGACGGATTTATTATTTTATGTATCCAATTTATTTTGAGTACATAATGTACCTAGATGTATTAATTATATAGGTTATATTTCCGCTGTGTCGACTGCTAGCTGGTATGATGTCAGCGCCAACTCTAGGAAGAAAGCAGAATCTCACGCTCTAGCTGGCTTGAAGGTCATTGAAATCAGTCCGGCTACATCAAAGGTACCGACGCGAAGTGTCCATTCTTTATAATCCCTATTCGCTGGTCTGACCACCCAGCCACGGCAGAGGAGTTGCGTTACGTACCGAAGTAATTGAGCGAGGAGTGGGGATCCTTAGCGACAATCACCACATTGACAAGTAATGTCACGAATGCCCATGACTGCATTATAACTTTATAGCCTTCTTTTGATCTTTATAATTTGTCGTAAAATTCTTGAAATAAATATCCACGAACATGGAACTCCAAACCCAGATAATTAAAATTCCTGAAAAACGAAGAAGAAAAAGAAATTGAGCGCAGTTAACTTGCGGAATCTTGCTTTCGCATGACCCATTACAAATCTTGTAGAATTTGTCGGGTTTTCAACCGTAGTTCTCTTAGAAACAGTCAGGCTCGTCCCTAGAAGAGAAGGAATTTCGCGGTAACAAGATAGATGTGTGGTCATTCATCACAGCGCCTCTGACGTCACAGTCGTACCGGCATTCAAAAGCGTCCCTCAGGTCAGCGCTGGTGATGTAACGCTTGCGTCAGGAGCGCCTTGACACAGCCCCCGCTGCGGTTAGGTGCGGGCTGACCATGGAGAAGGTGCAGGCGCTGCTGCTGGTGACCCGTGCGAGACCGTTACAGCGTCCTAAATAGGTCAGAGCGATATCTTCTTACATTACAATCAGTCACGGCAATCTGCGGCCGCTGTAGGATTTCGGTTTGCAAATGATAAAGTCAGTATCGTGTTTGTATTTGTACCTTCTCAATAGGGAAGGTGTTTTTATGATGCTGCAAAAATCTATTGCGAGAATCTTTGTTACTCTGTTGCATTCGTTTATTTTCTTCGTAACTATTTTCACTTTCTTGACTTACTTTTTTCAGCTCACGATAAGCACGCATGTATTCTGCTTCGACCGCACCCTTGACTAGGAATAGAAACAGTCTTAGTTAAGGCGATACATATGATTTTTAAAATTTCCACAATTTTCATTCAAACTTTGTGAAATTTGAACTACAATAGTGGCAAAAAAACCGGACCGACTCTTGTAGCTGATTTCAGGGGCAGGGCATGGTTGCGCCCCACGGTCAGGTAAGATAAGCAGATAAAAAAGGGCCCCTCTTTTGTGGGCATAGTTGCGCCCCGTTCTCATCAGGTAGAGAAAAGAGCCATGGCATAGTTGCGCCCCGATGAAATAGGTAGAGAAAAAGACATTACAGGAACTCGAGACTCGTAATTAACCAAACTTATTGATTTCTTATTCGATTTAATATTCATTATCGATACCGTTAAAATGAACACCATGAAGTTGGCAGTACGTTATTAACTGTTTTTCTACTGTTTATGCAGTGATCATCGATAGCATACCGTTAAAATGAGCACCATGATGTTGGCAGTAATTTTTATTAGCTGATATATTCAAATGAGCGAGTCGTTGGAATATGGGGCCTTAGCATTCTTGACGTTTTTTAGTGATTTTACACCGTCTATGGCGTATAGTGAGGTAAATTTAAAATGAATGCTAAGTTTAGTGAAAAGGGTAAAGAGTTAATAATTTACAATGGTTCTAAGTTTCGATTTGCGAAACCCTGTACCGTAGGGTTAAGATATCGGTGTACAAACTAAAAATGCAGTTCATTTATTGTGTGTGATCGATAAAAAAGTGTTATTTAAATAGCAAAATTGATCATATGCTACCTGATTTCAGTGCAGCTACCACTATAATATTTTTAAGTAGACCTAATTTATTTAATTTATGACTATCACTTTCGTGTGTACTATGCCCATCGGGGCGCAACTATGCCATGTCCATTCTGCTACCTGATTTCTTCGGGGCGCAACTATGCCATGCCTAGGCCTCCCAATTGACCGCGAGGCGCAACTATGCCATACCGGATTTCAGAGCCTTGTTCACTCCAGAGCACGATAGACTGATAACTAAGACTTTCGTGGTTGAATCCTGCCTGGAAAGGAAACTTTTTTTTTGTTCCTTATTCAAATTTATTCGCAATACTTTTCGAATGCTGGTAAAATTCATGTTTTGGGAATAATAAGTTAATTAAGTAGAAAATGTCGCTGCAATCGAAAAGTATTGGGAATAAATTTGATTACGGAACAAAAAAAAAGTTTCCTTCCCACGTAGGATTCGAACCACGAAAGTCTTAGTTACCAGTCAATCGTGCTCTGGAGTGAACAAGGCTCTGAAATCAGCTACAAGGGTCCGTTCGGTTTTTTTTGCCACTACTGTACATAAACAGGCGTACAAAATTTGATGCATTAGGGCTAGTAGTTTTGAAATTATATTTTTTATATATATTTTATATTGACGTTACTAAAAAGATTCCTTGCGTCAAAATTTTCAAAATTTTTAGTTAATATTTGCTTAAAAGCTTGGAAATAATCATGGAAATAAAAATTAATTAGCTTTTTGAGCTCAATCTAAATAGAGTCACAATAAATGTTTAAACTGCATGAATTATCATTACAGCATATTTTAATCTAAGTGCAATATGAATATGCCCCGAAGGAACTTAATATTAATATTTCATACTAATGCTAATTACATTTTATTTATCAACATTTAAATGACTTCTGTGAGGAGTTTCAGACCAATCTGACAATAACTGTTGTGCGAGGAGCTTTTTTTTAATTCAATAAACTGCTTAAAATTTTAAATTCGAGAAAACGCCATTAAAAAAACATAAACCTTCCGTCTTTGCAGCGTTAAGCATTAACCGCGACGCTATCGCGCACCCACAACTGTTATGGCCTTTGTCTTGTAAAATTGTATTCTGATATCATTTCTTGGTTTATTTCTCAGTATTGTTTTTAATATCGTGACATATCATTTTCACTTTATCTAATTGAAGACCTCCCTCGAAAAATGGTGTAACATCAAATTAATGAAATATGTGACTTCGGTGGAAAAAGCAATTTTGAAGCATTCATTTATAACAATAAATAGCTGAATAAAATTGTATCCGTGATTAATCAAATGGCTCTGGTAGTAAATATATGCATAACGAAATATACCTCTGAAATTATTTTCCTTTATCCTGCAATGCGAATTATAGATTTGTTGGTTACACCCTTATTCGAGGAAGATCTTTTTTAGTAGGTTATTTTATGACGCTTTATCAACAGCTTAGGTTATTTAGCGTTTGAATGTGATGAAGATGATAATTCCGGTGAAATGAGTCTGGGGTCCAACAGCGATAGTTACCCAGCATTTGCTCATATTAGGTTGAGGGAAAACCCCGGAAAAAACCTCAACTAGGTAACTCGTCCCGATCGGGAATCGAACCCGGGCCACATGGTTTTGCAGCGAGACGCGCTAACCGTTACTCCACAGGTGTGGAGTGGGAAGGTCTCCAATTTATTTTAAATCGTTACCTTTCATGTAACCAATATGGCAGCCTAAATACTGGAAATGGGAAACTTGTTCTGAAATATCGTTTTGTGAACAATTTTTGGTCTCAATGAATATTTTTCTTCCAAATGCTACTATTTTTATTTATTTAAATCACAGATATCCTAAAATTATAGTGCTTATGCGTTTGATTCGATACACACTTTTTTAAAATTAATTGTTAACTCTGGCATTTATTAGGCCTAATGTTTTTTTTTTTTTGGTTCTGCTAACTGATGACGTAAGATGTGAACAGTGTGATGTTTAAACTTGCATTAAGTTTTCTGCCCAGCGACAGTCCTGATATGAGCCGTTCAGAGCAAAAGTGGTGAAGTCAAAATTGGGTAATGAGGTTTAAAGTAAACATTCTGTAAAATACAGCGCAAAGTAGCAGTTAATATGTCCTGCGTGCTATCCACTGACTAGTAATAGTTTAAATAAATTGAGTATTAATTGAGCCGTTCAGAGCAAAAGTGGTGCAAGTCAAAATTGGTTAATGAGGTTTAAAGTAAAAATTCTGTAAAATATAGCTCAATGTAGCAATTAATATGGCTTTCTTGCTGTCCACTGACTACTAATAGTTTAAATAAATTTAATATTATTTGATACTTTGCGCTGTATTTTACAGAAAGTTTACTTAAATTCTCATTACCCATTTTTGACTTACACCACTTCTGCTCTGAACAGCTCAATTGTTACTTTGCGCTTTCTTTTACAGAATGTTTACTTTAACCCTCATTATCCATTTTTGACTTACACCACTTCTGCTCTGAACGGCTCATATATTTTATTTCATATTTTGAAGTTCGGTTAATTAATAACCCGGTACAATCGCAATCACACTCATATTCATACAAATTTTTAGACTCTAGATACCCAGCGAACCTCTCTTCTTCAAGGAAAATTCCCCGAGAGACTAGTCGGGGTATCGAACCCGGGATCTCCAGATTGGAAGCCAGCGTGCTGAGCTCCAGACCACGAAGGCAGTCATTTTAATTACGTTACGTTATTTTTAGTCGTAATCGCATGTTCTATTATCTTTATAAATAAAAGTGTAAGGTCTCATTCCACTCCCCCTTTTGCGATACACTACGTTAGGAAGACTCTGAATTCCTGAAGTTTTCTTACGGAGTCCACAGATGACAGGATGATCTATGTCAAGCGTTGCAGTCTGTGAAAAGTTCCCAACAGTTTCGGTCAAGGAGAGGCGTTCAAGGAGACCGCGCCATCTTGACGGCACTCCACTTCAGTTGACCTGATTAGTGTTCCAGCCTCCATGTTGTCGTCTTGGATAAGTATACCTAACATGTTCTTCCCCAGACTATGAAATTTGCTTTTCTTTTTCTTTGGCGACCCTTGGCATCCAAACAGTTTATGGTTCCTCTAGCTGAAACTAGAGCGTCTGGTTCTCCATGCCGGAAATTCAAGTTCGAGCTCCGGCGAAATTTGTTGTCAACAGAGACTGTGTGGGGTAGATGTTAATTTATTTGTGTTTATTCTGGGTTGTCTTAAGGAATGGTGGACACAAAAGACAAGCGGCGTACATCCAAACTCCTCAGAAAGGGAAATTAAACTAGACTTCAGTACCACAATTCAAACCGAGCCGAGGTCCCTTTGACTTGCGGCCAAAAACGCTACAAGGAAGAAGTCACAGCGTAATGAGTACTACTACTACTGCTCCTACTGCTACTATCACCGTCATTCTCATTACTATTACTATAGTCGCGTCGGTGTTATTTTCGGCGTGACTCCTCCTTTTTGCTTACGTCGTAGGAAGTGAAGGCTCTATAAAGTCTAGGTAGGTAGTATCACAGTCGAGTATATACAGTCACGAAGCTTGAGTTGTGAGGATATTAGGAACAATAGACTGTGCCGGTACTATTTCGCATTGTAATGAGGCGATATTAGCGATCCTAGTGGTTAGCAACTATCTATGGATGCATATTTACTACGTATTGAGCTTCGCGACTGTATATACTAGACTGTGGTAGTATCGTTCGCCATTTTTGTTCTTTCGTTGCCGAGCTATCAGACGAGAAATCTATTTGCCGCACCGTTAAACATTATCATGTCGTAGCTCCTATGATAATAAATCAAACGCACTGTAATTGAGCAAATAATTGAACAGCGAATAACGTCTTCGTGTGTTTTCTGCGAATGCCAGCAAAAGAACAAAAATGGCGGGCGATTATATTAAGCATTTATCGAGTCTTAGGAAGTGCATAACGTCATCAGCTGCGAATGATAAGACGCACACGTTTAAATGTAGCGGACCTGCAACGTGATTGGCTGTCGGAAATAAGAGCGACAAGACTATACCACTAGTATAACTATTACACTACTACTGCTTCCGTCGTCTACTGTGGTCTAATGGTTGCTATGCTAGGAGTTGGACGCGAGTCCTTGGGTTCATACCCGGCCGAGAGCGATAAAAATCCTTACCATGGTTCCTTCGAGGAAGGAAGTAAAGTTGCGAGTCCATGTTCCAGATAATACGACACGCAAGATAACCCTTTGCCTGATACAGGGTCTTCAGGAAACATTTGGGGTGTAGGCCTATTGTAAAATACGGGATGTAGGCCTATTGTAAAACACGATACGGAACTATTTTTTGCGTTGATACTATTTTGTTTATTTATTACCGCACAACACCTGGTTGCAAGACATACATAAAGCATTGGCAAAGAGAGGACTGCAAGAACGGGAATGGGAAGATAGAGAGAATTGGAGGAAAAGAATAAGAACGTAGGACTTTGGTCACAGGAAGAAGTGATATTACATTGTAAACCTGTTTGTAATAATTAAGACAGAGGAAGGACACTGGAAAATTTTCTTTTCTCAATCGTACTATCAGGGACTGGAATGCTTTACCTGCAGACTTACTAAAGGCTTTACTAATAACCAAAAATGTATTTAAAATAGGCTTAAGGACTTCACTAATAGACGGTAGTATATTATACACACTATTTAAAGGGTGTAATTGATGTTTTGTTACCGTATTTGAAGTATTGTATCAGTGAAGAATTGTGTTGTGTCAGTGAAGTGTGTTGTGTAAGTAAAGTGTGTCAGTGAAGTTTTATAGTTTATAGTGGTAGTGCAAAGTATTTGAACAGTGAAATGTTTTTGAAGTGTTAGTGAAATAAGGATAGTATTAGTGAAATGTGTCGTAGTTCCAGTGCAGTGAGTGAGTTGACAGCGAAATGATTGTAGTGCTGAAAGGTACTTGTGCATGTATGAACATATACTCCTGGGTTTTAGTTCGAACTTAGGGCTAAGATACAAATTAGATTTACTTCAAATGTTATTTTAAGTGATCGTGCTTCATTTAATTTAGGATGCTCATTATTATTATTATTATTATTATTATTATTATTATTATTATTATTATTATTATTATTATTATTGTTATTATTATTAATTTATTATTAATCATATTTTTATTAATTGTGTTTATTAATTATAATTAATGAGTGTAATTACTTACCACTGCCACCTGGTATTTACCCATTTGCAGTGTGAATACATACATACATACATACATACATACATACATACATAACTTTAGTTATGACGTCAAGAATCGGTGCCTGGTTTGGTTTTTTTGTGTGGTGTTTTATGTGATTTTCTGATGTTGGCAATAATGTGTTATGGTGTCGTGTTGTAAGTGGTAATTACGTTATTTGTAATTTGTCGTGCGGTTTGTGATATCTTGAGAGTTAATTTGCAGTGAGTGGAGTGTAGTTTTTTTGGTACTTATTTTATGAGCTATAAATTTTATTATTTGTGATTGATTGTGTATGTATGTATGTATATATATATATATATATATATATATATATATATATATATATATATATATATAGACACTTATACAGTAACTGAAACCTCAATCAATCACAAATAATAAAATTATATATATATATATATATATATATATATATATAGGTACGGTACATTGCCAGTTTCTGTCGCAGGAACTCCACTGTCATTGACATGGTCAAGTAGGATTTGATGAGAAGTAGATTAGTAACAAGATAATCACTGTCAGTGACAAGGTTGGTTGGACGAGGAATAAATTGTTTCTTATTATTTTTGTTGAATTTAATTTTTAAGTCAAAAAGCTTAAATTTATTTATAGGACGAGAAGACCCTATAGAGTTTATATATATTATTTTGTTTATTTTGTGTGAAATTGGTAGGGTTTGATCAGCGATTCTCAAACTTTCGTATTTCACGCCCCCCATTTTTTTTTCCTTGGATGATTCTGTCCCCACCCATAATATAAGATAGAAAGATAGATGAGAATAACCCAGTACGCGGAAATGTAAACTCAATTGGCAAGACTGGCTATCGCTGCCGATATAGTGCAGTCGCGCCGTATTTTGACGTCATTTTCTGTTACCAGAATGTTCGCGGCAGATACCGAGAGTCTCGAACTATCTGGATTGAAAATATGGGACTATAAAAGCAGGACGTCTGCGGGTGACTTGTTAGTTGTTACATTGTGTCTGTGTTGTGAGTTTGTCACGCCTGGACAGTCTGTGTAGGCTACTTCAAAGCAGGCACATACTAGCCATTAGAAATGTTTATTGCAATGCTTTCGTTTTGATTATATTTTAAATTCAACATTTAAATTTGAAATAACAATGAAAAAAAATCCTTGTCTTGTTCATTTATTTGTCGCTCCCCACCCGTCAAGCAACGGCTCGCGCCCCCCTACAGTGACATCGCTAGTGACAAATTACTGCGTTTTTCAAATATTTATATTCTTTAGAACTTATATAGACCTACACTTGTATCGTATTCTACAGTTGAACTAAGTCTCTACTGTATTTTACGATAGTATGTTTTTTTCATAGTACTTATCTGATAATTTGGTGATAGAGCTCTACTGTATTTTACGATAAGGTATTGTGTTCTTAAAAATGTTCCTATCGCTCTATAGTGCAGTAGAAGAGCCGCTCTATAGTGCAGTAGAAGAGCTCTACTGTATTTTGTGATACTAAATGTTAATTTTTTTCTTTCAAATGTCCCCACCCAAAAGCCCTATTTACCGCGCTGGTCCCGTAGTGTTTTGTTGGCGGGAATATACTATTACGTCAACTATGTCATCTTTGAAGAATTTCAAGGGAGAAATTGTTCCGGGGCCGGAGCCCCTGGTTGAACGTACTAGCGCTCTACCGACTGCACTACCCAGGAACTCCACTTGGCACCGTCTCAATTTTTCCTCTTATATCCACACAACTCGAGTGGGCTGACGAGACTTCAGGGATCCACATCGAGTGCATACAAACTCTGTGTGGCTTGGAATTGTACATTTCCGTTAACGTATATATTACGCAAGTCTGGTTTTCAGGTAAAGCTCCCTGTGAAGCAGACTTGTTAATTTTTTCTTTGAAATGTGTCCACCGAAAAGCCCTATTTACTAAGCTGGTCCCGTAGTGTTTCAAGTCTGCTTCACAGAGAGCTTTACCTGAAAACTAGATTTGCATATGTCATCTTTGTTTCCGTCATAAGTTGACTGTTATGCGATCGTATCGTATTCTTCAGTAATCCAAAATTTGTCAGACTGTTCTCGTGTATAATTTCTAGGGTGGATAAGGTCTCCATTTGAAAGAGTCGCTAAATATACTATCGCTGCTGTTACTACTGATGCTGCTCTTATACTCTTACTGATAAAACTCCCACCAGAGATTTAGACCTACCAGTACTCTAGTCAGGTTTTTTTGAGTTAACATTTGGCTTTGAATGAATATGGAAAGTCAGCGTAATACTTATAGGACTATGTATTGTAATATTTTCAACCGCAGGCATCAGTCCAGTTCAAACCCACCCCTTCGGTACTAGAATTACTGGTTTTAAAGGGAGTGTAGTCCAAAACCGCACATATTGAAGAATCATAGCCAATAACCACAAACTTTCGATTGGAGACAGCCCGCATATTTCCCCCAATTCCACAACCAAAAACCGCACAGTAAAAAGAGGGGGAGAAGCTAATGAATAATAAACAAATATTGCATTTTGAGAATGTAGAAATAAAAAATACTGCACATATCGCGAAGCGCAAAGTTATCCAGATGCAGACATTCAGGGCTGTTGATTTTATTTGGCACAACCATTGTTTTGCAAAAACAAACTACATTCAACCTAAAAAAAAATACAGGGAAACAGACAGTGAAGTTGGGGAATTGCTGAAAGTGTCTTTCGGTTAAACATTTTTACAACCGAATTAAATTGATGAGTTTTTCAGAACTCTTCTCTATTTGTCCATCAAGATTGCTCGTCATTCAGTGACTTTATTCTACAAATTTATATGTTCTGTGCTTTTACTACTACCGGACACAAGTTATGTTATTCTTTACTTGTGACATCAATATTATTATGCCGCATTATTACTTACGTCGGATGGCTTATACAACAGTTTGCTACTACGTTCGTATCCCGGCAATAACATACTCAAATTCGTCAGGATTTTTGACACCATTATATCTCATATTGAAATAGACTGACTTTACATTTTTGATACTTACCTTAAATGTAGGAATACTGTAATAAAGAAAAACAAATTATTCTTTCACTATTCATTGTCAGTTGGAAAACAAGTTACAGTAATTTTTCAAAGTAACGACCTCTGCCTTAAGTATAGTATTTTTCTGCAGAAAATCAAGTACTTTTTCTGAAGTTTGCTAATTATTCTGGCTTAACCATTATATGTACTACAACGAATTTCATACAACTTAAACATTAAAATTAGGACAAAAATGCATGAAAATAATAACACAGAAAGGTCATGCACTCGTCACACTTGCAACCAAACGCCAGCGCGTTCCTAAGAAATACCTAAAGCCTTCGTTTTTCTGAACCGACGCATGCGAGATGCGAGGTGCGAAGCCCGCCTCGCACAAAACCGGATCACAGGAGAGATAGTAAGTGGTTTCTATAGCTGCGAGATCTGCCGGACTACAGGAGAGATAGTGAGTGGTTTCTATAGCTGCGAGAACTGCCGGACCACAGGAGAGATAGTGAGTGGTTTCTATAGCTGCGAGATCTGCCGGACCACAGGATGGATAGTGAGTGGTTTCTATAGCAGCGAGATCTGCCGAACCACAGGAGAGATAGTGAGTGGTTTCTATAGCTGCGAGATCTGCCGGACCACAGGAGAGATAGTGAGTGGTTTCTATAGCTGCGAGATCTGCCGGACCACAGGAGAGATAGTGAGTGGTTTCTATAGCTGCGAGATCTGCCGGACCACAGGAGAGATAGTGAGTGGTTTCTATAGCTGCGAGATCTGCCGGACCACAGGAGAGATAGTGAGTGGTTTCTATTGCTGCGAGATCTGCCGGACTACAGGAGAGATAGTGAGGGGTTTCTATAACTGCGAGATGCGAGGTCTGCGCGCCTCCCAGCTATAGAAACCACTCACTATCTCTCCTGTGGTCCGGATTTGTGCGAGGTGGGCCTCGCATGCGTCGGTTTAGAAAAACCAAGGCTTAACTGAACTCCCTAGAATTCCAATACGACTGACTTGATCTCAAGTGAACTATAATGAATCAGTGGCTAGTACTGTACAGTATACTCTTGCCGAAAGCATAATTAATAAATACTACAGTATGTATTTCGCTGGTTCAGAAAATAAAGAATTCGGATATCTCCTAAATAAAATAAGAGGTATTGGAATTTAAAAAACTACCACGATAAGACTCAAACAATAGATAGCTGTAACCAAACCAATTTTATTCATGTTTAACAAAATTGGCGCACTTTTTTCAACACTTTTTTTCTTTCTCCTTGACATAGAGCTTCCGTAGCAACCAGAAAGAGAAACCCTGGAGAAGATAAGGATTACATATAAAGTATCTTTGGAAGAGAAATAAATCTCGAATTTAGTGCCGAAAAATCAAACCAACTTTTCTACAACTTGTGCCTCAGGGGAGAATTAATATGGCTAACGTTCCGTAATTGATGTCTTAAAAGTTTCTTCTCAGACTTTTAGCAGTATGAACGCAGTATGAATTATTAACTGAAAGCGTAGTATTATTATATAACAATTAAATTAGTCGTATCGTGCTAAAATTAGAAGGAAGACTCGTTTTAAAATAAACTTGGAACCCCATTGGCCTTAATCCAGGATTTCTCTCATTTCCTGTAAAAGCCGTAACTTATACCCGAGGTTCAAAGTTACACGTTGTCATTCCAAATTAATATGCTTGGTTAAAATTATGGTTTACTGTAAGCACGAAAGGAAGCCCCGGCATTCTAAAGATAACTTATTGCAATTAATGATTCAAATGAGTTTAGAGTGCACTATTTTGGACGTGTTCCACATCTCAACTCGAACACACTCCACAGAATGTAGATTTATACAATTCTGAGACCAGTAATTTAATCACTGCGTATGTGAGTTCCTCAAGAATTGACATAATAGCACTATCATTATTGTGGGACGTACTTTTGCAGTCGCGATGCAAGTAACCCTGATGTCATGGTCTGTTAAATGTGTGACCGCAGTGAAAGCGGGAAGCATCACTCACAGATGCTCAATTTATTGTAACATTTCAGAAAATGAGTGTTAATTGAGCAGAAAGTTGAAATCGTATACCTCCGTGCGTAAACTTTTTTCGTCACTTTCCAATTTTTGCGGCTTCTCATGGTCACAATTCCTGCGAGCTCGCAGCAGACGTAATTTTATTCTCGTTATTTCACGTTTTTTCTTGTCTCTGTAATAATAATAATAATAATAATAATAATAATAATAATAATAATAATAATAATAATAATACCACAGTCTAGTACATACAGTCACGAAGCTCAATATGCATCCATGGATAGTTGCTAACCACTAGGACCTCTAATATCGCCTCATTACAGACAATGCGAAATAGTACCGGCACAGTCTATTATTCCTAGCACCCTCATAACTGAAGCTTCGTGACTGTATATATTTACAAATGGCTTTTAAGGAACCCGCAGGTTCATTGCCGCCCTCACATAAGCCCGCCATCGGTCCCTATCCTGTGCAAGATTAATCCAATCTCTATCATCATATCCTACCTCCCTCAAATCCATTTTAATATTATCCTCCCATCTGCATCTCGGCTTCTCCAAAGGTCACTGTATGTAGTAGACTGTGATAATACTAGAACATTCGGTAACTAATGGCAACAATGCTGTAAATCAGTGCTCCTAGTGGTGACCATTGAAATCTTGTACTACGTAATAGAACAACGATTATTTCATAAATTTATGATATTGAAAGCCTTGAAGTAGTCATATTTTGTAAATACAGTGGCTGTTTCTGATTTGTAGTAAACAATATGCTCTAAAGATACGAACAAAGGTGCTTCATAAAAGTTCAAGTTGCAAGAGAAGAACATGCAACTCAGTGCTTTAGGGTATTACAAGAAGCCTGTGGGAGAGAAGTTCTACCATACTGAACTGGGTGGAAGCGAGGCATTCACTTTCAATTAACAGTTGACATCCGAAGATAAAAGCAAATACCTTACAGCTAGCAGTTCTGCGCGCGAACGATGCTGGTGCTGCTATCTAGGCGACCGGCGTGGAGATACTCGCGAAACAAGCTGTAATCAACTGCAATGTATATTGTTGCTGGGCTATTTAATACTTTTATTAATTAGTGCTGTGCTAAAATGTCAGGGTGTATATGTGCTGTTTATAATTGGTACAATTACAGCATTACAAATTGCTCCAAATCGTACTTTCAATTTCCGAGAGATCATAAAACGTGAGTCAACAAAATTCTTTATTAGGCCTAATGCCTTTGTCTCTGTGTTGATAGAACAATAAAAATTAGCTTTTTATTTAGGCCTAATAAATGAATAGAAGTTAAAATGTATCGGAAATTTTAAGGTTTTTATCAAATTATGTTTTATTGTTGTCCACATGCCTTTACTAATTATTATAATCATCAGATTACTGCCAATTTTATCTTTGCAGTTGTCAGCAATGCGTATATAAACCAATATTTCTCATAATATGCAGTTTTGTTATAACATAATGTTACATTAAATACTATTCAATGTTTCTTAAGTATCTCGTATATTATTCCACATTAGTACCTCACATTTTAAACAGTAGTCCGATTCCCGCTGTGTTAATATTTGTATTTGTGGACGTAATTCCACGCCGCTCCGCTAGATGTCAGGTCCGCGATATTTCGCACACTGCTCTGATTTCGCACTCACGTCAATGCTTCTAGTATACAGCTGTCCGGTATTATTATAGTAAGGTATTTGGTAAAAGTACTGACAACGTGACAACCACTGGAAATATATAAGGATTGTTTTAACATGTATTTTTATATTTTTCAATATAAGCTATAATTTAATAACAAACGCTTGCAGTTCGTAGATGCGAAATTTTAATAAGTTTGCGTTTCTCCCTGCAACAAATAAAGATGCGAAGTCTCATCTGCTCTTTACAGTTGCTCCTTCCGTTGCATCCCGGTGTTACAATCTCAATATCCACAAGTTACGCGCGGTGTAGAGCACTAGTAATCTATTTCCGGCCCTTGCTGCGTTTCTATTCAACTCGAATGACGTAGAGGAAGAGGGAAGCTCTGCATATTCAATCTTCTTATCCTTTGCCTTTGGCTGCCGCCTTTAGGTTTGCTAGTAGCTTTCTTTTGTCGATAGTCATTTTGCTTCATTTTCAATAAGTGTCAGAAAATTGAAGCTCAGTGAGGATATATATTTTCTTTTTCCTTTTTTATTTTACTTTCTCATTATACGAAGTATGAGAGAAATTACTGTGGTGATGCGAAATATGAGTCTTGAGATTTTCGTGTCAGTACACATTTTTAGCATCACTAATATCGAAGAAGTGTTTTTGGCCATGCTGTTTGTTTTGAACATATATTTCTCCTAAAATATTGAACTGACTTTTGTCATATTTTTAAGTATCCACGATACAACTTCTGAGGATAATGCACATGAAATACAACTTTTAGTGCATATTTATAGGTTTTTATATGAATTTAAAACACAAAGTTCCATAAACTCGAAATGTATCATCTTAAATATAGTCCTACAGAGTGGAAAATAATGACAGTAACTTCGTAGAGTGATTCCTTAAGAGGAAAGGAACAGAAATTTTACTTGTTATTTTGCGATATTCCTTTTTGTTTAGCGGCAAATCAACTTGGTTAAAAAATGGATGTGATTTTACATGAATACGTCAGTCTTAAATCGACAGATGTAGACGTCGACGTCTCTCAGATATAGGCCTACTGTCCGGAAATTTTCGCTCACGCTCAAAATGATCGCCGGGAGCCACCATCAAGTTCATGCTGGCATCGCAGTAGTATACCCGATCGAACGAGACCACATTTATTTCAGTCGTATTATTAGTTACGAAGTTATGGTGGCGGAATTGATCACCTGAAAACGTTACAACGTTACATCGCCGTTGCCGTCCTGGCAACCCATATCTCGGTCTGATTTTAAAGTCGTAATTATTCACGTCAAAAATTGCAACATCGCAGTAAATTCAGTAGCACTTGCCAACGTATGGATGCACCTCTTCTCTGCAGGAGTGGGGTCTGTTATGTAGTGATTTTCAACGTCAGACCCGTTTCACGTGATGACTGCCCTTAGTAAGTAACCTTTACGACTCACGAACCATTTCATTTTTTAATTGGTTTTTTGTAACTTATTTTATGTTTGCACATTAAATAATTTCCGAACTGTACTATGAACCATTCAACTATCGGTAGTTACGAGTAATAATATCATTGGCGTTAAATTATAACAGCAAGGAAGAGATGTAAAATATTAAGGTGATTGTATAGGCAAGTTCTAAATAAAAAAAGGTTGATTTCAGAATTTTTCTACGTCACCCTCGTTACAGTGCATTCAAACAACGAAACACTTTACCTTTTTCTTTATAAGAACTGGAGTAAAATTTAGGCCAAATGTGGAGCTAAACTCATATTTATGAGCAATTACAATTCAGAGTTCTTGTAAAACATAGGCCTAATACACATCTTAATAATATTATCATAGTCTCCTGATAGTGTGCACCAGGATACAAAAAAATACCTAACTTACTTACTTACAAATGGCTTTTAAGGAACCCGAAGGTTCATTGCCGCCCTCACATAAGCCCGCCAGTGGTCCCTGTCCTGTGCAAGATTAATCCAGTCTCTATCATCATACCCCACCTCCCTCAAATCCATTTTAATATTGTCCTCCCATCTACGTCTCGGCCTCCCTAAAGGTCTTTTTACCTCCGGTCTCCCAACTAACACTCTATATGCATTTCTGGATTCGCCCATACGTGCTACATGCCCTGCCCATCTCAAACGTCTGGATTTTATGTTCCTAATTATGTCAGGTGAAGAATACAATGCGTGCAGTTCTGTGTTGTGTAACTTTCTCCATTCTCCTGTAACTTCATCCCGCTTAGCACCAAATATTTTCCTAAGCACCTTATTCTCAAACACCCTGAACCTATGTTCCTCTCTCAGAGTGAGAGTTCAAGTTTCACAACCATACAGAAGAACCGGTAATATAACTGTTTTATAAATTCTAACTTTAAGATTTTTGGACAGCAGACTGGATGATGAGAGCTTCTCAACCGAATAATAACACGCATTTCCCATATTTATTCTGCGTTTAATTTCCTCCCGAGTGTGATTTATATTTGTTACTGTTGCTCCAAGATATTTGAATTTTTCCACCTCTTCGAAGGATAAATCTCCAATTTTTATATTTCCATTTCGTACAATATTCTGGTCACGAGACATAATCATATACTTTGTCTTTTCGGGATTTACTTCCAAACCGATCGCTCTACTTGCTTCAAGTAAAATTTCCGTGTTTTCCCTAATCGTTTGTGTATTTTCTCCTAACATATTCACGTCATCCGCATAGACAAGAAGCTGATGTAACCCGTTCAATTCCAAACCCTGCCTGTTATCCTGAACTTTCCTAATGGCATATTCTAGAGCGAAGTTAAAAAGTAAAGGTGATAGTGCATCTCCCTGCTTTAGCCCACAGTGAATTGGAAAAGCATAGATAGAAACTGACCTATACAGACTGTGCTGTATGTTTCACTGAGACACATTTTAATTAATCGAACTAGTTTCTTGGGAATACCAAATTCAATAAGAATATCATATAATACTTCCCTCTTAACCGAGTCATACGCCTTTTTGAAATCTATGAATAACTGATGTACTCTACCCTTATACTCCCATTTTTTCTCCATTATCTGTCGAATACAAAAAATCTGATCAATAGTCGATCTATTACGCCGAAAACCGCACTGATGATCCCCAATAATTTCATCTACGTACGGAGTTAATCTTCTCAAAAGAATATTGGACAAAATTTTGTACGACGTCAACAAAAGTGATATTCCTCGAAAGTTACCACCGTTGGTTTTGTCCCCCTTTTTAAAAATAGGTACAATTATGACTCCTTCCATTGTTCTGGTACAATTTCCTTTTCCCAAATAGCAAGTACAAGTTTATAAATTTCGCTATATAATGCACTCCCACCCTCTTGTATTAATTCTGCTGGAATTTGATCGATACCTGGAGACTTGTACTTTTTCAGATTTTCTATCGCAATTTCGACTTCTGAAAGCGTGGGTTCGGGTATAAATGGCTCAGCAGTTTGTATTTAAATTTCGTCCCGATCATTTCTATTTGGCCTATGTACATTTAGTAGTTGCGCAAAATAGTTTTTCCATCTGTTTAGGATTGATAGAGAGTCTGCAAGCAAGTCACCATTCTCATCCTTGATCATGTTTATCCTTGGCTGATATCCGTTCTTAAATTCCTTTATACCCTTATATAAATCTCGAATGTTTTTATTCTTACTATTTGTTTCTACCTCATTCAGTTTTTCCTTCAAGTAACGTCTCTTTTTATTCCTAAGTGTACGACTTGCTTCCCATCTTTCATTGAAATAATTATCCCTCTTCTCCTCAACTGGATCCTGTAAGAATTTCAGTTTTGCCTGTTTCCTTTTTTCTACTACCATGCAACAATCTTCATCAAACCACGGTTTCTTTTTCTTAGTTTCATAATAACCTATGCTCTGCTCAGCTGCAATTTTGATACTATCTCTGATATTTTCCCACACGCTATTAACATCTAATTCTTTCTCAACTTCGTCAGAACTTTCTAAAGTGGCAAACCTATTCGAAATTTCGACCTGATAATTTTGCTTAGCTTCCTCATCCTTTAATTTCAAAATATTGAATTTAGTAATATTAACTTGTTGCTCTACTCGCTTGGCTACTGATAATCTTTCTCTTAATTCTCCAATCAACAAATAATGGTCAGAATTACAGTCTGCACCCCTGAAAGTTCGAATATCTACTATACTAGTATGTCTCCGTTTATCTATCAAGATGTGATCTATTTGGTTGTGTGTCAATCCATCTGGAGAAGTCCAAGTATATTTATGTATATCGTTATGGGGGAATGTTGTACTTTTGACAATTAAATTTTTCGATGTGGCAAAGTTGACTAATCTAACTCCATTGTCAGTACTAATTGCGTGTAGGCTCTCTTTTCCAATAGTTGGTCTAAAAATATCCTCCCGTCCTACTTTAGCATTGAAATCCCCCAATAAAATTTTCATGTGATATCTAGGGAACTGATCAAAAGTATGTTCCAATTCCTCATAGAAGCTATTCTTTATATGGTCGTCTTTCTCTTCTGTAGGGGCGTGAGCATTTATAACTATGATGTCGCACCATCTACCCTTAAGTACTAAATATGATAACCTGTCACTGATAAATTCGACCTTTTTTATTGCTGATTTTATTCTTTTATGAACAAAGAATCCTGTTCCTAATTGGTGATTATTGTTTCCTTCCCCATAATACAACAAGTAATCTCCTATTTGTGATATGCCATTCCCATCTAACCTAACCTCTTGTACTCCTACGAAGTCTATTCTATATCTAGCTAGTTCTTTTGCTACTAATGTTACCCCTCCTGTTCTATACAGACTAGTTACGTTCCAAGTGCCAAATCTCAAAACCTTATTCCTTTGCTGTGGTCGTGCCAGAGAATCAGTCCTATTCCGAGGCTTATTATAGGGATACGTAACAAGCTGTTTTTTACGGTGATGGGTTGTTAGCCCTTCGCCCAACCCCCAAGCTGGAGGACCACCCCTTATCGGCTGTCCACGACTGCTTATTCAATATATTCGCAGCTACCCTCCACAAAAAAAAAAATACCTAGTAACATTAATAAGCAGACTAAGTTTCAGAATAACCAATCACAGCAAAGGATACAGTTTGTAATCCTTACACAAAGTGCAGCAGAAAGAATAATTTTAAGTTCATTTCTGTAAACAAAGTAAATACTTTATTAGTGTTGTAATGATCTCGTTAAACAGTAAAATAGCGTGGGATTAAGTTCAAAATTTGTACCACTTTTCCATTGCTGTTCTTTACAGCATTTTTAATTATCATGAGTTAAATTCTTCACATTAATGATTTCATTAAAGGTTATTTTATGAAATACATCAGCTGTTGAAAATTATTTTTCAATAAATCATTGAATGAAAGAACGAACGAATAAGGAAGGGAGGGAGGGAGGAAGGAAGGAAGGAACGAACAAACAAAGGAACGGAGGAAGGAAGAAAGAAATAAATAGATAAATAAATAAATAATCAAACGCAAGATAATTTTACAAAAAAAATGCTAAAATCTGTTTCGCAACAAATTAAACACACAGATGTGAACAAATTCTATCTACACGCTCCACTATAAAAAACGTTCTTCGACCTAAGTCCTGAGGTATTCAAGTAGGGTGAAGCACGTGTCTACATTTCTGTAACAAAGCTGCTAATCATCCATTACTTAAAATAACATTAAGAATTAAAGTATTGAAATACTCTTAAACTATAGGCTAAATGTGACAAACATTATGCAAAATATTTGTTGGGTCTGGAGACTTTAATGTAAAGACGTTTATAAAATGTGTATTTCTTAATTTTTTTAAAATAATAGGATAAAAAATTATAATATAAAATAATTTTTAGGAAATCTAAGCGCAAAGGAACAAAATGCTAAGATTTCGTCCCTTATTAAATGGACTGTGATTGAACACTTTCCACTCTAGTTACATTTATATATTTTTTTAATTTTGTTTCTCTCATTAGGTAAAGAAACTTACACGTAATGACCAGTCCTGTATATCTCCAGACTTCCACGTTTCGAAAAAAAATTATTACATACAGAATTAGTTCTATTTTCGGTTGCTGATATTCAGAGCCCAAACAGCCTCTAGACTAAGCGAGATAGACGAGTGAAAAAATTTCGAATTAACGTTTGATGACAGGCGTAGTGTAACATATAACTTTCCGGAGGTAAAAAGAAGGAAAGACGGATCTTGATCACTGCGCCACCAGCTACATCAATGAAATTCACGTCACGCTCTCAGACCAACCCTTCCAATCCATCCAGTCGAGATTTCCTTCAGTCTGTTGTTAAGAGACCTACTGCTCGTTAGTTTCAACTTCCAACCCTGCGAATTGAGTTTTTTCTCCACCTTCTTTCTACAGGAACCATTTTCCAATGTCCAAATCTGTGCCCATATTTCATATAGACAGGTTGTACTGCAGCCTTCTCAAATTGGTTTCGTATATCGACGCCGGTCACACACTCTGCCTGCACGATAAAAGCTGTGCTCCAATAAGCTTACAACGTAATAGTCGGCGAAATACCAGTCGCTCCAACTGGTTATCGCATTCGGAGTGGAATATAAGCATTTACAGAAATACACTTTTGTTCGATGTCTATGTTCTAGTTGGGTATTACACTTGTTTTTGAGCCAGAGCAGGAACGTTCAATCCTAGTCAATGGTGATGAATTTCTATACGAAATAAATCGTTGAGTGCAACTTTCTTCTGATGTATTGAAGCCGTTGATCCCAGCCAGTAGCTGTAGTGGTAGTGGTGGTAATATAAGCCTCGTCTGTGGCTCAACGCTAGTACGCTGATCTTCCAGTCAGGCGGCCCGGTTTCGATGTCCGGTCAGGTCCTGATCAGTGCTGTAACTAAAACATTGGGAGCCCAGGTGCGAGACATGATTTTTTGGCCTCCTATGCTATTACCCCACCAATAGTATTTTCAGTGCTATGAAGACGTTATTACCAGGTTAAGAAAGGAGACTAAAACTCGGAAATACCACATTGTAAGGCTGACGTTTATTGAAAAAAAAAATGTGTATTTTACTTCAAAATAAATATGTAATTTATTGTCGAAACGATTCGCATATCAATGTGATTCCAATGAGTTCGAAGTTGTAATGAAAAAATGGTGCCTTTACAGAGAATTGGATTCATTTGGAAATGAAAACCATAGTTAAGTACTTTATAAATATTTCTGTCGTTATACTCACCGCATTTATTGATTCACCCCGTTTGTGTACGGCTAATTTTTTTAAGAACTGAGGAAGATACTAGTGAAGTGTTTTGTGTGCAGTGTGGCATTGTATGGGGCAGAAACATGGGCATTACAACGAAGTGAAGAGAAGCGACTGAAAGTATTTGAAATGTGGATATGGAGCAGAGTACTTGAAAGCTGTTGCGTATCTTGATAATACTGTACAGAATTACTGCAAAAAAAAAAAAACAAAAAAAAAAACAAAACTGTTTCAATGTTATATAAAACCAAAACGATCTGTGATATCGATTTGCGTTTTGCACTGTTAGGTTGAACTGTAGAAGTTCCTGTGAGGCACACCGTTGCTACTACTGCACTGATTGTGGAGCTGGGGTAAGCATTGGCCTAACATCCGAGATGAATATAACACAAACGCTGTATGTTACTAAATGTTAATCAATTAGTTGATGCCTCAACTACATGAGAACGGGGGGGATTGATTGATTTCACGAGGACTGGTTTCAGGATGGATTCTTGCACTTAGGCCGTTTAGGACCATTGTATACCCTATAATTATGCGATGATTGTCCAAGTTCGATGGGTAGTACGGGTCGCATTCGTGAACTCGATGCTGACAGACGCGCCATCCAGGTTCCATTATCTACTGGCAAAGTTCTGAACCGCATGCCCTGTGAATCTACAGCAGTATCGGAAACCCATATTACCCCCAGAAATATTTTAACTACCGATATTACAGATCATAAATGAAATGATGGGAACAGGAGAATGTTGGTGGAATGGAGGAAAAAGGGAGTAACCTGAGGAAAACTCCCTGCAATGCCTGTTTCTTCCACTCAGATTTCAACCAGACCTGACTGGGATTTAATCCAGGCCGCCTGGATGAAAAACCAGCGCACTAGCACTAGCAACAGACGCGATTGAAGACATGGGAAACTTCATATTCAGACAGGATGAGCACCACCCCACTGGCACTGGAATGTTAAAAAATAGACACTATCTGGACGAAATACTTCCACAGCGCCGAATTGGCCGCGCAACAGATGACAACCTCACCCTAGCACTGTGGCCACCAAGGAGCCCCGATCTCATATCGTGCGACTTTTTTCTTTTAGAATTTGTGGAAGACAAGGTTTACGTCACCCTAATGATTTAGATGAGTTGAAACAACGTATCACAATAACTGTGGAAAGAATCTATGCAGGTATGCAGGTTTGATGTGTGCCCTGTGACACAGGAAGCACAAAAAACGGAGTATCGTAAGCGTCACTTTTACCGAAAATGAGTTATGGTGCTTAGAATAAATTCCCCAACACTGCGTATCGACTGTAAAAGTTCCGTGAGCCTCAACAATTTCTCCCCTCTGATAAATTGGTTTAAACTTACAAGCAAACATTCTGATGGGAGCAGATAAAAAAGTACTTTTTTTCCCTTTCATCATGTTAATAATGCCAAAAGAAGTGCTCATACAAATTTTGACCACTCGACTGCAATTACGAGGACCGCAAAAAAATAAGTTCGCAAGGAGCCCTTAACAGAACGAAAACACAATTTCGTTGGAAAAATTTATTGGAATAGACACAGCACTTGCTGAGCTATTTTTAGACATATTCCCCACCGGAATTGAGACATTTGTCATATCATGGAATCGATAGAGAGGTACAGACGGCCGTTAAACGCTGGTTCGGATCCCAGGCGGCTACTTTTACGACACAAGGATACAAAAATTGAACCCATGGTATAACGAATGTCTCAATTCCAGTGGGAGATATGTTGACAAATAGCGCAACAATTCCTGTATCTGTTTCAATAAATCTTTCCATGTAATTGTGCTTTTTTTCTGTAAACGGCTCAGGGAAAATCACTTTCTGAACGGCCTAGTAATTGCAGTCGAATGGCCAAAATTTGTATAAGCACTTCTTTTGACATCATTAACATAGTGGTTTTTATCTGGCCAAAATTTGTATAAGCACTTCTTTTGACATCATTAACATAGTGGTTTTTATCTGTCCCCATCAGAATGTTTGCTTGTTAGACTATCGTATTCACCACCACGTTGGATAAGTATTGAAGCTGTCTCCCTTGTAAAGTTAGCAAAATGGTGCTTACGATATTCTGTCTTGCAGGAGACTATATTGAACACTTGTGAGTTCCCAAAGTGTACTTGAAGAATTACTTTATAAAACGGATTCTTCTATAACATTTATAGGTTTGGATTTATTAAACATTGAACGTGTCTATTTCATTTGCAGTAACCATATATTTCTGAAACGTGGAAAAATTAAGTCTCTACACGATACACAGACTCGAAATTATCACAAACCAATGAACATAGAAACCTTCAATCTCTTGTCGGAAATCTGTCTCTTTCAAAACTGAAACGAAAAGTGTTCTCACTTTAGTGTGGGGATTGTACTTCGCTTCTGTAAAATTTAGCGGGGATGTTTCATTCTTTTAAAGTACGTAATCTAATTTGTCACGTTTTCTTCAGGAGTGACTCCCAGAGGCGTTGTGTCACTGGACTTTCCCAGCGAAATTGAGTGTCTTGTTAAAAGTGCTCCGCTACACGTCGCCTCTGCTTCCAGTCCCGTTGTACTGGCATGAGACTGGTTTTAAGGGTCACGATTTCCCATACAGATTGCATTGTCTGTGCTTAAATATAAAACTGAGCTTGGATACTTGCCATTAAAAATTTTTCGTAATTGAAATGTGGCTGTGGGACACGAACAGGGAATGCGTGATCGAAGAATGAAGTATTCATGTCAGGACAACATTCACCAGCGGAGTACTGAAATTGCAGGACATTGGGAGTTGTGAACGTGCAGAAATTAGTATTTGGACGATTTCGAACCACATCCATAATTAGGAGTTCGGCACACAGGAAATTATATTTGTGTGGTCCAATAATTATCCCCTAAGCTTTCTGGAAATATTATAAGTAAAGTATTTCTGTTTTTTTTTTTCAGGATCTACAATTTTCAGTTCGAATTTACTATCCCACTGCAACCACTAAAGTTATTGTTTCCAACTAAATATATAGCGAATTCAGGTTCGAAACTTGATAGGAAAGCGTACAGTAGAACTTAGTTTTTATGCCATCCAAGGGACCTGAAAAGTTGTGTCGTTATAAACAAGTGTTTTTGTAATCAAGACGTATAGTGAGGGTCACATAAGAACAGTTCCTAAACAGCAAATATTGCAGTCTTAACAGTGTTGCCAACTGTTACCAGATATCACACGATCCTACATACTAAATAACTTATTTACTTACCGTACTTTATGTTGGAAGGTTATTATAAATAATTCAATAATTTGTAACATATTTTCGTAGACAAACTATACGAGAAAGGGATCAACAAGTCAAGTATTTTGTCTGGCAATACGAAATTCATTGGTTTGACTAAACAATTGATTCACGAGACCTAACCTAAAAATGTATTTTGTTTGACCACATGAAATTATTAGTACTAACTCTGAAAACTTACCTGACTATAGTCTTGAATTATAACCACAACGCAAAACACAAAATAACTATTATGTATTAATACTGATATTAATTAATTATTAGTATGTTCAAATTTCATTAGCTTCCAGTAACCAGCTCAGAAATCTAGTACAATTTTAATTTCATGGAACTCCAGTACCGACAAATATTGTCGATATTTGTCTCAGCTGCCAACATACCAGTTACAAAATTACTACCATTCGTAGTATTTGTCAGTATCGAAATTCGAAACGAAGTTGGCAAAAGAAAATTCAACCTGCAAACTAGAAAATCACCACAATCCACTAGCATATATAGTAATGGGGGAAAAATGGTTAAGTTTCACCCTTAGGGTATGAAGTAAGCTGACCCGAACTATATTATATTATCGGCGAAGGGAGATTGGGATTGATACAGTTTTGACCACTACGTTAGATCTAACAGTAATTTACTGTTCGTACATATTTAATGTGTAATTTACAGTATTGTATTTAAATGCAGTACATTTAAAATTTAAGTTAATAGAAATGTTCATTACAAATTTGCACAGTGGTGCTGTAACGTACATGTATAGTTGCCTTGGTGAATTAATGCCCAGCCGTTGAGAAAGCGGACGCTTTCTTTGGAAGAGTTAAGATAAGAGTTTGTTTATTGATGAGGATTTTAAGTTCAGCTTTCTAGCCACTAGACCACCGTGGCGGTTAAATTAAAATATAATGTCATTTTTCTGCGTTTAGTTTACTATTTTTAGACGGGAACATTGAAGGAAAACAGTTATCTTCGCGCATTTTCTTATGTTTTAATAATTGTTAGACTACTATCAGTGAATGTGGAGTATACATTAGAAATGTGACATGAGAAAACTGTCATTAAATGAATGATATGGTACGATATTTATTATAGTTCAGACAAAAAAATATACATGCATATAATCATTGAAACCTTACATTACATACTTTATAATTTACATAGGATAGATATACAGTTATTAATATAATTTCTAAACTTAACTATTTAATGTAATATGTTTTATCTTGCACTTGCGACTAGTTTTGTGCAAGACTCAACTCATTTTAGTATGTTGATACAATTAGTCTTTGTTCACGTTCCTAAGATGTACTTCACGTTTCAATCTGCAATGTGCAGCTAGCATATATAAAACTTCCATTATTCTAGTATATTTAAAACTTATAAATATATACGTTTTATTTTATTTATTGATAGTGCTATTCAAAAACTAGATCTTTTTTCTTTTCCAATTTTTTTCTCATTCAATTCTAGCTATTTCATTTATTCTTTCCATTCTAATTTTTCTGACCAAAAAGGTATAGAGATATTTCCCTTTGTAACTTTGTATTATTATTCATAAGTTTTCTTATAGCTATTTCTTTATTCATTTGTAGGATCTGTTCATTTATAAATTTCTTCCGTGTTTCTTTTGTACAGGGACATCATTTTATTTTTACTAACATTTTTAATATTAACCTGGCTATACCTTTGGATCGACGCCGTTTCCTACCCCCTTCCACGACTGGAATTCGATGATACTGGCGTAATATACAAACAAATCACTTTACTAGGTATAGGAGGGAAGAAAAGTAGTTCATCCATTTACGTAAACTAGGAAATATCGCGCTTTTGAGTTTGATCATTTTCGTTCGGTTTTTGTTTAATCAAAATACAGTAAAGTATTAACAATGAGTGTTTTTACTCACGAACTGAGCTGTCCATGTGGACGTATTCATTATGTAGTTTATATTATACTGTCTACAGTACATTAGCGTACAATATAGGGAATGAAGTTAAATTGAAAAATAATCATAATATGGATATTTAAACACATATTTGAAAATTGTGGCCGTTCATTTCGATACAGGCTTCAGTTCTAATGTGCATATCATCGCACTATAGACTATTTTACCTAATCCCAATCACCATTTTCGACCTTCATACTAGTAACTCATGTTGAAATAATTATGTACCTACTCTATAAAACAGTACCTTACGTACTGTAAATTAAATCTTCACTTCTGCCCGATCCGAAAAGATAAAATTACTCAGACATGCTATCTACTGTCCGTCCAAGTGGTTATGTCGTAGGGTCGTAGAAAGGGAGGAAATCACGTGACAGTTAATTACTTAACGAGGCCCTTTTATTTAAGTTATTTTAAACAGTTGTATGATATTACGTAGACGTCCAGTGCCTAACAGAAATTAATGTTCTCAGAAAAGAGCGAAGTCAGCGCAGCCACTAGGTGGCGAATAAAAGCTGGTGGGGGAAACCGGGATGCGACGTAGGCAAATGGACGACAGTACCTGTGCGTAAATGATTCAATATTGAAAGCTTTTTCATCACTGAAAAACGCGAACATATTTTAGGAACGCACTGTTTACTATGACCTTAAGGCTACTGTGACTGTATATGCGGTTTTGGATCTGTGTGGAGGACGGTTGAACTTCTTTAGTAGAAGGGGTGGGAGTGAAGTACATTCAGAAACTCAGGTACAATAAAAATTGAAGTAAAAATAAAATGCTATCCCTGTATATTGACATTCAAAACAATATGAATGTCATCTTCTCTATGTCCACAGAATGGGCACGCATTTCATTGATACTATTAAAATCATTTTGTCTAGTAATATTTTTACGTCTTGATTTAATTAAATTTAGGCTTGGTGCGCTATTTCTAATAGCCAAGTTATCCTATACGTTAATATACCTAATAGGATAACATAATTACCTGCAGTCGGCCTCGGTAGCGTAGTTGGTATAGCGCTGGCCTTCTGTCCTCGAGGTTGCGGGTTCGATCCCGGCCCAGGTCGATGGCAATTAAGTGTGTTTAATTGCGACAGGCTCATGTCAGTAGCTGCTGGCATGTAAAAGAACTCCTGCGGGACAAAATTCCGGCACACCGACGACGCTGCTATAACCTCTGCAGTTGCGAGCGTCGTTAATGAACCATAATTAAAATTAGTTACCTGTATAAATTTCTAACTAGGCCACATGAAAAACCTACACAGGAAAGAAGTATGTGTTTATACCTTTAAAGTCCTTTATTTTAGAATTATTCTGCCTTCATTTTTTTTTAAATTGAAAAGGAGTGAAAAATGTTTTTATAATTATATTGTATGGCGGGAAATATTTCTCAAAATCGATACATTTTCACGCGTTTGGAGGGAAAATTTCTCAACTGAACCTATCAACACTAAGATAGTTTGAGGCATGGAGTTCTCGTGTAAAGTACCGTTCGGCATGTTGAAAGGGTGCCTGAATTATTTAGGAGCTTAACGGACAAGTTAGCTGCACCTTGCTGCTAACAGTTATTTTGCGTTCCTGTTTAATTTCACTTCATCCCAAAGTTGTGCCAAATGGGTTGGTTTTTGTGTAACCTATTTAATCCATCTCACCAGAAATTGTTTGACTCTGTGCCAGAATCATAAACGCTGACCTCTACAACTGTCCTAGAAAGAAAGATCATAAAGTCCGATTATTAATATTTTCAATAAGCCTAGCTTGACATGAGATTTGAAGCTTTGGCGGTGATGGGGTTTCGACGAAGATATGTTTTGTAGCTGTGTATCACTTTCTCTGATATCGGAACTGTTGAAAATGTTAAAAGTTCGTGCTTTCAAGTAATGCTTCAGAAATCAGTTATTACTCGTACTAGAACTCGGACATTTTCCTTGTTGCCTGTCTTCTTCCTGTGTACGTATGCCTAAGTAATCCAAAATTCGGCGAAAACGTAATACGGCGAACTCCAGTAGGGGAAGTTATCCCCACCCACATGAAATGTGCATTCGACACAACACTAGCCTATCACGTAGAGTGTGTGGTGAGCTTGTAGGGGAAAAGTGGAAAGGGGTCGTGGGCGGAGCTTAGCGTTCGCCGTATTACGTTTTCCCCCAAAATTCATGTTGTCATTCAAAAACACCGGTCCAAATTTTATAATGCCTGTAAATGACTATTTTATGAGTACGTGCTTATTAGTTGTTACACCTATTTTGACAAATGTTGTGTGGTACGTATTTCACCCTTCAGAATTTTCCCTTCATTGTAGTCTTCAAAAATTAAAATTGTTTTATTACATTGTTGTTGTTACCTCTTGCTTTCCATTATTGAGACAGTATTCTTGCAGACGAAACAACCTCCCTAGTAATGTAATTTATCTATAGTAATGTCACAGAAGGTCTGAGATTTATTAGGACTATTTCGTGAATAAAATAAGACTGTAAATAATACATCCCTAATTCGCTCACAAAATGCTAATAATTTTATATTAATTATGAATACTTACTTACTCAGACAAGGTGAAGTTGAAATAGATGAACATCGATTACTGCAATAAAGAAATTGGATGTTATTCAGTATTGCCAATTGAGAAAAGCGAAAAACAGGTTTAACAAGTTAATTACATGTACTGCGCTTTTTTCTTGTTATTATAACATAAATACATTTTCATTATAATATAATTACAAATGACCTGATTAATACATTAATTAAATGAACAATTGTTGAAAACGCAGTTATCAAATCTGTATGAAACCGTGTCATTTTCTTTAGATACAATGAACATGAAATTAGAAGATGAAAATGTAGATGTGGAAGTAGGATTTCACACTTTATTTAGTACTTCATCGTTACATTAATGGATTTATATCCACCGACTTACGGAGAAAGAGTTGGCGACACCGACTAAACAGAAGAACGACCATGCGATAAATTTATTGTGATAAATCGAGTTGAAAAAATTATCGCTATATATAACTGTGATCGTTTGGAATTCAAAATTTCCTTATACTTCATTGGTCGAAAATGAAATGACATCATATAAACGAAATAGTCGAGATAAACAAGAACGTGGCTAACGAGAAAGACAGGCTTCGGCACGATTCGGAGTCACGTGGTTATCATGGTCTAGTCATGGCTGTCTTGACAATCGCCTAATATAAACACATGTTCATAGTTCTAAGAAACAAAGGAATTGCTATATTAAACTCATGTTCAACGTGCGTTTGTATATAAAGTTGTTCAATGTTGGCCATGTTATGACTAAGAATATGACGTCGCGCCGTAACCTGCTTTTCTCGTCAGCCACGAAACAAGAAGTAATGACGTTAGGTGGCGGTTTTCTTCTCAGTTTTGTACTGTTACTAGAACATTGTCACTTTCAATCTGCTTAGCAGTTCGGTATGCTAACACCTCTGTAATATCAAAAGAAAAGCATTCAAGAAGTATTTTAATGAAGGAGTGGATTGGTGGAGACGAAGGATAATTTTGTATTAGTGCTTAGAAAAAGTATACAGTACTACATGTTTAAGTTGTCATATTTGTGAATCTTTATGAAGTATTAAATAGCGAAACCATGCACGCATAAATTATGTAGAGGCAGGGGATTTTATTAATGCGGACTTTTCCTTCGACATTTAAAAATTAAATCAAGTTCAAATTCTCTCTGTTCTTCACATAATATTAGACTATGGAACTGATCTGTACGTTTTTCTACTTTACTTTAAATATAGGAGTTTCATATTTTTTATTGCTTAAGAATTTAATTAAATTAAGATTTAGTAGAAGAATTTAGTTACGTGGTTATTTTTAAGAAAATCTATTTAATAATTCTATTTTATTTAGAATTAGTTTAGCAGTTGGGCCGATAGATTAAACATTATTGTTTCATAGGTAAAATGTGGAAATAAATTACATTTATAACATCTTAAAACACAGCTGCTCATTCAAGAAAGCAGCACAAGGAAAAAGTGAAGATAATTATAATTTATGTATCAATCTTTATACGTTGTTAATATTAGTTCGCATTTTAATACCTATTTTTAGATGTTTCAGTGCCTATTTTTAACGTTCTGAGTGCCTACAAGTCCGAGCTCTATTTACGACGTATTAGTGCCGGCATGATGATCACTTTTTAAAATTATATAGGTAGCCATGAAAGTTCCGCGCTTTTCTTTTTACAATGTTTTATGAACCCGTGAAACATATGCTAGAAACCGGTTTTCACCAGCTTCAACAGAATAGTGAAGGAAACTGTTTTCACCTTTTAAACATTTCGAAACCTCTTTCGTCGCAACTCGTTTTCATTTTTAGAAATGACTGAAAACTTGAAGATGTGAGATCTTGCCTATATAGTGAATGTTTCGAAAGCGTTCGAACCTCGGACCGCTTGGTTGGGAAGCGTACGCGCTAACCACATAGTCACAACGGTAGATGCAATGCTGTTATACTATATCTAAAACGTTTGATGCTCTGTATGTGAAATTAAAGACTTTGTAGTGAAGTGCTTGTTCCAGAGAACGCCTGGATTTGAAGACGCGTTGTTTAGTTATTTTATTTATTTGTGCGGTTCCAAACTTATGCCTTAAACCTGTGTAGATGACATCTGTTTAAAATGAATGTTATATAGGCAATATTTTGGGTAAATATAATAATAATAATAATAATAATGGTGATAAGTGATGATAATGATAGGTAATGGTAACGATAATGATGATAAAATAGGGATTACAGTGTTTGGCTCGTTCGTCTTATGTGGATTTCGAACAGCACTAAGATTGAGAAGTAGTGGGATTCTTGGTTATTAGAGATGAACAAAACTAACTGCCGCTCTCGCTCGCTGTGTTCGTTGCATTTGTCTTTCAAGTCTCGTCTCGTCATTCTCGTGCGCGTCGAGTCTCGCTCATTATTCTCGAAATAGCATTTGGTCGGCGTGGAAAGATTTCGTAACTTTGAATAATATACATCATTGAAATAAATGTTCAAATGAGACAAAACTACAAAACAGAACAGTATCTTAGTTATCAAAATGTTCTGGTTCTATTATGTGATATTACCTATGGTTACATAAATAGAAAAAAAAAAACAATTATCAAATAAATTTTCATGACTAAGAAACATAAAACATAACGTTAATATCTTTTTACTTGAGATTGCACACTTGATCTCAAACATATGAAAAGAAAATTTCTAGTCTTTTAATAAGGGCCTAGTAATTAAATAAAAACTGGGGAACGGATTATTATACACTGAAAGGTAGAGATGATGTTTAAAATAGGCTACATGATTGTTTATACATATTACATATATAACAGTTGCCAAAGTAGATAAAAGTTCAGTCAGGTATGAACAACTGGGGCGATTCAAGGTTCCTTGACGTTCGGGACTTCGGGAGTGATCAATCTCGGCGTCTCGAAACACTCACAAGCAGTCTTTACGTCAACGACGCGACGACGTACAGAACATATAGAACATTGTCGTGCGGGTTTTCGGCTTTACGGGCGCTGTTAGTCTTGCTTTCTCGATCGTTATTTATCTCTATTGGTTATGTACTTATTTAGCATGAAAGAGTATAAAAAAATATTGTACATTACATCCATTCACTATGGAAGGAATATTACTCTCCATTTCCTTACCAGATTTCGAACCCAGATATACTCCATTTGTAGCCTGATAGATCTATGCTTCAATTTGAACCGCAGCAGTGTACTGGAAAAGGTACAGTGTTTAAAAGGTGAAAACAGTGTACGTCTGGTTTGGCGCATGATTAGGTGAGGAATATTGGTTTTCACAGTACGTGTCCAATATTCTAACTCGAATGATTTTCTGTGGCGATAAAAAGCGGCAATGCAATATGCTATTTTACATATCTACATTGAATTCGTAAGCTAATCTATCATTTCACCTCATTTATGTTGCATTTGTGGTGTGAAAGCTTATACTTCATAAAAAAGATAAGTTTTACATATAGGTTTATCCTACATAAATATATGAATTTTGTTGTATATTGTGTATTCCTTTTTTATAACGAGTATATACGGATAAATGAGAAGCGATAAATATAATATGATGTGATTCCGTAAAAGTATGGCATTTATCATTTTCTAATATGAAGTATGAAGTTATGATGCTGCAAAAAATCTCCTCCCAGGTTTTTACGGAATTTAACGTTTTCAGTTAAAAAAAAAAATGGAGATGGTTTTGTTAACACCGGTTTCTACTAAATTAATGGATTTATTTTCTTTGTATTCATCATCTGTGAAACAGTTTATCCCTTAATAATTCATATCGAATATAATAAAATCTACCGTGGTAAAACACTAGATTCACATTCTGAAGGTCCTGGGCTCAGATCTCGTGGTTTCCTCTGTCACAAAACTAAAATTTTTGAAATCATTTATTCATTCATATTTATTATCATCATACGGCTTACAGGTAGCGGTTTCCTTCACATTTCTGCATACGGTCCACCACTACCCTTGTTTACATTCAGTCACATATCCTAATTTATTTCTCCTATCATCTATATCTCCCCATATATTCCAATTACCTAAAGTTAAACCCAATTTTCTCCATCCTTTCTGATATACAGTATTTTCAGTTCTTTACCTTCTTTATCTTCCCTTAATCCCATTCCCGAATAGTATGCAATACTGTCTACCTTTCTCTTATATAGAAACATTCTTGTCTACATCTACTCATCCATCTCTACTACTATCATTGTCATCTTTCATTACTGTTATCCCTAATTTTCTGTTTATCTTAAAAATCTTTTTAGCTCTGACTATGCCAGATGTCTTTGGAGCAGATATAAACAACGGAACGAAATGCAAGAGAGCGCGGTTCACACGATACTAAATGTCTGTGTATGAATTAAGTGACCGACTACTTTGATATAACGAAACGTGAAAATTAATGTGTCTTTGAACATACCTTCTTGCATCAGTCACTAGTTGTACTGTTGTCGTCTGCTCATACACCGCACAGATGCTAGACGCAATAGAACTGTAGTAGTGGACGCGTCTCTGAATACCGTCTCGTAACCAGGATATGCACGCGCTAGTGTGTACAACGCTCTCAGCTAAGAAATGACTCGCCAACCAATGGGAGCGCAGCGATAATATGAGATACATCGAGATCCTTGTTATGGTCTGCTCCAAAGATATCTGGTATAGAGTGTAGTATTCTAGTTTTTCTACTTTCTCATCTACATTATCGTATTATATTATTTGTCTCATTTATTGTTCCAATGTTCTAATGTTTGTAATACATCCTTGCTGTTACTTGTTCAATTCAGTTATCACTTCTTCACTTTATTGGATAACTTTTACTGTTCACGCTCACGCAATCATTTATTATCATAATACACTGTTCTCTTAAACTGACTGAGCATATTGAGAATTCAATCAACGGCTTTACCAAAATAAGCTATGAAATATTTCGTAAAAGCAATTTTTTTCTCGAAAAGGAAGCAAAAACGAGCAAAAGTTTATTAAAGTTTTCTGTTTGAAATATCTAAATAATAATAATAATAATAATAATAATAATAATAATAATGATAATAACCTCTAGAAATTAATTACATTACTTAGGGCTCACTCTGTATATTCAAACAATATTATTCTTCCACATCTCGTGGCATCAGTCATTTCTCTATTTCTGGACTGCAACAGTGTGATTTCTGCAGGTAATTATTTGAAGACAAATTGAAACATACCAACATTATACATAGGTCGAGAAAGAATATGTCTACTTGAGTCAGATTTCGTTTGTATATTTTATTTCCAGAAAAAGTGTTCTCCATTTGTTTATATATGATTAGGCCTACCAACAAGTTTTGATGTATTGCATTCAACTTCCTTGGATTGGAAGATTTAAATTCTACCATGTTAAAAATCTCTCGCTAAACAGCACGTAATGAAACTGCTTCTCTACTGTGCATAATGTTATTATGTAGTTACGAAAGTCGTCCATCCACACTTGTCTTGCGGATATAATGTGAGTTGTTCATGTGAATCGAGCATAGTATATACAAGAAGAGAGCTAGTGCAATAGAGGCGGCGTGATCTATATGCGTGGCTGCACTCAACCTGAAAACTATATTTTGGTACGAACTTCCTAGGCCTAATTATAACACACTTCGGAATTTTTATATCTATCCGATACATTGATTGAAATGTGAAGTCGACGACAAGTTTTAGGTTAGCTGATTGTTGTAAATCAGTTTGGAACTAAGAACTTTGTCGGGCTGCTAGTTTATTTGGCACACTTAGAATTCCACGCTTGCTTGCCATCGGGACTAAATGGTCAGCGTGGTCATCCACCCTACTTCCGGAGGGCCATTTCCTGTGCCTACTCAATGGACTGTCACTGTATGCAGTACTGCTTCATATTCTATATGTCCGGAGTTTGACCACTGAGGCTTACAGTTCTTAATGGGAGAGTTGTTTGTGACTTGGCTCATATTATCATGCAAATTGTTGGCCAGGAGAGTAGAGTGTCGGTTTTCCATATACGAGACCTGCGTTCAAATCCTGGTCGGTTGAAGTGAAATTTATGGTACTCTGTATTGGGGTCATATATGTTCGTGCTACAGACAGAACCAGAAGATTTCTACGCCATACAGTTCCTCAAGAAACTTAACATTACTTTTTTCCAGAGTGTCTACTACTAGGAATTAACATCAATTTTCGCCGATGCCTGGGTTTTTAGGTATACTGAAATGAGAGGGTTTTTTTTTTTATTGTGAGAAATAAGTTGACCTTGTCTAGTATTTTCTTGCCGTAAATCCACGTTATAGAACTCCTGCCTTCTGAAAAAAGGAAACATTTGAAGACTAAATCATTTACCTGGGCCGGATTTCAATACGCAAACCTTGATGTTCCGTTGTAAGCTCGACCGATGTTGCAGTGACGATGTAAGATGAAGCCATCCCCATTACAGACCAAATCGGCCCAGAGATTGGTGAGAAGTTAAGACTACCGCCTTTATAAACATTAATGGCGGTAGGAAAAGAACTAAATGAGCCGTTCAGAGCAGAAGTGGTGTACGTCAAGAATGGGTAATGAGGGTTAAAGTAAACATTCTGTAAAATACAGGGCAAAGTAGTAATTAATATTCAATTTATTTAAACTATTAGAAGTCAGTGTATAGCAAGAAGGACTTATTATTTGCTACTTTGCGCTGTATTTTACAGAATTTTTACTTTAACCCTCATTACCCAATTTTGACTTATACCACTTTTGATCTGAACGACTCAAATATTACTGCCATAATTGAGACTGTAAATAATGAATAAAGATGTTAGAATTACTCTTTATAGGAATTAATGGACAACGATTTAAGAAAACTGGGCTTTAAGTGTAATCTAAAGAGAAAAGAGAAATTGGTCATCCAAGAAAAAAATGTATATCCTCCTAAGTTTTGAGATATTTCTTGTTTTATTTTTAAAGTCGATTATAATTTCTACACTTCAAAAGAAATTCACTGAAACGAGGAAAAAAATGCTGAAAAAAAAACTGCAGGTTGTAGTTAAGGCACAATTGAAGTTATATTACAGAGTTTAAACTAGAAAATAAATAATTGTCTCAAAAGTGCTCAAATGAAAAATTATGTGTGTGCAAATTGCGAAAAGCTTGTGCAGCATTCTAAATAAATTGTACAGAAAGATTAGACTCATAGAAAAAAAAAAGGGAATTTCCTATTTGGAGTTTTATTACTTTCAACCCATCTTACAATACTCCAGGTATATGTAAATAAATAATTAGATCTATGTTTAGAATCAATTACTGCTGAATTTACATCACATTAAAATACGTATATTTTGATGAGCATTCCAAACATTGAAAACACTTGGGAAATAAAATTCTTCACGAATAGGTCCCTCAAGATTTATTGTTAACGTAGTACTAACTCTTTTCACTGAAAGGCAATTTCCGATTTCAGTTTTAACAACATTCATGTAACTAAATCCTGGCTCACAATCTACAATATGCTATGGAATTGTTGCAGCATCCTGTATAAGTAAATGAATCACAGAAAATTGTTCACTTAACTTATTAACATACGTGAATTGTATCAACCCTTCGAAATCCATTCCTGAACGTCTGTTGCTCAATACTTTCTAGAATATTGCTCATTCCTTTAACATTTGATTTAAATCTATAAATTCTCTGAAACTATTCATAGTTCATACACATCTCTGATTTCATTTTCTTCATAATCGTTTTCGTTTATGATGTTTTCCCCAGTCGAATGTGATTGTCGCATTTTTGCACATTTACATTGAAAGTTTGTCGCAGTTTTAGAAGTTGAGCAGCAAAATGCGACAAATGCGACTATGGCTTAAACCCAGGTATATTATACTAAATTCAGTTCTCTGCACATACATCTTATATCATAATCAAGTAATAATACTTCCAAGAGATTAAAAATGGCATGAAGGTTCAACAAGCCAAGACGTAATACTTGATCGTTTAACGAGGACGACGATTATCTTAGAAAATTATATAAGCCTATCGGAATAACTAAAAGTTTCAACGTGTTTCATCATTTGCCCGTTGGTTACTTTTTTGAAACGTATTCAGAAAATTATATAAGCCTACCGGAATAGCTGAACGTTTCAACGTGTTTTATCATTTGCCCCTTGGTTACTTTTTTAAACGTATTAACGTCCTTCCACTTCATTTCCATTGATTTTATCTAGTAGGCATGCCTTATTTTGAAATACAAATATTTTTGTATGTGTGGATGGTTTTGTACACCCGCATGGGACTGTTTTAGGTATAAGCACAGGACGTACCGTAAACAAAAAAGAAACATTCCCATCCTTGGCAACATTCGAATCCATGACTGTGACTGCATGTCTTATCCGTTGCGTTTACCGCGCATCCACATCCATACTTCTTAACCTAATTCAAGAGACACCTCAAATTGAACACTGGAGACTCTGAATACAGACCTAAACGACATTTCATACAAGTTGAGAGGATGCGAAGGCATTTCTTTCCCCTTCTACTTGCCCTGAGTCCGTCAATAACAGACCGGTAGCTGTTACCTCTTATACCTGCCCCCCCCCCCCAAGTTGTACACACAAGAAAATAATATACCGTATCAAATACAGTACATAAGTGGATATAAAATACAGTGACACAGATGTTTGACAATTACATGTTTCAGTATATTTTAGTATCGTTATTACAACATTTTCAACTAATAATTAATTAAATTAAGGGACGTTAGTTTGTATTATTAAGTCAAGGGGGAGTGACAATGCAGATTGTCCCGTTGTGTATGCTTAGAGTAGCTACTAGCGGTGAAGAAAACATTTATCTTCTGCTGTCGGTAGGTTTTTAATGTGCCAGTTGATATAAACAACAATAAAATGAAATACAAACGCTTAGCATAGATTTTCGAAATACAGATTACCGGTAAACATTTTCAATAATAAGAATTTTCACTATGTTCAAAGTCAATTAGTCGAACGTTAGTAAGATAGACAGTAGCACCTTCCCCTTCACGGATGGTAAAGAGTGTGAGTAGAGGGGAAAGCCTATCAACCAAACTGAAATGGGGATTAGCTCGTCCGTTGAGTCTGAATTCTTCACGATCATACTACGAGTATGAAAACGCCTTCTCGGAGTCGAGGCATTCTGGAAATTATAGTTATTCTCAATTTGGTTCAGTGGCTACCGAACTTCTTGGCTACGGACTACTTAATGCATGGATTTTTTGCTGGCTTCAATGTGCTTACAAACGACACGTCAGAGGTTAGCAATCATATATCATATAAAAGAAAAATGTGAAGGTGAAGTTATCCTTATTGCAGGCCGTGGAGATCCACAAGGTAGCATCAGGTTAAGGATCTTGCTTTACAAGCGACCTCCATTAGTAGCTTTAGGGTTGTCAGTTTTATGTACTTGGCTTTTTTTTATCCCCCTCCCTCCCCCCGCAGGAAAATTTCCTTGGTACTCTCATTTTTCGGAAGAGTTAGGTCAGTTGTAAAAGTCTATAACAACCCAATCGGTAATCGAACTATCGCCTTTATAGCTTAGTGGTTAAGGCGCTAGGTACCTTTTGTCCATTATATATTAAATAGTGAAATTAAAGAATTATGCGTAAGTGCTTCAGGAAGCCACAATTTAAGTTACACAAAATCATGTGCACTCAAAGTTGAGTTCTGGCGTCTTGTCAGTCCATTGAGTTGTTTGGATATAAAGGGAAGCATTGTAACGGTGTCGTGTATAGTTCCTGGGGTAGCTCAGTCGTAGAGCATTCGTGCGCTAAGCGAAAGGTCCCGGGATCGATACCCGACCCCAGAACAAATTTTCCCTTGAAATTATTCAAGCCTGGCTCACAAGGACTTCTACCTGAAAGCCTGATTTGTATATTACTGTATTATTATTATTATTATTATTATTATTATTATTATTATTATTATTATTATTATTATTATTATTTCTTTTCGCACTATATTGGATTTGAAAGTTTGTTAGCTGAATTTATTTGATAGCTGGTAATGTATGTGGGGATTACACTACAAAATACTGAAGAGCTGTGCCATTAGCCCGGATTGTACCTGGCTTACATGTCTGCATGTTTGTGATCCGCGGTCTGGAACAATGGAATTGTGATTGGACAGAAAACGAACAGAATATAACTAGTTATTACTTCCTTTGAATGCATATTGATCGCATGACAGCCGAATGCATCTCTCAGCCCCGGCATATAAATGCGGAAGCTATTTTTAGATACAGTGACAGTTTCACGGGGGCTGGGTTTATGTCGTAATTACTCATAGCAATCCAGACACGAAAATTTATATCGCAGCACGAATAATTCTGTATAATATAAGATATTCCATCCTCTTCATGCTATCAATGTATGTAATCTGACATACACGGGAGACGGAAATTGATCGTCACAAGCTAGCGTATAACGTGTATTTTCATGGAGAATAAATCCAATAATGCTGTGTCCCTTGTATTAATTTGCTCCGGTTGCTCTGGGAATATTTTCTCTTATGTGTAATGGATACTTCGAAGAGCGGCTTCAAATTTAGATGCAAATTTTGTAAGGGAGAAAGCAAGCCTAGGATGATGGAATTGCATTTTAAGAGGATCTTATACCTTATTTAGACTTTGATTAAAATTAGTTCGGACTTAGCATTACAAGGTAGCATTGTCTAATTGTAAAGCGCACTGAAGTAACATGTTCATTCACTTTTTAGATTTTTGTCCAAGGACAAATCTTTCACTGCAAACCCAGCATTCTCCAATGTAGTTTGAATTGAACGCCGTTGTCACTACTTCCCTAGCATTTGTTTCTGAACCTTTTTGATGATGAACCCCCCCCCCCCCTAATTTTCTCATAGTACTTTTAATGCGGTCCCCTGGCCTTAGAATAATTATTGTAGACATTACTAATGTGAAATTTGGTATTAATTTAAAAATAAATAGGTTTTAATTACGTTTCTATTTAATGCAAAATAGTAGAATGTTTAAATTTTCATAGAACATTATTATTATTATTATTATTATTATTATTATTATTATTTTGTTCGTGACCCCCCGTTAACTGCTCTTCGGGCCCCAGGGAAGTGCGGCACCCCTGTTGAGAATCACTGCAATAGATGTTACTGACAACATTTTTACACTGCAACCGGTAGCTCAATTTTTATTTATAATACGAACGTGTACCTCTGATTGAGGTTCTCGCTGATATGTATAGGCTATCTATTATCAGGCAGTACATCTCACTTGACGATATGTGTCAGAGGAAGAACAATAATTGTTTGTATGTATCTGAAGTCTGACTTAATGTAATATGTAGCTAGTCGGCGATGTATGCAATGGAGGGGGAAAGCAACTGACCACCCTATCCCATTATCTCCTGGTCTAGTTGCCTCATAAGTGGTGCCTTTTTGGTATTACTTGTGAGGTTCAGACCTGTCTTCGGAGAGTTGACTATACTACAACAACGACAACGACGACGACAACAACGTTTGGATACACCACAGACCAAATTAAAAGAAATTTTGGCTGTAGGATTGTGAACTCGTTCACTCCGCATTGTTATAGGTAAAAAGAAAGTTTTCACTATTCTCACTACTACTAAAGAAAACATATCACTGCTACTGATTGTCAATGACTATTACACTTTTACTGAGTCATACTACTTGTGACCAATAAAACGGAACAAAAGGACGTGTTTTGACCAATTTTGGCTTGTTATCGCTACAATTTTATCATTTCCCTAGCATTTGTTTATTCTTACCACTTCCCTAGCATTTGTTTCTTTGTTTGCCAATATTTCAAACTGCAAATTCTTTCCATGCTTTGCCATCGTCATTTGTTTCTCGCATACTAGATAGTCGACTGAAAATGGTAGCTCCATTCAAACGTTTAGGTGAAACTTACATTAGTTTTATTCTATTAGAATACTTTATTTCTTCTTATCTTTATATACTTTCTTCTGTTTTTATCACCTCTCTACCATTTGTTTCTTTGTTTTCCAACATTTCAAACTGCAAATTCTTTACGATACTAAAGGATCGTTCAATAAAACGCGTTGGTTTTGAATCGCTTAGTATTTTTTTGTTTGTCGGTTATCGACATTGTTTTATTTCTTTTCGATATCGCAATACACCCACATCGAGTGCACACAAACTCTGTCTGACTTGAAATTGTGTTTTTTTTGTTAACGTACCTACAGTAACGTATATATATATATTAAGCAAATCTAACTTTCAGGTGAAGCAGACTTGAATAATTTCAAGAAAAAAATTGTTCTGGGGCCGGGTATCGATCCCGAGACCTTTGGCTGAGCGCGCCAACGCTCTATAGATTGAGCTACCCATGACCTTCACACCCGATATCGTCTCAGTTTTTCCCTTTATGTCCACACACCTCTAGTGGGATGACAAGACGCCAGAAACCCACATCGAGTGCACACAAACTCTGTGTAACTTGAAATTGTGGTTTTCAGTTAAAGTACCTACAGTAACGTATATATTATGCAAGTCTAGTTTTCAGGTAAAGCTCCCTGTGAAGCAGACTTGAATAATTTCAAGGAAGACATTGTTCCGGGGCCGGGTTATAAAGGGAAAAATTAAGATGCTATCGGGTGAAGTTTCTGGGTAGCTCGGTCGGTAGAGCGTTGGCGCGCTCAACCAAAGGTCCCGGGATTGATACCCGGCCTCGGAAAAATTTTTCCCTTGAAATTATTCATATTATAAACTGTTATATCATTTGCAGAATACTAGACAAACTCTTAAAACTAATTAGAAAGTATGTGTTATCTTTATAACATTAATTTTATGTCACTTATTGTGGAGGAGAGAAGCAGTTTCCAATAAAGTTATTGTTAACTTTTGAAGAGAACGCAAACGCAGTCAAGGAGACGTTCGTATACAGATATATGTAACAACCTGTGGTGCATCTGGATTTGTGATAGACAAGACGCTCATTTATAGACGTTCTTCCATCTCCCCTTGCGCTTACTAACATATCTCTGTCTTGTTCTTTAAATAAACACAGATGCTACACACGCACGAATAATTACACATTCATATAGCAACAAAAATGCAGAGAGTGCAATGTGTCTTCATCAGGCGCCTTCATAGAAACCACGAGCCAAAATAATTTCCTTGAATATGGTCTTAAGTAGGACTTATTCCTTGGTGCTGCGACCCTTGAACTCCATTTTTTTTCTCGACTGAAATGTTGGACGGATCAGAATGTAGCCACGTTTCCATCTATAGCAGCCGTGGCGAAAAGGCCATGGTGCGCCGAGCCACTGTGTAAGTTGCAACGTGCATAGCACCTATGGAGGGAGGCGGACAACCGAAGGGGAAGTTGTTTAGGACGTGTAACGAAGAAAGAAATGAACAAGAAAACATAGGACACATTATCACAACCTAAAATTAACTGTCTTCAGAATGTCTCTGCGACAAAGTTTCAAAATCAGGAATTATGTCACTTACTGCCAATCGTAGTTGATCACGAAGGTATTTGTCTGTCAGTCGTGATCTAAATTTAATTTTTACTATTTTCATTGTTGAAAATAATTTTTCACAAACGTAAGTTACAGCGAACATGGCTTCAACAGAGCAAGCGAAAGAACGAAGCTTCAAATATTTATTTTTTTCCAAAGATTTGAAAAGTTCAATATCTGTCAAGTCCTTACATCTAGCTTTCATTTAACGTCACATTGTAAATCTGTGAGTTTAAATTGAAAATCTAACCGCATTATTCGTACTTGTGCTGTAAAAGAATCGACGTACAGAGATGATAATAATAATAATAACACTTAACCTTTTAATGTTTCATCAGTAACATGTAGCAACTTATAATGCCGTTTTATGTTATACAACCGTTTTCCTAGTAATATTTGTGAACAAATCATACATTTAATATTTTCATCATATTGTAAGCAAAAGAATGCATCCTCCCATACCACTTGAAACTTTCGTTTTTTATAGAGGTACATGGTTTCGAGAGAGATATTACGACGATACGCCACTCGCAGGTCCGAGACAAATACAAATAGAACGGAGTTTGACTCCAGTGAGTAAGAGGGTGGGGGTTGTAGGTAGGAAGCGAGAGAAAAGCACTGCGAGCCACAATGTGCTCGTGAGTCGTATTTTCGCCGCGGCTGATCTATAGCAACACGAGGCATCATGTCATGCCCTTGGCGGGATTTGAAACTATAACCGTAGTTTTGACACATTAAAAGTTGTAATTCGACACACGATGAGACTCGGTGACTTGGAATCAACACGACGATTGACCCCATCTGGGACAACATAGGACACCAAACTGGCGTGATGCTCTTTATACGGAATTCGAACTCACATCTCTTTCACATAACATTAGAGAATTTTCACACTCCATTGTCAGTAATTCGTTAACGCTCTATTCTTGTTAATAGTGATGTACTGATGACTATACCAGGCGCAGTTCACACAGAGAAGACGTGACTCGGACATCAGGCGGAGGCATTATGGCTTTTCGAGTCTGTTCCATTTAAACAAATGTATTGCATACAGAAATGACGGAGCGGGGGCACGCCACTCCAAAGGCAGCGCTGCGTCTCTTTCCAGTCACGAGTGGCCCTTCAAAGAGACACGTGGCGTCTGATTGTAAAAGAAAATACGCAACGATTTTGAATTCAATATTCAATTTTGTGAAGAGATTTTGTAATATGGTATAGAAACATCGTTGGACATTAAATAAAAATTCTGGAAATGATCCGGATACATGTTCAATTCTTTCATCACGGTGAATATGCCATACTTTCTTCCCTTTTTCAACCACAAAAAGTGCGCCCATAATTTTTTTAAGCGAGTTGTACGAAAGCCAGGACATCCTCATAGTCCGAAGACATTATGAAAGTTGTGCGACGCAGAAATGTCGCAAGGGTTTTTGACTCTTCAGTATGCTTTACTCACGTTCTGTCTTCATCTTCTCTGTATGAATTGCGCCTAAGTGTTTGAAGCCAAGCCAACTATCCGCGGCGCCGAGTATAGGCCTACATGTCTTCTGAACAAAAGTCTGTACTGTAAAGACAGTACGAGGCATTTTAAAAGTGAAATTTAATTTTACTTGCCATGTGATGAAAAATGAGTGGAATGGAGAAAAATTCTCTCCGGAACCGGGATTTGAACCCGAATTTTCAGCTCTACGTGATGACGCTTTATCCACTAAGCAACACCGGATTCCCATTCCGATGTCGGATCGAATCCTCTTAGTTTAAGTTCCACCTCTTGCGTTCCCTCTAGTGGCCTACCCTCATGCACTCCGTCATAGATGTATGACAAAGGCACAATGTCCATGCAAGTGCAGAAGTGCACTCGTTATGAGGGACTAAGTGGCCGGGATTCGACAGAATAAGCGCCGTCTTTAAATCACTAAGTGATTATTTTTCGCATATCATATATGAAGAGTCCACTGCAAGAATGATGGATGTCACTTTCTTGTCGAAAATGAACCAAGACTGTCATTGCATACCTTAAGACATATAGAATGTACATACAGAGTTATATGGCATTAACACTGATAGTCATTGTCCAGTAATGATCGGAAAATCACAGTTAAGCTTTGAGCGCTAAGCATTTCAAACTTTCAATTGCTTCTCCTGCGAAATGTATTCCAAATGACATCCATCATTCTTGCAGTGGGACTCTTCATATTATTATGATGTACCGAAGTACTTGTCATGTCAACCATTCAGTGAAAAACTTCATCCTATGTCAAGAACTGAAGAAAATTCATGTTTTGCAGAAATGTCATGTCTTGAGAGCAAGAACTTTCATGTAACAAGTAGGCTACATAGAATTAGGGTTTTTTTTTGTGATATGGAGAGTTAAGTAGTATGGTGCTATTTGTTATCATGCATCAGACTATCAAAGGCTATTATAGATCTCATTTCCTGTGAAAGTGTGTGTGTTTTTAGTGGGTGTGCTGCACTCAGTTCAATGATTATGCACATTCTTGTGTGTAAATAAATAAATAAAAATATTCTTGGCACTATAGCCCTTTAAGAGTCCAGATCGACCAGCTGGCTGCTGGTCTCACGTACACGTGCCAAAGCGGAGGTGGACGATAATCTAACCAGAATGGAGGTATCGTGTGGTTAGCACGATGATCCCTTCCAGCCGTTATAGCTAGCTTTCGTAACCAGATTTCGGTACCTATCGTAGTTCACCAAAAATTGATGACGATGCTGACTGGACACCGATCCCATACACTGACACAAATTGTTTTATTTTGTAAATCACCACGCGACCCCGTTGTGTGTAAATAAATAGATAAGTGAATAAATAAATAAATATTTTAGCAAACCATTTTGCCCTCGAATGGCTGTACCCGAAAGTATCCAGAAAAAAAATGGTCACTCTAGATCTGACCCCTCGCTCGACGCAGCAATAGAGGATGAGTCCCTCTTGCTAACACTTAGATCTCGCCTGTAACCCAATAAACATGACTTACTTTATGTACGTATAACAGACCATCTGTTTTGTTTTTATTTCTGTTCAATAGGCGGCCCTTGATTTTCGAACGGGCCTCGTGTATACATTTAGTCAGATGCGTTTCGCATTATTCATTGTCATTAACATCCCATTCATATGCAAGCGTATGTTGCAGATTTCATTCTTGTCCTGCCAATGATATATTGCACTGTCACTATATTTCGGCGTACGAGATGACATCATAGTTTGCTTCCATAGATCGCCACCACCAACTCTAGTGTAGAAGGAACATTGTTCTGTAGTGCTCTCGGCTTCAGAATCTTGTCCTGTCAAGTGGACAGGTCGCAGCTCGCTCTGAGTAATCCCATTTCTCGATTCTTGCAACGGTCATTCCCCTCTCTTGTGTCTCAAGTCTAGCGTTAAGGTGCATACTTCTGATCTGACTGCACGATGCTGGAATCTTGATCGTCAGCCACTTTGTACGGGCATACCTGGATTGCTGTTCATTGATTTTATATTCTGGTTGTTTTAGACAAAACATTACTAAATAACAGTAATCATAATCGTGAGGAGAATGTCTGAAATATTAGGAGCACCTTATACTTGAGGTTTATATCTGTGTTTAATGATTCATAAAGCGCTATGCGGTGGATTTACCCACATAACTTTACTTTTTTTCTTTGTTCTGTAGGCTGTATAGTTTAAAAATAATGAATGAATTATTGAATAAATGCATGAATAAATGAGGAAGTAGATAAGTAAATAAGTAGGCAAGTAAATCAGTAAATAAATGAGTAAATGAGTAACAAAATGAGCAGATGAGTAAATAAACAAATGAGCAAATGAGTAAATAAATGTTCAAACGAGTAAATAAGTAAATGAGCCAATATGTAAATAAATAAATGAGCAAATGAGTAAATAAATAAATGAGCAAATGAGTAAATAAATAAATGAACCAATATGTAAATAAATAAATGAGCAAATGAGTAAATAAATAAATGAGCAAATAAATAAATTAGCCAATATGTAAATAAATGAGCAAATGGATGAATAAATAAATGAGCAAACGAGTAAATAAACATATGACCAAATGAGTAAATAAATAAATGAGCAAATGAGTAAATAACTGAGCAAATGAGTAAACAAATAAATGAGCAAATGAGTAAATAAATAAATGAGCAAATGAGTAAATAAATAAATGAGCAAATGAGTAGATAAACAAATGAACAAATGAATGAATAAATAAATGAGCAAACGAGTAAATAAGTAAATGAGTAAATAAATAAATGAGCCAATATGTAAATAAATAAATAAATGAACAAATAAATAAATGAGCCAATATGTAAATAAATAAATGAGCAAATGAGTAAATAAATAAATGAGCAAGTGAGTAAATAAATATATGAGCCAATGTGTAAATAAATAAATGAGTAAACGAGTAAATAAATTAGTAAGTAACTGAGTGAAAAAATAAATGAGCAAATTAATAAATACATAAATGACCAATTGAGTAAATAAATAAATAATTGAGCAAATAAATAAATGAGCCAATGTGTAAATAAATCAATGAGCAAACGAGTAAATACATTAATAAGCAACTAAGTGAATAAATAAATGAGCAAATGAGTAAATACAAATATGAGAAATTAAGTAAATAAATAAGGAAATGAGTAAATAAGTATATAAGTAGGTACTGTTTATAGTCCAACATTTCTCGATTTATATGACCATCCCCACACCATTTTCACTTTTGCAGTAGGTATACGAAGTATAAAGGCAAAGTATTGTGATGTTTTAAAAATCGTGTTGCGCTCTTCTCTATTTATTGGATCCTTAAGGAGGAATGAACAATGATGATGCGGTTCAGTGTGCACTGTCAACGCAAACTACAACTCATGGTAAGAGGTGACGCGGACGTTATTACTCTTACTGTTGACGCATGGAGAGAGCTACTGCATACTACAACCCAAACATATCTCTGCAGTATTGCTTGCTTGATGCTAAATGCACGGGCACAGTAACTTGCTTACCTACAGGGGTTAGTTAGTATTGTTACAATGACGTAGCTCTGAACGGAGGCTTCAGCAGACAAGCACTCTCTATCTTAAACGGCTTCAAATGCGCTGTCTTGCCACCCCACAAAGATTTTACAATGTTATTGAAACACCCTGTATATATTTAATAAATAGTCAAAATAAAACTAACCGACAGAATTGGCTAGAAAATTTAAATAGAATATATGGATAAGTATAAAAGATTACACGATTTTTCATTTCATGTATATCATTTCTGGGAAAATTAACTCACAGATACTGAGTATGAACAAATTTCTAGCAATAGTACACAAGAAATCTCTGTACACAGATAGACGGCATGCTCAAAATTGCGTTTTATATATCAAGGATGTTGAAAACTTGTATTTCCTTTGCAACACCAGTATACTTTTTCTGTTATACTTCGTATAATGTGAAAGTAAAAATATTTCATTTTAATGTACGTTCTCTCTCCCTTCCCACTTATGAAATCATCTTGCCTTCGTAGAATATCCGTAGGTGTCGATGTTGGCAGTGTGTCACACGTAAGCAAAACTGCCATGGGAGGGGGAAACCAACAAACGGGTTCTCTGCACAATCATGTTAACAAGGGACAAAAAAGGAGTGGGTTGATCAAAGGTCGATTATGAGGGCTCCTACTAATACTGTAAAACTCTTTCCTAAAAAATTGGTAGACCGAAAGGAAGTGTTTCACTCTTTGAGAAACGAGAACGAGCTTAGCAATTTTAACATGCGATTGCTGCTGTTGTGATTTCTTACCTGGTTCGGAGACGAGTCCCACTTAAGTAAATTGTTGCTATTATTTGTTTAATTTTTGAACCTAAGTGTTAGGTTTTTACTGTGGAAACAGTTTTCTTTTGTTAAGTTTATTTATACACGCTTTAACAACTGTGATCATACCGCATGTAGAATCTTTAGGTATATCAGTAGGTCGTTGTTGGTATTATTGAGTTCCTGTTTCTATAGTCGTGTGTTATACGTAGATGGCTTGTGTTCATGTAACTGATTTTAGATTTTTATTAATGTTTATGATATTGGTGGGTGAGGCTGTGATAAATCATGGTATGCAAATTTTGCAATTCTGCATTTATCTTTGTGACTGAGGGAAACCGTGAAAAACTCCGATCAGATTGACCGACCACGAGGTATGAACCCGGGACGTCCCGAATAAGAGTCTCAAACGTAACCGTCTGAGCCAACTTGCTCAGTGGAAACAGTCTTGTTCAGATATTTTTAGAAAACTATTCCTAAAAATAGATCTTTTAACGCTAGGCAATGGTGTTAAAAATTGACTGTTATACGGTAGCGTGCGAAAAGTACTTTAACACACTTTCAGCTGTTTGCGTCGACTGTCAATTGGACCAGTTACCCAATAATAGATCAACCGACAATTTGGAAAAAAAAGAGATATTTGCACAAATCTGTTGATGGCAGCTAATTTAGCTCGAAAAAATGAAGAATGCGATATCTGAATTTTGCTGCTATTTATAAGCAAAAATTCGTTTACTGCATAAAATTCATTTATTGTATTTATTTTGCTTTGAAATATGAATTCAATTGCTGGTCTCTTATCAAAAATCGGTTAGCCTTTTTTTGGTATTATTTGTGCTATTTTTTTTTTTGTTATAGTATGAATGTTGTAATACTTCTTGCATAAAATGTTTTATATAAAAAAATTATTTCAATGGCCAGTATCTCGAAACAGGTTTTTGGCGCTTGGTCTCTTATTGTGTAACTCCGTCTAATTGTTTCCCACTAGATATCACACGGCAGCAATTGCAACCGATCAGTAAAGCGATTCAAACAATGGCAGGCCTACTTTTAAAAATTTCTGAGATTGTTTGTAATTTTGCCTGTGTCAAGATTCTTTACGTCAGGAAATCTCCAAGTTTTGCTTTCCGAAGGAAGATTTTTATCGCATTTAAAAATCCGTCGTCTTCCGGCTGTTTCGAACACCGAAACTTGGACCCAGTAGCAAGCATGGTAATCAGAAGGCACAAAGGATGATTAATCTAGGTCACCCCACCGACCTTGGTGTCTTAAAGTGACGTGTCTGCATTAATAACGTCTCTGTAACATTGTAAAGTTCATAGGAAACTAAACTTTAATAGAGTTTTGGCGAATCTCTGTTTTGTTACTAAATGAACTCTTGTTTAGGTGTAGTTTACATTCCCCAACTTCTAGGCTGATGTATGGCAACGATAAGTCTTGGGCAACAATCTCTGTTGACTCATCAGTCCTGATGTACAGACGAACTGGTGTAAGATTGACCCAGATTCCAGCTTCCGCATTCTGTACTGGTATTATTCATAAGGCGGTCTGATATGTACGACAGCATTGCTTTTAATTAATAACGCTTCTGTGTTAATGCCTTCTCACGACTCGCCGAGTTCCTGGGCTCATCTCGCGAGATCTAATTATCCCAGATTAAGAGATTGATAGTGCACTCGTCTCCGACAATGAGTCGTAAAATTCTTTGAAGTTATGATAGATATGATACATAATACCAGTCAAGGATTTCAATGCTGGTGTTTCTGTATTTTCAATCCGTTAATCCAGATCGGAAATTGACATTTTTCATCACAGTATTTTAGTGACAGGTGCAGTAAATGTCGAAGTTCGTCGCCTGCACAGGCGTCTATGTAGCTAAGTTGGAAGAACGCTGGCTTACAACGACCACCGACCCGAGTCGAAATCCCGGCGATGGTGAAGTTGTGTTTGTGGTATAGATTTGGACTTTGCCCGTGGTCTGGGAGGTCCGCAGCTTCTAGGTGAATGATTTAAATTTCCTGATTCATACACAAATAACTTTGACTAATGTCTACTTATACTAAGTGACTTTCACCTTACTTTTACGTACTAGTATGGAACGACAACGTACCTGAACACGCTCAGATAGACGAAACGGCGGGTAAGTGATATTTTCAATTGGTTTATTTTACGACGCTTTGTCGGCCTGGTTAGAGCAGTTGGTATAGCGCTGGCCTTCTATGCCCAAGGTTGCGGGTTCGATCTCGGGCTAGGTCGATGGCATTTAAGGGGTTAGGTACAGCTCACAGCAGTAAAATTTTGGAAATATTCAACTTTTTTTTTCTTCATTACTGTATCTTGTACAATAATGAAAATTAGTATGTGTAAAACACTGTCCTCCTGCTAGGCCTATATGAAAAAAATACTTTTACAATTAAAAAAATTATTATTTTTTTTTTTTTTTCCAAAATTCAAATTGGTGGCAGTTCGCTATGTAGTGATGAAGCTATTCCCATATAACTCAAAAACTATCCAACATTCTGTGATGAAATTTTTTGTGTGTGTTTATGCATGTCATATCTACATACAATATGATGCAAAATCACTTCTCTATCTTTGATAGATTGTTTGATAAAAAAAATCCATTTTAAAAATGGTCAGATATCAGTATTTTCTTCTAACATAAAATAAGAAAAATATGTTATTTATTAAGGAATGTAATTGAATGAGCATGCTATTGAAACTTGAGTTTCAGCAATAAAACAAAAGAGAGAGAACACGAAAAAGTTAACATGCTTATGAGCAGGGAACGGATTTATATGGACTAAAAATATATGAAATATGTAAATATATATGTAGTTATTTTTACCAAAATATGGAATTAAATATGGATTTTTACCAAAATATGGAATTAAATATGGACTTAAAATTATAAAAAAATGACTATGTACGTTAAATATTGGTACATTTTAATCAAACTAAACAAAAAATATAATGGACGTACCTTATCTTCCAATGTAGTTTCAACAAAACACAATTTTTATTGTCTGTTACCATAACAATAGGTTACAAACATTTCTTTCAAGTGCTGAAAAGTGAATCTTCTTCTATTGTCTCTGAGGATAGATTTATACTGACTAAAAGAGCGTTCGACGTCACAAGAAGTAACTGGTACATAATTCAATTTCACAATGTCTGCTGGGGATAAGTCCAAGTTAATCTTCACTGTTGATTCACCACTCATCACAGCAACAACCTTTTGTAGTTCTTCATATCCAGGGTTTTTTGAAAGTACAGTGTCCACCTTAGCTCTTACTGCATCTGCAACTTTACCTCTACCACGATTCAGTTGTTCCACAGTACTATTTATAATTTCAAAACTTTCAGATAGTGAAAGGTGCCTATTTTGGAGACTTTTGAGCGTTTTTATGATGCATGAAAATGTATGCTGAATGTGAGCTAAGTCATTCTTCACACTTATGTCACAGGTAACTGTTTTCGCAGTATCAATTGAGACTGCATCTTCAGAGTCCAATGCAAGGAGAACATTGTTAATAGAGTCTATATGTTCGGCATAATATTCAACTGCTTCTAGCCATGTACCCCATCTAGTTAAAATTGGCTTTGGTGGCAATGGAATTTCAGGGTACATTTCTTTCAACACGTTAACTCTACTGGGAGCTTTGAGAAATACTTTTTTCACTGATGAAATCAACAAATCTACTTTAGGGAAATTGTCTCTGACCACTTCTGCCACACGATGAAATGCATGCGCCACACAAGTAAAATGAGTCAATTTAGGATATACAACAGATAATGCTTGTCCAGCTTTGACCATATAAGGGGCAGCATCGCTAATAAAGAATAACACATTATCGTACATAATACCCTTTGGCCACAGGATACCCATAGCTTCGTTGAACAGTTTAACTATAGTTTTGTTATTGCACTTTTCTAGAACATCACAATGTAAAAGAATTCGTTCAGAATATTGTTCACTTAACAAACCGATAACTACATTACCAACAAGTCTACCTTCTTTGTCGGGAGTCTCATCAATGGAAACCCAAATTGAACTATCTTTAATTTCATCTCTTATCTTCTGTATTGTCTCATCGTAGATGGATGGAGCATACGTCTTCCTAAGTGTTGACTCATCCGGGATTGTATGTTGAGTATATTTTTCAAGGAATTCCCTGAAGACCTTATTCTTTAGTTTGTAGAGAGGAATATCAGCAGAGATGAGAGAACGGCAAAGGTCGATGTTAAACTCAGATCTTACATTCGATGTTGTTGGTTGTGTTAAAAACAATTGTCTCTGCTTGGAATTTAGTTGTTTGTTGGCCTGATGTTTACTAGTTGTAATGTGTTGTTGCACCAGGAACTTTTGTGTAGATGATACTGCACAATGACACAAATTACAAAATAATATTTTATTGTCAGTTGATAAACCATCTTCTTTAAATTCTGAAATGTAACTTGTTAGTTTTGATTTTAAATTGACTGAATGACGTACTTTTGGCATATTTACCGTCTTTATAGTATGATTTACAAAACTGAACCTATGTGTACTCTGACTGGCATTTAACTGTTGAGCTGCACAACTGAAGTCTGTTAAAAATTTTAAATTAAATTAATACAGTTTTGTAACTTACTTTCCCATTGTTGATAGGACTGCTAATTTTCAAATAACTCTGATGTTAAAGGGATTACTGAACATGTGTTTAAATCTCTATTGTTGAAATGTATTTTTAAAAGTTAATGGAATTTTGTTTTGTTTTATTGTTAAACCTAATATAATATGGACTGTTTTATATGAAATATGGAAAATATATGGAAATTAACGAAAATATGTACTAAACTCTAAAATATGGAAAAATATGGAAAATAAAAGTAGGATTTTTCAACCCTACACATTGTGAAACATAAAGATAATGCAAAATATAAATTATATTAGCTTTATAAGTAAATATGTATTTACATATAAATCCTTTCCCTGCTTATGAGTTATGAGGGAATCGCTTCATCACTGCACAATGAACTGCCACCATTCTGAATTTTGAAAAGAAAAATATATATAAATAAATTTTTTTTTAATCTTAAAAATATATATATTTTTTTCATATAGCAAAAGGACAGTGTTATACCCATACCAATAATTTTCATTATTGTACAAGATACAGTAATGGAAGAAAAAAATGTTAAATATTTCCAAAAATTTTACTGCTGTAAGCTGTACCTAGCCCCTTAAGTGTGCTTAAATGGGACAGGTTCATGTCAATAGATTTACTGGCATGTAAAAGAACTCCTGCGGGACAAAATTCCGGCACACCGGCGACGCTGATACAACCTCGGCAGTTGCGAACGTCGTTAAATAAAACATAACATTTTCTACGACACTTTACCATATGGGTTTATCTAGTATCTGAGCGAAATGAAGATGGTGTTAGCGAAATGAGTCCAGGGTCCAACGCCGAAAGTTATCCAGCATTTGCTCTATTGGGTTGAGGGAAAACCCCGAAAGAAACCTCAACCAGGTAACTTGCTCCAACTAGGATTTGAACCCGGGCCTGCTCGTTTCACGGTCAGCCATGATAACCGTTGCTCCACAGCGGTGGACGTCAATGATATTATCACACAGTATGTCTCCCAGTAATGAAGGTAACCAAAGTCGCGAAAAAGTAACTAATTTAAGCAGTTGGCAACGGAAGTAACGAAAAGTAATTTTATAACCCGGGTGAAAATTCGATGTTGAATGGAAAGATCTTCAATTGAAAAGCAATCTTACCGAACGAAAAAATTCAGGAGTTGCAGTGAATTAATATGAAAATCAAAGAACTTCAGGAACAGGTTCGATAGTGAAACGTAAAGCATTGTGTTCTGTCTTTTTTACAGTGTATTATCACAATCTAGTATGTGCAATCACGAAGCTCAACACGTAGTAAATATGCATCCATAGATAGTTGCTAACCACTAGGTTCGCTAATATCGCTTCATTATAGACAATGCGAAATAGTACCGGCACAGTCTATTGTTCCTGGAACCCTCACAACTCAAGCTTCGTGACTGTACATACTAGACTGTGGTATTATGTTAATACTGTTTTAGCTATTTTTCTTGCAATGGGTGAAGTGTATATTTTATTGTTGGAGAAGGAAGATAAGTTTTCGTGGCAGCCTATAGAAGGTAACTAAAAGGTAAATAATTTTTATTTAATCTTTCCGGTAGTTGCCCTGTTGCCGCACTGCTGGCCTAGCACTTGAATAAAATTATATATAGGCCTACAGAGTCCGGAAAAAAAATCTGACCTTTTTAGGTTGCCAGTAACTGTAGCTAAGACAGTCGCTCAGCGACGGGAGGATAGGGAATTGATTCCATTTGAGCTGCATTGGATCCGTTTAACGTATCTCATCGGGCGTTTGCCATGGAGATGTTTTTTCAAAACAAATAATAATCCAGTAGACGCAGCGTAGTTCCGACAACATTTAAATGTGAGCCGTAACGCAATTTTATTGTGAGTAAACAATTTCAGAACGATTTCTTTAGCATCAAAACGTAAATCAACAGGAAGGACAAGCACCGCCCGTACGCTAGAGACGTGGTAGACAGGGAAGTGCTGAACTTCAGTCAGGCTCCTGGAGTGCAATAAAAAAAATGGGCGTAATTTGGAGGGTGCAATTTTTAAAATCTAATTTTGTTATTTTCCATCAGTAAATGTATGAATTTATTCACACTGCAAATGGGTAAATACCCGGTGGTAGTGGTAACTAGTTACACTCAATAATTGCAATTAATAATAATCACAATTAATAATAAATAATAATAATAATAATAATAATAATAATAATAATAATAATAATAATAATAATAACAATAAATAACAATAGTACAGTGCGTTCGTAGCTCGGCCGGGCCGTTCCGCGGCGGCCTTACAATTTTACTCACAACGCGCGCACAGACGTCTTTCCCTCTCGACAGATCAAACTCGACTGAATGGCGCGTCAGCGGTAGCTACAGCGCTACTCTGGCGGCAGGCGCGCCAATCTTCACCCAGTCCAAGGCCGCCGCGGAACGGTCCGGCCGAGCTACGAACGCACTGTATAATAAAATTAACAAGGAGCATCCTAAATTAAATGAAGCACGATCACTTAAAATAACATTTAAAGTAAATCTAATTTGTATCTTAACCCTAAGTTCGAACTAAAACCCACGAGTGTGATATGTTGATACATGCACAAGTACCTTTCAGCACTACAATCATTTCGCTGTCAACTCACTCACTGCACTGGAAGGACGATACATTTCACTGATACTGTCCTGATTTCACTAACACTTCAAAAACATTTCACTGTTCAAATATTTTTCTCTACCACTATAAACTACAAAACTTCACTGACACAAACACACTTCACTGACAGAACACACTTCACTAACACAACACACTTCTTCACTGATACAACACTTCAAATAACAAAACATCAATTACACCTTTAAATAGTGTGGATAAATTGTAATAGGTAATGCCTCTTTTAGGTAAAAGAATAAAAACCAACTTTAAAATACAACTGTGTTGTCTCATTAAAAAAAAAAAATCAGAACTTTTTGCCTGACCCTGTATTTTATTATTATCTCAGAAAATATAGGCGTATATAATTTTTTTTTTTTGTGCAGTGAAGTGAGAAATCCCCCATTAAGAGTCGATTTGTTGGGTTTCCGAAAATTCGTTAGAATCACACAGTAAACCAACTGGCTTGTTGTTAGGACAAGTCAGTTACCCGTGGTTTTTGCGTGGTTTGCCTTGGGCACTAAGACAAATATCGGCATTAGACCTGAAAGAAACTGGCCACGGACGTAATCCCTTTCGTGAAAAAGTTTCCTATTAAAATATTAGCTTGTTTTCCTAAATTATTGAAGCTCACGCTCTTCGTTGGAATCTGCCCTTCGGGCATTGGCTTCTCGATCGATCTTGATTTTTGCCCAGCGGCCTACCCACTCCAGGCTTTTGCGTGTGCTCATAATGTGAAATCAAAATGTATTGTCAATTTTATTGTAAAATCTACTGTTATGCATTTTCAATGCGGACTGCCCTGCACACGCTTAAGAATTTGCATTTTCCTTACAGTAAAAAGCCAATTTAAGCACAGGAGAAATAAATAAACTGCCAGTACACAGGGGTAACGCCATCAGTAGATGCTATTCTGTTAATTATACAATCAGTGCATTCCTTATAACCAGGTACCCAGCTGCTGAAGGTTACCCCTGTGAACTGATAGTTTATTTTGTTTCCCTTGTACTTAAATTGACTGTATACTGTAAAGAAAATACAAATTTTTAAGTTTATGGCTGTATAATATTTAGCATGTGAGAGCAGTTCATATCAAAATGTATGTCACTAAGTTTTGCAATAAAATTGACAATATATTTGATTATGCATTGTGGGCAAACGCAAGAGAAAGGCTGTACTAAACAATCTAGTACAGTACGATTATTTAGTCCTGACAGTCGCCGGAGATGTGCGTGTGGGACAGGCGAGTCCATTTAGTTACGCCTAGGGGTGTTTGGGTTATTCACTCGCTTGCCTTTACCGACCGTTCGCCCTTATCTCTACTCCGGAACTCTCCCCACTCCTCCTATTACTTCCCCTCTTTCGCGTCGCTTAGCTGTCAGGACTAAATAAATCGGTCTGTACCTACATTAATCCTAAGAAAGATAAAACTCAGTAATAGTTTACTTACGTGAAGTATTTACATCAATATGATGTATGACAAACAATATGTACTTGTCTCTGTGGTACAGAGGGATTCTTGTATTCAACACAATGCAGAGTAAGAAGCACTACAGGAAAATATCAGACAGTGCAAGCTGTTCTGCAGAAGAAGAATGATGTGCTGTATGATTAGTTATCCTAAAACCCTCTATCTCCAAATATGCCCTAAGCCCGTTTACGGTATTTGTAGAGACGAGAAAGTAATTTGAGAAGGTAGGATTGTCGACAAGGATATATTATGGGGAGTTTAAACATGTGTAAAGCAGCGTAAGTCATAGAAGTACAAATTGTGCCTTTTGACGTGTGGAAACATTCCAAGACATAAGGATATGTTTACATTCTATTTATTAACATCTGAAGATAGTAAATGATTGTAACTTATCTTTTATGCGATAGTAGGATCAGATTACAAGGGTTTTTTTTTAAACTGAGATTTGCTTTGACCATTTAGGTTTTTCCCTCTTTTCTTGTGCTTTCGGTTTATGAAAAAATACTTTCCTTGTATGATAGTTTACCTAAGTAAGCTTGTTTGTTCGATGTACGTACAGTATACTGTTATTGCTTTATGTAATCTGCAGCGTTATTTCTTTTCCAATATTTGTCTTGTTGTGTGATTTGTTTTTTGATATGTATGCATGCATCTTTTTTGACGGATACAGAAATCAAGTAGGCTATGTCTGTGCCTCATATTTTTTGTCGCATTTATTTGTTAACGCTCATGATTCTGAACCATATAAATTTAAATCAAATTATTTTTATGACAAAAATCACTGAATTACTTTTTAAAATTACATTTATTAATTTTTAGGTAATAATTTACAAATATATTTCATATGTTAACAATATTGACATACCAATTGGGTAAATAATTAAAATCAATTTTCTTTTTATTAATGTCTTATTACTTGTAGTCTATTTTTCATATTCAAATTGCTCTCTTTTTCAGTTCGTTTTACGTTATTGTTAACATCTAGTAGTAAGTTGCTAATATAATAGACTCACTTCATCGAGGTGTTGAGTTCTTCTACTTGTAAAAGTGTAGCAAGAAGGTTGCTGTTGACTTAAAATGGGTAATCCAGGACGAAAACTTGATGTAATGTGGGAAGAATTTTAAAAACTTCCCACTTCAAGTGGTGAAAGCGTGAAAGCTAAGTGCAAATCGTGCGGTTTAGAAATGCAAAGATTAGTTGCTAGAATGAAGCTACATATTCAGAAATGCAATAGCTTATCGATAATCGAGAAAAAAACGGGGATACTGCAACATCCGACAATCGAGATCAAAATTTAGAGACAGGTCCAGTAGTTGCACCTTCAGTATCAAAATAAAAGAGATCATTAGCTGTCCACTGAGAGATCATCTCTGAAAATTAAGTGAAGTCAGCGTAATCCCTTTGTCGTTCGAACAAGTGAAAAACATTGCAAAATTCTGTTATGCTACAAACAGTTCCTTCTGCAGCATTGAGCTATAATACATAAGAACTGATTCAAAAATATGTTGTAATGTATCATACCCCAATTCAAAATATTGTGAAAAAAAAAAAAACAATAGAATGATTTTTCGTTATTCATTCTAGGTACTTCATAATCAATTAAGTATACACCAATCTGAGAATAATCTCAAATGATTTGTAAGGAAAAATTTAATAAAAAATCGATTTAAATGAAATAAATCTGATTTAAATAAAAAGGTCATTGATTTTGATTTTTTCGTAGAAATCGTAATTTTTTTATACGCTGGTAAATATGAATACTGTCTTTTCTATAATTATGTGTAGTTTTAATTGGACATAATTTAAAATAAGGTACTTTTACCAAAATATTTCCTAGTAATGTCAATTTTTTGGGTATAGATATCACCTTTAGACACCATAAAGACGCATGTGGGATATGCGTTTAGAACATGAACTCGATACTAAAATGATATGGTGTAGTGTGCACTTCCTCCGAACGTCTGTTTACCTGAGCAAGACCCTGTATTCAAATTGACAGGAGACAGGGCCGTACTTAAGTTTTAGTAGCTAGAAAATCAGTTTTATTGTGTATGAATCACGTTTTACAGTTAGACTTGACATGACTGGAAACTGAGTCTTGCGCCGTCGGTTGCTGTATTCTTTCTGTGAAGTTTATGTATTTGCAATTTTTATGTTATATTTTGTAAACTCATTTTTCCTTTTTCTTTTTTGTTACAGGTAAGTGTTCCTACTGATCTGGTGAAACTTGCATGAAGTTTTTTCTCCATTTTACACTGCGAAGGGTGAGTTAATTATATTTATCCATCCTGTTCTGATGCAAATTTCAGACATTTTGATATAGCTGTTGTCAAAGCTAGAATTGCTTTCCTTTGCGAGGGAATTAAAGTAGTGGGTCCTGTTTTGTAGATTTACGGCACGTAAAATAACCATCCCTGATAGAGGACTCCGGGAAAAATTATTATCGAATGTTTCTCATTCACATTGAATTTAGAAGCTGAATAACCAGTGCAGTTAAAAGCCTACCTAGTTAAATAAAATGGTACTATTACTAGTATGCAATTATAGCCTATATCATTTTGTACAAAACTAATACCTGCAATTGTATGAGTTGTGGTGTATGTAAGACGGTATGTATTTAGATCGTACAAGCTGATCCATTAAGCATCAAAGAGATAAAAATGAAATAGAAGAGTGACCCTACGGGTGATTTTTCGACCCTGGGAATACCATAAAGCTGACGTCGGCAGCTCTATAACGGTCACCAGATAACCTTTTCCCTAACACGAACAAGACGTCACCTACGCGGCTCCTGGCCGGCATGGTTGCCCCATGAATATGTGCGAGGGAGCGGGAAAGATGCGTCATACGACGTACTGCCTATATCAAGTGTTTCCGCCCATCACTGGGGCGTGTCGACCTGGTTGGCGAGTTGGTATAGCGCTGGCCTTCCATGCCCAAGGTTGCGGGTTCGATCCCGGGTCAGGTCGATGGCATTTAAGTATGCTTAAATGCGACAGGCTCATGTCAGTAGATTTCCTGCGGGACAGAATTCCGCACATCCGGCGACGCTGATATAACCTCTGCAGTTGCGAGCGTCGTTAAATAAAACATAACTTTAACTTTAACTCACTGGGGCGTAGTCGTGGGTATTGCACATATAAACAGTTTAACTGGCTGGTTGTCTTCTCATGTCATCGCGAATCTACGAGGATCCGAGTGCGCGCAAGAAGCGGCATAAGTAGCATCGATTTTCAAGTCATATTTCGCAAACGAGGAATAAGTGAAACGAACGACCATCACCACGTTTCGGAACGAACGAAAATTAGCTTAAATATGCATTTTCATTAAATTCAAGCTACGCGACCTGGGACCATTTCCTTGTGATAGAAAAATCGTATGAACATGTGTCCAGTTTTCAGTGAGTGTGAAAATACAGCTGTTTGAATGTTACGAATTACACGTCTTACAAGTGACAAGAAGAAAAGACAATGACTTATTGCTTATTTACATGGTATTATTACATTTCAATAGTTCAACGTAATGGTTAAAGAAATTCCACTACCGGCTTTAATGCACTTTTCCGCTCTGTTGACAACAGTAAGCGTTGCTCTTCTAAGTTAGTCTTGTCGCTATTTTATGAGGGCGGCAGTGTTCATGATTTGAGTGATCAATTCGTCCCTTGTGTTTTCTTTATTTTTGTAGTCTTCATCTTTCATCCATCCTCATAGACAAAGTCAACAGGAATAAAGTTTGGGGATCTTGGTGGCCAGTGCACGTGACCACCGCGACCGATCCATCGCGGAATGTGAGATTTAGATGATGTGTCACATGACAACTAAAATATACAGGGCCTCTGTCATGCTGAAAGAACTTGCACATCTCTCTAGATAAGGAAATTTCTAGCATCAACATTGTATGCTCATTTTGCCCTCAGAAGAGCGCTGTACAGTATATATTCCTTTGTACGTAGCTAATATTATGTAGTCATTTGTCATTCCTTCATACCATAAGGTTTGTTATGTTTAAAGTTCAAACAGCTGTATCTCCACCCCCATTGAAAATTGGACACATGTTTATATGAGCTATTTCACTCAGAATAGTCCATACGACCACCCTCTAAAATATATCTTTGCAGTGGCTGTGGACCCTAGACTCATTATCACCTTCATTTCACTTAGACGCTAGATAGCCATCGCAGTTAATAAAGAGTCGTAAAATGAACCAGTTACAAAATTAAAGTGAAATGTCTTACTTCTCCAGGCAGAGGTTATCTTTATATGTAGCGCTGAAAATGAAAGATAAATTGAAATAATGGTTTAAGAAAATAAATTACAAATCATTGATAACATTGTTGTTGTTTATTCAACTGTTGGAAGGCAGGTTTGAACCTTATAAGTGATGTCAATAAGGCATCAATTATGAGGCAACTAAGCCAGAAGATGAGATAGGATGGGCAGTAACTTTCCCCCTTTTATTGCACACATCTCTGACTATTGTAGTAACATATTACACTAATCAGGATAACATAGTAACGAACTGAATTTTTGAATTGTCGCGAAACGCTAGTTATAATAACAATTGAGTATGAGAAAATACGTATTATGTTCACGTTGTGTTTTTTATTTTCACTCGTGAAGTAAATGGTGGTTTAGAAGGCTTTCTTTCACGTTTCCGTGAGAATTGTTGATGTTGTTAGGGTAATTTCCTGGAAATGAATGGAGTAAGTCTGATGATGACAATATCTCCCTCCATAAATATCATTAAGGAAGTGTTTTACCTTCTCCATGCGCTATTTTGCTTAGTCGTATGCAAGGAAAGTCATTTTTATCATTTGTAATGCGTACTGATTTTACTTCAACAGCTACGCACTGGTGCAAGTCAGTTTTTATTACGGTCTGCTAACTGCTGTACATGTGCCAGTACAGGGACAAAGGGAGTCGGGAGGTAGAAGACTGCCTCTCTCATGAAACCCAGTTCGTAAAAGCTGTATGGATCCAGACTCGTTTTGATTCCGACGTCGAAGGAGACCCGTTATATCTGTGCCTATAAGGATCACATAAGAGTAGTTCCTAAAAGACTAACTTGGTCGTCTCTTCAGTGTTGCCAACTAATACCGAATACCTCCAAAGAGGTATCACAATGTTGTATACTGAAATAATAATAATAATAATAATAATAATAATAATAATAATAATAATAATAATAGTAATAATAATAATCTGTTAACTATAACAATATTTTGCTTGTTTACCACATCTCAACTTTGTTAGCTGGTGCTTTCTAAATGATTCAATAATTTGTGAAATAATATTTTTTTCTCCTGAACCTCTCGCATATTATGTTAGTAATTAGTAGATTAATATGATCTAATATTAGCATCTATTATGTCTGACAACATGAAATTAATTGCTTTGACTAAACGGTTAGATTCACGAGACCTAACATAAAATTGTATTTTGTTAGATTACTTGAAATGATTAGCACGAATTCCGAAACCGAATACCACTTTGAAATGTATAGCCTACTTAAAATACTTATTCCTATAGTAATGTTATTCTCGTTATAATTGCCATCTCTGTGCGCATAATTTCTTTCTTAACGTCTTCTTTCTTCAGCATATTATAGGCCTACATATTAAATACTCGTACAATCTCGTGAAGTGTAAGTACTTAAAATGGCAAGCACTTTTTTCTTGAAGAAGTCGCTATCATGCTAGTTCCTGTCTTGGATAGTTTAATAAAATCTAAACACGAAAGAAATTGATTAAAATGTGAGATATACTTCTTTTTATTAGCCACGAGCATGTTTCATACGAAGTAGATGAATAAGGTATATATTACGTCTTAATACACCTAGCTCGAATATAGTGTTGAATTGTAATCACAACTCAACACAACAGAAATTATGTCTCGATATTAATATTAATACGGGTAATACTAAATAATTAATTCACAAGCATAGATACTTTCATTTCATCAGTTTCCTACTACTGCAAACCGAAATTATTGCTGTCAACATAATAGAAAATAACTGCAAGTTGTAGTGTTTGCCAGTACTCGAAATTCGAAACAAAGTTGGTGAAAGAAAATTCAACCTGACAACTATAAAATCACTATAATCCACTAGGATATGTAGTAATGGGGGAGAAAATGGTTAGGTTTCACCCTTACTGTATTAAGTAAGCTGATCCAGACTATATACAACAGTCGAGTAGCAGGGAAGCGTAGAATTACGAATACTTTTTAGTACAGGTCAGGATGGGCTAAGTCGATATTGTGCTGGAATTCTAACGGGTAAGGGAAGAGGCTGCTGCAGAATACTCCAATATGTAACGATGTTAGCCGGAGACTTGAGTTCAAAGATGAGTGTACGCGAGTTATACAGAGTGTTTTTTAAACTTTTCAGCTGCTTATCTCGAAGACAACGCGTTTGCGAGAGTACAGTTTTAAATGAACATTCCTCCGTTTTAAGGGGGAAACATGTTATCGTGGTAATTTTGGAGTCAGCTTGTTCTTTTTTAATGGGAACCTAGACTTTTTTTGATCTGATTCTGATTTTAGACACAGAAACAAAATAAAATGTCTCAGACATTTTTTTTATCAGATCAATGTTAGTAGGCTATTCTGTTCTTTAACTTTTTGTTAAATTTTCACTGCTTGTATATTTTGTGACCTGGTAGAGTGTAAGATAAGGCCCTGTGGCCTTAAATCTGCCAGTAAAAATAAATAAATAATTGTTTATTTATTATTATTATTATTATTATTATTATTATTATTATTATTATTATTATTATTATTATTATTATTATTATTATTTTATATAAAATATAAAACATGTAACACAATTGAAAAACATACAACGCTATATCCTTCTAGTTAGATCTGGAAGAAATGTCCTATTTAATATCCCAAGATCGAGAAACTTATTAAAAAAAAAGTTAAAACTTCAATTCGCTGATTGAGGATAATGATCTATTTTCTGGTACAAGGAAGTTATTCAGAAGCCAAATTTATAAAACAAATATATATACACACACACACATACAGGGACATCATTTTATTTTTACTAACATTTTTAATATTAACCTGTCTATACCTTTAGAGAACCGGAAACACCGCTTGCTCCTCCCTCCAAGACTGGAGTTCGATGATACTGGCGTAAAACACAAATCACTCTACTAGGTATAGGAAGGAAGAAAAGTAGTTCATCCATTTACGTAAACTAGGAAATATCGCGATTTTGAGTTTGATAATTTTCATTAGATTTTTCTTTAATCAAAGTATAGTACTGTATTAAGAATAAGTGTTTTTACTCACGAAGTGAGTTATCCATGCGAACGTATTCATTATGCGGTGTATATTATACTGTCTACAGCACATTAGCGTACAATATAGAGAAGGAAGTTAAATTGAAAAATAATCATAATATGAATATTTGAACGCAATTTTGAAAATGGTGGCCGTTCATTTCGATACAGGCTTCAGTTCTTTTGTGCATATTATCGCACTATAGACTATTGCATCTAATTCCAATTGCAGTTTCGTCCTTCGTACTAGTAACTCATGTTGAAATAATTCTATACCTACTCTACGTACTGTTAATTCAATCTTCACTTCTGCCCGACCCGAAAATATAAAATTACTAAGACATGCTATCTACTGTCGTCCAAGTGGTTATGCCGCATGATTGTGGAAAGGGAGGAAATCACGTGACAGTTAATTACTTAACGAGGCCCTTTTATTTAAGTTAGATTAAACAGCTGTATAATATTACGTAAACTTCCAATTCCTAAGAGAAATTAATGTTTTCAGAAAAGAGCTAAGACAGCCCAGCTATTACAGAGGGGCGAGCAGAAGCAGGTGGGGGAAATCGGGGTGCGACGTAGGCAAACGGACAGTACCTGTGCGAAAATATGATTCAATATTGAAAGCTCATTCGTCACTGGAAAACGCGAACATATTTCTGGAACGTACTATACTCAGTAACTCAGTACTGCTTACTATCTGCGGTCTTGGTTCTGTGTGGAGTTGGAACTTCCTTAGTAGAAGGGGTGGGAGTGAAGTACATTAAAAAACTCAGGTACAATAAAAATTGAAGTAAAAATAAAATGATATCCCTGTATGTATGTATGTATGTATGTATGTATGTATGTATGTATGTATGTATGTATGTATGTATGTATGTATGTATGTATGTATGTATGTATGTATGTATGTATATACCCATGTCTCATTATAAGCTACATTTCTGTTTTATGTTTATTTCTTTTATTTCTCTTGTTACTGAGCTGTATACTATCCTATTCTACAACTACCGATCGTTTATATCAATATAAATTAAATTGTTCATTTATATCAATTTGTCTAACCAAAAATATGGATTACCCTACAAATTTAATTTACACAGATTTTAAAGTATTAACTATTGAAGAAATTTATAAATATAATTTACTAACTTACTACCACAAAAATCAAATAAAACATAAATCTAATCGACATGAATATCGTACTCAAGACAAAAGTCTACTTTCCCATTTATTGATCATAAATGTCATACAAGTGCAGCTCATAAACATGGTGCTAGTTTCGGCCCAAGACTTTATAATAAAATTACAAACCATTTTTCAAATTTGAAATATTTTACAATTTAAGCTTTTAAAAAAGAAATTGGTAAAATTATTCATGATATATAATATTAACAAATGTGTGTATTTTTTTACCTTCTATTTCTGTCGACTACATTCATGTTTTTATTGAATATCTCTGGCTTTTGTCTGATTGTCAGTTTATATTAAATGTGTTTTTTCTCTTTCGCTTTTTTTTTTGCTCTCGTGTTATTTATTGGTTTGAATTAAGTTACTGTATTTAGTAAACTGTCTTTGTAAATTTTATGTTGTGTTATTGGCTAAGACCACACCGTACACGAGCCTGGCTCTTACGGTAGTGGCTAGAAACATTTTTGTTTTATAATTTTAATTTGTACTCGCTAGCTAGTTGAATAAATAAATATTCACCTATATGAAGAAGGTGCTTTGATGGAAATGAATAACATAAATGAATGACTGAATGAATAAATAAATAAATAAATACATTAAATAAATAAATACATAAATAAATAAATAAAAAATAAATAAATAAATAAATAATTCATTCATTTAGTCTTAGATTTCTTTTGTTCACCGCTCTTTTCTTTATGTACTGTGTTTATTCTGTTTACAGTACAGTATGTTTATGTCAAAAGATCGTCGAATGGAGATGAAACACCGTCTCGAAAAGTTTTCATACAGAAATAAATACTCTTCTTTCCCCTTTGTTGTGAAAGCGACAGTAAATCCAACTTTGGTACTTCCAACACTTCATCTGCAATAGGAAATATTGAATGGACTCCCACATAAATAAACACAGTTTTTCCTCCAGATTTAAGACAGCGCTAAAACATATTTTAGATTTCTTGTCTTATCAACCAGAATAAAGCTAAAGAGTTAATTAGAAAAAATTAACAAGTCATGTCGAGAGTTCGCTAATTTCTGGGATGGTTCATCGCTCAGGAAGCAGAGCCTTATGTAATTATTACTAATTTTAATGAAATGTTAGTGGGAATTGTTTCTGTCATATTAGCTTAATTATTCACTTCACGTGCCACGGGCTTCATTCGCAGAAAATCCTGTAACAAAGAACAGCAGGCTGCTAATTACAGTGTTGGTCTGTGTTGGTATTTCATGAATCATCCTCGCATCCTGTTGAGCGCGTGTCTGTTCCCTGTTTAGGTCTATTAACTTGAGTTAGCCCAGTACATCAATTTATTCTTGTGATTGCAGTAGCGGCACCATGCCCGTGGTCAAGAAATGCTCTGCTTCTCGTCGTATTCGCCTGGTTTCCACAAAAGGAAAATAACCTTACACAGTGACGTGGGCTCTGAAACTTCCTCTTCCTACCTCTGTATCTGATGAATTTGTAATCCGTGGTCGAACAAGTATTGCATTTTGCTCTACCTTTAGAGACTGGCCTTGTCTCCGTGTATAATGTCTAGTGATACGTGTTGGACGGCTAGTTGATGCCCAATGAAGAGACCTTGACGACTAAATCATTGTCTCCTCTCAGTTGGTTCCGACTTCAGTGATGCTCTTTTTGAGTCTGCACCTGAGAATATAGAAAGACAGGAAGGAGCACAGACTTGAAACGATGTAATCAGAAAGGTGTAGTAATATTGCCGTCAAATTACCCATAGTTTATCTCTTTTCCGATGTGTTAATCAGCTGTTTTGCTCATATTACGAATTCTGTTTCCTGTTGCTGTGAATATTTGGAAAGTTTAGTGAAATTCAAAAGTTATGTTTTGGATAAATAAGCTAATATTCTGTTGGTGAATGTAGGGTGAACAGTAATAAAAAAAGTAGAAATGAAGTGTTGTGTCCATGTAAGGACCAGAACACATTTAATAGATAAACAGTGAAATGTACCCGTACATAGAGATAATAATCTACACTAACACTCCCGTTACCTCTACATCCATTCAAAATCATTTACATATATGAGAAAAAATTATATATATATATATATATATTTAAATATCTGGCTTAAATACCGTACTATACAGAAACTTGTGAAAACAATGTCATAGGGTAGGGGTGCAAAACTGTACTACAGTTGTGGCACACGTCATAAGCCGCAACACGTGACTGATCCCTTCCTTTCACCCCATAGGCTACGTCATTGGATATGGTACGCGGAGAGGAAATATGTATTCAGCATGCTTGCGGATGTCACATATGTAATTCAAGGCCGGGGATTGTGGACAGGGAACAGACTGTTTCCCCAGGCTTCCGCCCCTCTCTTCGTCAGTTCTGCATCCCTGCCCAAGTGTTGTGAAAAAAAAAAAAAAAAAAAAAGAATTCTTGGCGTTGGCAGCCAATTTGGCTTGTTTATAAATGTCAACCATTCGTTTTTACTACCTTTATATTTCGGAAATCTGCAAAGGAGGTAAGCAATAGTGGTTACTCACTATACTCCGAACTTCTCTTCCGTTTACCATTCCTTCCGGTGCATCCTTCAGTAGGCAGTTTCTTCTCCGCCAGTTACCCATCCTATTCCTTGTACATACTGTACTGTATATGAATTCCACATTTCTTATATTATCTTTTAATATGATCAATGTTATTCCCAATATGAGGTTAAGTTTTGTAATTGATTTTAGATTCGCTCTTATCTTGTACCTGAAGATGCCCCATGAGGGTGAAAACGTTAGTACTAGAATCTACTAAGATGTAAAACATAATTGTTTGTTTTATATAATTATTAGAATCTAAGCAATATGATTGAATAAACATTTGAATTTATTGATATATATCATTAATAAGGGGCTTAGCTGACCGTTATCCAACATGAATTGTAAATTACATAGAACTTGTTCTGGAAATCATTTTAAGTGCATATGACAAAATGGAGTGTAATATGTCTCTTAAAATACACTTTTTACATTCTCATTTGGATTTTTTTCCTCCTAACTTTGGAGTGGTAAGCGACGAGCATGGGGAAAGATTTCATCAAGAAATATGTGAAATGGGATGGCGATATAAATCATCATCCAGCATGCTTGCAGACTATTTTTGGGTCTTTGTAAAATAGTCCCGGGACTAGTTATAAACAAAAGTCATCCAGAAAATTATTTTAAACTAGCCGTACCTGTGCGCTCCGCTGCACCCGTTAGAAATAAATATAAAGTAATTACATAATTAAAATAGGACATTTGATCCAGGGAAAATTCGTGTTTGATAGAAGGATAAATCGTTTAATATGTTACTTAATTTAAATTGTATTTAAATAATTAAAATGCGATCAGTTTGGTCCAGAGAGCACTCATTTGGTGCAATAACAATTCCTTTAACATGTTTCTTAATTTTTATTACATGCATCCATACTTTAATGAATACTGACATATCCTTTATATTTAATGTGTATACTTTATTTTACTTGCTATATGTTTTCATTGAATTATGATAATAACTTAATTTCAAACCCTTGTTTTCTACGTATTCAGTAAATGGCGCTTGGGCCACTATGGTTCTGAACCCTTCAAATAACTTAAATAAATTAAATTATATTATATTGTATTATATTATATTATATTATATTATATTATATTATATTATATTATATTATATTACATAAAAATGTGTTGATAACGGATGTACACCGATAAGTAAGTTTTTAATTTATTATGGGGGCTTTTGAATCTCTGGAGGAACAAATTTTATTTTACAACAGCGCAACATAATCTGCTTGGCTCATTACCCAATTTTTTTGCATTGCATTTATTGCATATGTATTTTATGTATTTTAACACGATTCAGTTGAGCATAGTTAAAATTTGGATTATAAAATAATGGAATGCTAAGCTAACATATTATTACTGCATACTAAATCAATACACTCTTGTGGTTCGTTAATTCTCTGAGATAACATTATTTTAAGAAATACAGGAAACGAATACACAGAATAGCCTATCAAGTTGTTTGTGCATAAGAAGTTATTTTAATCTTACCTGTCCTCAATTCACTCCGAAGTTACTGTAATAACATTATAGCATTATGTCCATATAGAGAAACTACACTTTCCAATGGTGAAATAATAATTAATTACACAAATCGGTTAATTTAGCTTCCGATATTACTTCATACAAACACAGAAACATTCTCTGTAGGCTATGATTCATAGCTTTCGATTGTTGTTGACCAAGGCCCCTTATAGATGAATTCATTTGTTTATTTCATTACACCGCCTTAGATGGTAGTTATTTTAATTTTGAAACTCATTTATCTCATTAAATATCAGTCCTATCAAAATTTTTCAAAGAATAAAACTTATCGGAAATGATGTTTAAAGAAATTGTTGTTATGTAACATTTTTCACAAAAATCAATAATAAGCGAGATATTTCGATTTATTTAATTCAGACCCCCTTATAACCCCCCTTTTAAATAATGTATTTTGCATGCCATATAGTCTAAAATCTAAGTTACAACGAACTTAATTTATATTCCAATTTTCATATAAATCGGTTCAGCCATTATTGCGTGAAAAGGTAACAAACATACATACAGACAGACAGACAAAAATTTCAAAAAAGCGATTTTCGGTTTCAGGGTGGTTAATTATATATGTTAGGACCAATTATTTTTGTAAAATCGAAAATTACCAGAAAAATTTCGGCTACAGATTTATTATTAGTATAGATGTAAGTTCAAATTCCGAGATTTTTCTCATTATAAGCATGAAATATTTTTATTGTTGTGTTTTAAACTATGTAACATCATTTTTGTATGCAGTATAGATTTTTCAAGTATTATGAGGGATTTTGAATCCCTAATGTGTTATAATTTTATCATTAACAGTAAAAAATTAAAAATAAACAAGTTTTGTCTTAAAAAATTCAATTCATTTTCCCCGGAAAATGGCACTGAAGCAATTTGGATTTTAAATTCAGATTTAGGGCACACATATTAGTAACATTCACCTATTTTTATTTCGGAGCAAGACAAAAAGTAAAAATTTGTTGTTCAATGTAATCATTGTTACCATAACAGATATATTCTGGAGGACCAAAAAATTAATCTTTACGTAGATAACCAAACATAGTTCATGCACTGATATAAGTTATGGTATCAATGAATAAATAACCCTCATAATTCTTTCAATGAAGTAAATATAACATAAAAATTAATACCCAAAAAGTACAGACTTGATTAGACCCTACGCTGTTAAGAGGATTTAAAAATCCCGTGTTATTTTTTCAATACGATTTATCTACTTTTAAGTCAGCGGAAAAGGTCATATGGATAACTGTATATATGTGAACTAATTCATGATTGGTTGATTGATAGATGTTGAGTACATGAATTGGAATCTCAAGAGAACGAATAACACTTCTCGTGGTTAATGTCGGCCGCTGTAAAATGTCACCGCCGACGTTATCTTTTCATCGGTATTGACATTCCCTGACATAATAATCAGCCATTTTGGTTGGGACTGCGGTTGCGCGATTGTAATTGTTACACGGACATAGAAAGCAAGAAGAGACAATCACTTCGAGCCGCTAACAGGATTTATTATTCATTAGTTGATGGAAAACAATCGCTGTTTATTCTGACAACGGAATGAAACCGCATTGACAATAAGCGGAATTACAGACCTCTATGACAGGTGGTACACAAAACAGACGTCGCCGTGTACGGGCTTTATTTTATTGTTATTATTTATGTTTGCAGATTGCATCATTGCGACGCAGCTGTGTAAATTTTCTATTTAATGTGTTAGTCTGTAGAGAGAGGTCGGATTCGGCGATAATGAACTGAATTGTGAATAGATCCCTAATATCAATATACAGAAAACTGTTGCCTGAAATTACTTTTGGGTTTTATATGATTTGAAGTTCGGTAGTACCTTGATACACTAAAAACATGGCTGTGTTGGAAAGAGTGGGTGAAGAAAGAACAATGCTGAAACTGATCAGGAAGAGAAAAAGGAATAGGTTTGGTGACTGGCTGAGAAGAAATTGCGTACTGAAGGATGCACTGGAAGGAATGGTGAACGGGAGAAGAGTTCGGGACAGAAGAAGATATCAGATAATAGACGACGTTAAGATATATGGATAATATGCGGAGACAAAGAGGAAGGCAGAAAATTGGAAAGACTGGAGAATGCTGAGTTTGCAGTGAAAGACTTGCCCTTGGACAGAATACTATGAATGAATACAGTAAAGCCAATCGAAATAGCTATCTGTATTCAGAGGTTACGTCGATAAACTGTAATTTTAATCAATCTTATTTTTTACCAACATAAGATACTGGTGAACCAGCAAGACTACAATGAAAAAAGCACACCATCATATAGTACAAGAAAATAGATACATCACCAACATAATAGAGATCATAAAAAGACAAAAAAAATAATTACGAGAAACAAAGAAACACAACACAAACACAAAAAAAATCACACTAACATACGAACACAAATATTTATTTAATAAGCCTTATCTAAATTAAGATATAAGTTGTTATTTCTGTATACTTTTAGTCTGGAAATAGTATATATTTATTTAATATTTGTCCTATATTTATTCTTCGCCCCCATTTTGAAAGATCTGCCGGCAATTTTTAAAATGCTACGCGCAGCTCTTTTAAACCTAAAACACTCACAAAAATTTCGTTTTCTGAAAACTATGTTTTTAGTCAATAAAAAGATCCCCAGCATCTTACATTTGCACCGATTTGAATGAAACTTTGCAAGAATACTCATCATACTTCAAAACATAAACATCTGCATGGTATTAGCTCTTCGCTGAAAACTTTTCATGATATGAATTTTTAACCTTCAAAAATGAAATCTCACTATAGGTTCTGATTTATCTAGAGAAAATGAAAACTCGAGTGGAATTTAATTGTCTATTCTACGATTATAAGAAAGTATATAAAGATTAGAAGAAATAAAGTAGGCCTACTCTAATACAATAAAATATTAATTGACTTACTAAAATTCTATTTCACTAATGTTAGCTTTACAAAAAAAAAATGTATGAACGGAGCCCACCATTTTCAGTTGACTATGTATGCGGTAAACAAGTGACGATCGCAAAGCATGTTTTATGGTACCGTAAAGAATTTGCAGTTTGGAATGTTGGCAAACAAAGAAACAAATGTAAGGGAGGTGATAAAAATAGAAGAAAGTGTATAAAGATTAGAAGAAGTAAAGTACTCTAATGCAATAAAATAGGTATTAATTGACATACTAAAATTTTATTTCACTAATGTTAGTTTCACCAAAACATTTGAACGGAGCCGCCATTTTCAGTTGACTATGTATGGGAGAAACAAATGACGATCGCAAAGCATATCTTATATTACCGTAAAGAATTTGTAATTAGTTTGAAATGTTGGCAAACAAGGAAACAAATTCTAGGGAAGTTATAAAAAACAGAGGCTAGAGAAGTGATAAAATAAATGCTAGGGAAGTGATAAAATTATAGCGATAAACAGACATGATTGGTTGAAACACATCCTTTCGTACTGTTTTACTGGTCAAAAGTAGTATGACGTAGAAAAAGTGTAATAGTCAACCAAAAATTAGAATTTGTATAAAAAATTATCTCATTAACCAATGCTGTAATTAAAAAATCCATGCATAGTTTTCTTAATGATGAAATGTAAGTCCTTCACAGAAAATTTTAATACGCAATAACAATTCTGAAGCAGTCAGGGATATTTTGAATTTACACATAATTTAATATCATTAAAATGAATGAAAATTAATATCTAAGGAACTACTGCATGAAATTTGATTAAATTTAGTACTATTATTTAAATGTACAGATAACCACAAATCCACCGAATTTGAAAGCAATTGATCGAAAACTTTAGTAGTTCCAGAATTCAGTCCCAGTGTCCCTTAAGTTAAATCACCTTTAGTTAAAGATGCTTTGGGAGTAGTTCTGTGACTTTGGGAGTAGTTCTGTGAAATTGGCTCTAAGTGGCATGAAAGTTTCACCTGAGCCATTGCTTATAACACGATAGGCATAAAGATTAGTATAGTCGGAAATAATAAAATAATTTTTTGTTGTTTTGTTCATGGGGTCAGTGATGTTACAATTCAGCATTTCTATTCAGCTACACGAACCGGATATGGCCCGGAGCCGCCTGTAGGACCGCTCCGATTTATTTGATGAGCTGTAGGTGTCAAGGGTTGTCTGTTGTCTGTCAGGGAAGAGGTGGGTAACATCCTGCAACTACATCCGGACTCTAAGCAGATAGCGTGCGGCACACAACGTTGTGTCTGATTGCAAGAAAAACAAGTATGTCGCTCGCAGGAGAATTACATGACGTTACGAAGGATGTGGACCATAAAACGAAGCAAATATTTGATATATTACTGCCTTATAGAAAGTTCCATGCTCTATCGCCATTTGAGGTTGTTGATTTCACGGGAGTAACTGGGAATAAAGTGCCAATTTTCTTTCGACTTCGCAGCAAATTTATAGCAATTTACTCTAGAAATAAACTTGTTTGTGCGATTGCTTGTTTCGCTCAGATGCCTTTTCTGGTGTCATAGGTTTCCTCATCTGGTTGAGATTGAAATGCTTTCTTCTGTTTCTGGGTTAAAGACAGTGAGAGTTTTAAATTCATGCAATCAGTTACGTCGTCGTGTTCTGTTCCGGATATCCAATTCTCTCATGCGAGGTTTATTATGTGTTTGGGGTTTGATGGAAGCTGTATAAGGAAATAGGTGTGGATTTGCGGCGGTATTACTCAGACTAGCGTGTAACCTTTTACAGGTTTACCACCTTGACTTTTCTCCTTCATTGCACAGAATAGGAATCAAGTTAGTCATCGATGTAGTTCAGCAGCCTTATATCCGGGAAGAACGTGGTTTGAATCTCGAGGGCACCTGGTGGTGTTTAACAATTTTCCACGCAACCATTTCGTACACGGTGTTTTAAGTTTCTTTCTTCCTAATTAGATGAAGTAATGTAATGCTGCAAAAAATATCAGTTATTCATAGATTTCAAAAAGGCATATGACTCGGTTAAGAGAGAAGTTTTATATGATATCCTTATTTAATTTGGTATTCCCAAGAAACTAGTTCGTTTAATTAAAATGTGTCTCAGTGAAACGTACAGCAGAGTCCCTATAGGTCAGTTTCTGTCAGATGCATTTCTAATTCACTGCGGACTAAAGCAAGGAGATGCACTATCACCTTTACTTTTTAACTTTTGCTCTAGAATCAGCTGCTTGTATATGCGGATGACGTGAATATGTTAGGAGAAAATCCACAAATGATCAGGGAAATACGGGAATTTTACTTGAAGCAAGTAAAGCGATAGGTTTGGAAGTAAATCACGAAAAGACAAAGTATATGATTATGTCTCGTGACGAGAATATTGTACGAAATGGAAATATAAAAATTGAAAATTTATCCTTTGAAGAGGTGGAAAAATTCAAATATCTGGGAGCAACAGTAACAAAATACAAATGATACTCGGGAGGAAATTAAACACAGAATAAATATGGGAAATGCCTGTTATTATTCGGTTGAGAAGCTTTTATCATCCAGTCTGCTGTCAAAAAATCTGAAAGTTAGAATTTATAAACAGTTATATTACCGGTTGTTCTTTATGGCTGTGAAACTTGGACTCTCACTTTGAGAGAGGAACATAAGTTAAGGGTGTTTGAGAATAAGGTTTTTAGGAAAATATTTGGGGCTAAGAGGGATGACGTTACAGGAGAATGGAGAAAGTTACACAACACAGAACTGCACGCATTGTATCCTCACCTGACATAATTAGGAACATTAAATCCAGACGTTTGAGATGGGCGCAGGGTATGTAGCACATATGGGCGAATCCAGAAATGCATATAGAGTGTTAGTTGGGAGGCCAGAGGGAAAAAGACCTTTGGGGAGGCCGAGACGTAGATGGGAAGATAATATTAAAATGGATTTGAGGGAGATGGGCTATGATGATGGAGACTGGATTAATCTTACTCAGGATAGGGACCAATGGCTGACTTATGTGATGGCGGCAATGAACCGCCTGGTTCCTTAAAAGCCAGTAAGTAATTAAGTAAGTAAAGCTGCAAAAAATAGGTTTCGACAGTTTCGCTTAAATACACGTTCTCAGTATCACTAATACGGAAAAAATTGTTTTTCGCGTTTTGTTTCTGTACAACTAATTTCTCCTGTCGGACGGTTTTGTTCATAATCTGTACCTATCCGAATAATTGAAAATGAATTATAATTGTTTGTTGTTTAGTCAACTGTCCGAAGGCAGGTCTGAACCTCACAAGTGATACCAAAATGACACCACTTATAAGGCAACAAGGCCAGGAGATAATGGGGTAGGGTGGTCAATTCCTTTCCCCCTCTATTGCATACATCTCCGACTAGCTACATATTACACTAGTCAGACTTCAGATGCATACCAACAATTATTCTTTCTCTGACTCATAGGCCTATCGTCAAGTGAGATGTACTGCCTGTTAATAATAGATGCACAGTAGTGGCAAAAAAAAAAAAAAAAAGCCGGACCGACCCTTGTAGCTGATTTCAGAGCCTTGTTCACTCTAGAGCACGATAGACTGGTAACTAAGACTTTCGTGGTTCGAATCCTGCCTGGGAAGGAAACTTTTTTTTGTTCCTGATTCAAATTTATTCCCAATACTTTTCGATTGTAGCGATATTTTACTACTTAATTAACTTATTATTCCCAGAACATGAATTTTACCAGCGATCGAAAAGTATTGCTAATAAATTTGAATAAGGAACAAAAAAAAGTTTCCTTCCCTGGCATGATTCGAACCACGAAAGCCTTAGTTACCAGTCTATCGTGCTCTGGAGTGAACAAGGCTCTGAAATCAGCTACAAGGGTCGGTCCGGTTTTTTTTTTGCCACTGCTGTACTTATCAGCGGGAACCTCAATCAGAGAATGTTATTTTATTATAGGTCTATTATTAACTTGAGTGCTACTGACCAGAGCTCTGGTACTGACCTGTTAACGAGATGGCTGATAGGTCTACTGTTTTCTACACGCCAGGTCCTCGATTCTTGGTCGAATCTTCGTGAGTGCGAGTATCAGAAGTGATTGTGGATTCAAGCGATTTCTGTGTTTCGTTTTCAATGGTGTCAATGCAGAGAAACCCTGCTCATACAAATAAGTAGAGGGAAACGGCATGAGGTGTGAAATGGCAATGCCAAAATAACAACACTAAACTTTCAACTTTCAAACGTGTGTAACGTCGTAAATGAACGCCTTTAACCTATGTCAAATTCCGTGTGTTGACTAGTTTATTTTAGGGACTATTTGTCTACATGTTATATAAACTCATTTTTTAAAGACAAAACAAACCACATTTTAACTCGGTGCATGTCTTGGGTGTGTGAAATGTAGGGTCGATGCGTTTGAGAGCTTGTAGCGTTTGAACTGATTTTCTTTGTCAGCGCGACGGAGCGTTCTCCACGGCTGCGATTTAAAATAAGATCGATCATTAGTCAACTTTGTTCGCTTTGATCATCCTCCCTCTTTCTGCGCTCTTTTAGGGCTGTCCTCGCTGCCTCTGTATGAGATTATTTTCGATGCCATGTAGTACAGACCGCATGGGCTGGCTCCGCATTGTGGAGGCAGCAAAGAACTTTGTCACCTTTGACTCAATTTGCGTCTCAATGATTAAGCTTGTTCCATTTGCTCAAGAGTCACGTAGCGTCTGCTCTCTGTGCTCTTTGAAGACGGAATTAGGACTTGCCTTGTACATTTTTTATAGGGAACAAAAAAAGAAAACTTCTGTTCTCCATGCCGTCTTATCGTTATTGTTTTGTTCCCTAAACGCTGCTTTTCCTTTCTTTCTTGTAGTCGATATCGATGGTAAAGATAAATTCATTGTAAGCTGGTTAAGGAGCTGAAGCGGAAACGGTCGTTGGTGCCGTGTTAAAGGGTTTCTTTTCGTATAGGATAACAGATTAGGGATGTCATATCATTGAATTGCTTTTATATTAACGGTTTGGAATATCTATTTAACTAGGATTACGGACGAGTGAGGTTGCCTGCTCGCAACCTGGGTACGCAGCGAACCTTAGTGTAGTCAGCCGGTGTGGATTTGGGAATGCGCCTAGTTTGAGAGTTAGCGCAATAGATCGTTAAAGGTCGCAGTGCTGGTTCATAATGTCCCTCTCCTGAAATTCAATTCAATTCCATAAATAAGGTCAAATAGTTTTCCAAATAAATCATATGTAGGCTAGTATATTGACATGAGACATTTCGAGAGATTTTTTTTTCGGCGACTGAGATGAATTTTCTATAAGGAACCAGAATATTTTGTATGTGTTGTAATATAATATTTGCTAAGATGAAAAAAGTCCACACCTGTGGAGTAACGGGCAGCGCGTCTGGCTGCGAAACCAGGTGGCCCGGGTTCGAATCCCGGTAGAGGCAAGTTACCTGGTTGAGGTTTTTTCCGGGGTTTTCCCTCAACCCAATACGAGCAAATGCTGGGTAACTTTCGGTGCTGGACTCCGGACTCATTTCACCGGCATTATCACCTTCATTTCATTCAGACGCTAAATAACCTAATGTTGATACAGCGTCGTAAAATAACCCAATAAAATAAGATGAAATAATAATAATAATAATAATAATAATAATAATAGGCTAATAATATTAGTAATAACAATACAAATAGCCATTGATTGAGGTTCTGACTGATATGTACATCTGTTATCAGACAGTACATCTCACGTTATGGATCAGAGGAAGAACAATAATTTTATTGTTTATATTATCTATATATAATTTGAACTGGTAATGGAAATTACGGGAAAACGGCTGAACGGATTTTAATAAATGGCCCCTCATTTTGAAGCTTGGAACCCAAAGTTTTTCGGAAAAGTAGTAGTTTTCAGTGAAATGTCAATTTTCCTACATAATTTTCCTATTTTCCAAAATCCATCTGTTGTCAGTTTTGAGAACTAATTTTATCGAATCATGGCCGACTTGATTGAATTTCAGAACAAAACACAAACTACAATAAACAATAGGCTATTACACGAAGGCCATGACCTGCAGGATTGCCGACATATTTAGAGCTCAATTCAATTTGTTTAAAAACTGATTCTGCAGTGTATAACAATTTTCTGAGTACAGCTGTGTATTGGATATTCAAATCTACGAAACTTGAGGTGGTTTGATGACATTGTTATCATTAGAAATTAAATAGATATTATTATAGTTAATATCATGATGCATCTATTTTTCATTAATTGTATATAATATTGATGCTATATTGATGACATGAAAGTGAAACGTTTTGAGGTTATGTAAGTAAATGTAGAGAATATCTTAATTTAGATCTTCATTTCTATAATTTACCGAGTGGCTGCTATATGTAACTACAAAACTTAAGTAAGATAATATTGTTATTAAAAATCAAATATTTTTATACTTATCAGCCCAGTGGGGTTGGGTCTTTTTCATATACTTAATGGCGGTGTAATGTAGATATTGATATGTGTCATTATCTTCAGTATTGGCTCGACAGAGCACAAAAATTACAGTTCCTAAGGAAAGATCAAAAGGTATTACTTACTGATGAAATAAGAGGCCTAGAAAATTTTGTAGTCTCCAGATCATTTCAGCAAGATCTCTTAGTAGGATAAAATGATTTTACGCTCTACATTTCAAGTTCTACATGCAGCAGCTATACGAAAATGCTGTTGTTCGAAAGCTTAGCAAACCTGACATTTTTTTAACTTTCGCCTACAATCCACAATGACCTGAAATAGCTACTGCTATCGTCCTGACATTGATACTTGCGTTTTCGCGTTGAAACTAAAAAACTGAAGTTGGGTAGGTTCAAGAGAAAGTATTTGGCCAAAAAAATCCATTCAGAGGGAGTATGTTTCATTATTATGAAAGCAAATAACTACTAAAAAGACAAGTATTCTTCATTGAAAATAAATCTGAAAAATTTTTATTTGAACGTCTAACGAACTTAGTTTGCAGCAGCATTTGCTGCACAAGCCACTAGTAGCCTATAATCTGAAGTCTGATTAGTGTAACGAGTAGCTAATCGGCGATGTATGCAATGAAGGAGGGAAAGGAACTGGCTACCCTACCAGATTATGTCCTGGCTTAGTTGTCTCATGAGTGATGCCTTGTTGGTGTCACTTGTCTTCGGATAGTTTACTAAATAATAATAATAATAATAATAATAATAATAATAATAATAATAATAATAATAATAATGTCATCATAATGGAAACAAGTTTTCCGCCCTGGCGTATAGGCATCATACAAGCTGTCTGTGGAAGAGATTTATTTTCCGTGCGTGCGACCGAATGTTTGTCCCTTGTCATGTGTTGTGTCAGCGGTGGCTCTGTGCCGTGGTAGCCACACGACTAGAGAGGTTCGCAATATGTTCGTGTCTACATACATTGCCGACTAGCTACATATTACACTAGTCAGTCTTCAGATGCATACAAACAATTATTCTTCCTCTGACACATCGTCAGGTGAGATGTACTGCCTGATAATAGATGTACATATCAGGCAGAACCTCAAGCAGAGGATCGCGTCTATTGTTATTGGTCAAAATAATATAAATTACTCTCTTCTACATCTCATTGGAATCCGAGTCTGCATGGAAAGAGGGGCTAAAACAGGACGATGAAAGAAAGATTATGAAGACAATGTGTGAAGTGCGGATGATTGCGTAGACTTTACAAATCTGAAGCTTCCTAAGTTGTGTACACTTTCTGTGGAGTAAGCACTTCCGCTGCCGAACTGTGAAGTCGTTGCTAAATCCATTCGGAAGGTATGCGTACAGTGTAGTTCCGGTCTCTGGCCTTAATTATATTTAAAAAGCAGTTCCAAGGTTTTAAGGCCGAGATTACAGTCTTACATAATAAACAGTTGAAGGTTTCTTTTTATATCACATGTGTTCTTGAGTGGTATGTGGATATAGAGCTCTCATCTTCCGAGACAGGGAGCTTCTTAACATCTGCCTTATACAGGGACATCATTTTATTAACATTTTTAGTATTTACCTGGCTATACCTTTGGATTAACGGTTTAGAACCGGAAACACCGTATGCTACCCCCTTCCACGATTGGAGTTCGATGATACTGGCGTAAAATACAAGCAAATCACTTTACTACGTACAGGAGGGAAGAAAAGTAGTTCATTTACGTAAAATAGGAAATATCACGATTTTGAGTTTGATAATTTTCGTTAGGTTTTTGTTTAATCAAAATGCAGTACAGTATTAACAATAAGTGTTTTTACTCACGAACTGAGTTATCCATGCGAACGTATTCATTGTGCAGTGTATATTATACTATCTACAGCACTTAGCGTACAATATAGAGAATGAAGTTAAATTGAAAAATAATCAAAATATGGATATTTATGGTGACCGTTCATTTCGATACAGGCTTGAGTTCTTTTGTGCATATTATCGCACTATAAACTATTACATCTAATTCCAATTACCAGTTTCATCCTTCGTACTAGTAACTCATATTGAAATAATTCTGTACCTACTCTATAAAAGAGTACCTTACGTACTGTAAATTCAATCTTCACTTCTGCCCGACGCGCACAGATAAAATTACTCAGACATGCTATCTACTGTCCGTTCAAGTGGTTATGTCGCAGGATCGTAGATAGGGGGGGGGAAATCACATGACAGTTAATTACTTAACGAGGGCCTTTTATTTAAGTTATTTTAAACAGTTGTATAATATTACATACATGTTCAATTCCTAACAGAAATTAATGTTTTCAGAAAAGAGCTATGACAGCCCAGCCACTAGCCTTTTCAGAGAGGCGAGCAGAAGCAGGTGGGGGAAATCGAGATGCGACGTAGGCAAACGGACGACAGTACCTGTGCGAAAATATGATTCAATATTGAAAGCCCTTTCGTAACTGGAAAACGCGAACATATTTCTGGAACGTACTATACTCACTCAATACTGTTTCCTATATACAGTCTTGGTTCTGTGTGGAGGACAGTTGGAACTTCATTAGTAGAGGGGGTGGAAGTGAAGTACATTCAAAAACTCAGGTACAATAAAAACTGAAGTAAAAATAAAATGATGTTCCTGTATATACTGTGTGTATGTGTACAACCATATAATCTAATGTGGACCTCACAATTTTTTGTCATCTGCGTTATATTAAAACGTTGCTCTACGCGACAGTGGTCAATTTAAAGCATTGGTTCCCATTATCGTCAATTTCATGCTTCCGGATTAGACTGGCGTAACAAGTCCAACAGAGTAGAAGAACTCTATTCGTCTACCTTTTGCCCTGATGATGGAACCTGTATGTAGTTCCGAAACGTTGGAAATGTCAAGTTATAGGACACGGCAGAAAACCCAGAAACCTAATTCCAATTAACCTCAGATTAACACATCAAATTAATCTTCAGTTAAATATACTTAATTGAGAATTTTTGGTTGTATAATGTAGTAACTTTAGATTATTTCGTCTTAATTTTAATTTAATTATAACTGAGAAATCTTCTTAAGGACCAGTTGTAAAAACAATTAATCTCAGTTTAAGACATGAAACTAATCTTCAGTTACAGTTAACTGCGAATTTTTGGTTGTATAAGTATCGACTTTAGATTATTTCGTCTTAACTCTTAAGTTAAATGTAACTGGCGAATCTTCTCAAGTAAATCATATTAACTGAAGTTTACAGAAAATATTTCCGGAAGAAAAGAAGAAAAAATTTTCCTTATAAGTAAAATAGTGAGTGAAGTTTATTTTCCATTGCACTTCTGTTAATTTTTAAGCTTCAGATTTGCTGAAATTTTGTTATATATACATTAAATTTATTCTAGGCTACGTTATATTACCAATGAATATTTTTCCAGATTTCTGATTATTCTGACATCTCATGTGATGATAATACTGAATTTTACCCTGCTTCTTGTGTTTCCCAAGATCGAGGAAATCCATTCATTGAACTCGATAACAATTTAAAATGAGCTTTCAGTTACAAAATTTGTAGTCGAAGAACTCTTCCTAATCAGGTTCAGCATCATGCTTTCTTCACCTACTCTTTCCAACCAACTTCATTTCTTATTCTGTCTGTCCACTTCACACGCTCTCTTCTTCTCATATCCACATTTCAAATGCTTCTATTTGCTTCTCTTCATTTCGTCTTAATGTCCACATTTCTGTCACTTAAAATGCCACACTCCACACAAAGCACTTCACTAGTCTCTTCGTTAGTTCTTTTTCCAGAGGTCCGCTGAAGATGATCCTTTTTCTATTAAAAACTTCCTTTGCGATTGCTATCCTCATTTTGACTTCCTGGCTGCAGCTCATGTTACTGCTTATAGTACATTCCAAGTATTTGAAGCTGTTCACTTGCTCTACTGTGTCATTTAGAATTTGCAAGTTTACCTTCTTTATTTTTTTCTATGACCATAGTCTTCATCTTGTTTACATTTATCTTCATTCCAAACTGCTCACAGCTGTAATTTAGCTCCTATAGCATATCCCTTAGTATCGTCTCCTTTTCTGCTAACAACGCCGTATCGTCAGCATCTTATGCACTATATTCTTCTTTCTCCTACTTTTACGCCTCCCATGTTCTGAAAACAGTTCTTCACCAAATCCTTCAAGTAGATGTTGAACAGGGTAGATGATAAAGTGCATCCTTTACGAGTTCGTCATTTTTTTCCCGGTTATTATATGCTTATTTAAGTTGTGTTAACTCTCGCTAGTGGTTTTATATTTTATTTTATCCGTCTTAGTATTTACTTTATTATTGTAAATATTTTTGTTTTATCACTATTATTATTATTATTATTGTTGTTGTTGTTGTTGTTACTATTACTTCTATCATCAGCATTATTATTTGATCTCTGTAAAATTTATGTAGACTACTGGACTGTACCCGTGCACGAGCATATGCTCATTTCGGGTATCTATTCATATGTATTCATTTCAAATGTAAATTGTAAATAAATTTGAATTTGAATTTGAATTTGTCGTACTCCGTTTCCTATTTCACTACTTCTCTTGTCCTGACTTTGACTCGTTGTTTCATATAAAGATTACTGAACAGCCTCCTGTCATTCCAAGCCACACTTATTTTCTTCAGGATGTCAGTCAGTTTGTTCCAATCTACTCTGTCAAACGCCTTTTCAGAATCCACAAATACTATATACACTTCTTTATTCTGTAAATATATCTTAATTTTCTACTAAAAAGATTATATTTTATGCGCTTCATTTATTGATAAATTAACTCACAGGTACTGAGTATGAACAAAATGCGTTTCATAGTTCGGATACTTTGGAAGAAAATAATGGTTATACACAGGCACGTATAATACAGGCGACTTGATCGAGGGCACTTTTTTTTGGTATCAGTAATGCTGAATACGGTAATTTCGGAATCGATTACTTTGCAGCATCACATTTTGTTTTGTCTTTTTCCCCCTTCGCTATAATGAGAAAGTAAAAATATACTAACACGAATGTTAGTCCCTGCATGTGGTAGCGTGGTCTGATTATTAGCTCTGCGTTTGAATCGCATTTTACGCGTATGAAAGCATTTAAGAGAAGGGTTGGCCGCTGAATATCCGGTTATTTATACGCTTCTCTAGTGCCGCGCATTGTGATTTGTTAGAGACGAGAGAGAATAACGTTGTGGAGGGCCGGATCGTAGCTTGCTTTTGGGGCTAGACGTAGAAAAGAGAAAACCCCTATAAAGCTGAGGCACTTTCTCTGGAGCGATATAAATAATGTCCGGATCCCCCCCCTCCCGCGTTATATACAAAGACGTAGAAAACCGAGAAGGGAGGGAGCTTATCGAAAAAAAGCAGAGAAATCATTGACTTTGTTTTATTCAGTACCTTGCACAACTTTTTATTTTGTTTTTTTATTTTTTTATTTTTAGCGTTATAGTCGGCACGTCTTGAACTGCTGCTGATTCAACAAGAATGGGGTTTGTTTCGTTGACGTTTCTGTACCTGAAGGATATCCAGAAAGAGTTTCGAAACACACGAGCGAGCAAACGACAATGACGCTTCCAGTTTGTCATATATTTTCTTTATGAACCAACTTTGTGTTGCACGTTTGTGTTTCAGATAACTTCAACTGAGTGATCCATATTTATTGAAACTCTATACAATACCGCTTTGAAGACAGAAATATGAATGCTACTCTTTACGATGGGACATTCCAGGTAGCATAGAGAGCAAGGGTTATGCTACTGCCGAAAAAGTATCTCTTGAATTTGACAGAGTATGCTTTTAGTTACCTTATTTTTTAGGTCCAAACAACGACTTTTCTTATTCCTACGTCTTCGGCAGTAGGGTCTGCGACGAACAAAGGATTTCTTCGTGTATGGTGATATACTGTTTTTATTGTGCCTAAGGTGCTGCAGATTTATTTTCAAGTATTTCATTAATTCCTCTCCTCTCCTCTCTTACTTTGTACTCTCATTTCATCCCACCTTCTCCCATCTCCTCTTTCGTCTTCTACCTTCCTTTCTTACTCTCTCCTCTTCCCTCTCCTCCCCTCCCCCGGTCCTTAACTCTCATCAACCCACCCTCTATTTCATCACCTCCCCTCACCCCTCTAGCTTCCCTTCCCTCATTTCTCCACTCTTTACCCCTCCCCGCGACCCCTCACCCCTCTAGCTTCCCTTCCCTCATTTCTCCACTCTTTACCCCTCCCCGCGTCCCCTATCCTCTCCTCCGCTCACTCCTCCAAGCGTATATCCCATCCTCTACTTACCCATCACTCCTTCCCTAGCCTCTCCCGTACTTTCATCCCTCCCTTCCCTTCATGTATCCTTTCTCCTCTCCTTTCCCCTCTCTCTAGTCGCGGTCTCGTCTCCCTTGACCCTCTCCTCCCCTCCTCTCTTCTGTAATCTCTACTCTTTTCCTCTTACATCCTTTTCCACTCCTGTTCACTCCGCTCCCGTACCCACATCTCATTTCTCCTTTCCTTTTCCCATTCTTCCCTCTTTCCTTACCATTTCCTTTCTCTTCCTCCATGCTTCCTTGCCTTCCGTACTATACTTTGTTCCATAATGTCTGACAGGAGAAGTAAACATTGCCGACAGCGGAGGAGAGAAGCTTATAATTGCAGTTCAACCAATAACAGAGGTCTCGTGCCACGCTTGTCTTGAAGTTGGGTGGGGATGAAACGCTTCAGACCGCCCAACTTCAAGACAAGCGTGGAATGAGAGCTCTGCCATTGGTTGAATAGCTATTATACTTCTCTCCTCCTCTATCGGCAATGTTTACTTCTCCTGTCAGACATTATTGAACGAAGTATAGAATGAGATGGTATGTTCGACATCACGTTTCAGACACCTTTTACCCTCCAGCAAAAACCCGGTTCTTAATTTAGCAGAAAGCGAATTGGATCCCGGGGCCGTTCTTTAAGATTTGACAACGAGAACATTTCCGACACCAGCCGAGATATAATCCTGGACATACCAGTCTGTAGCCAGTTGCCCGACCAACTGTGTTACTCGGCTGCTTTAAGGTTGTTGGTATGCTATTATTTTTAATTGTTTTTTTTTCACGACTCTGTTCAACTATGAACAATAACTGCAGGTAGAAATGAACATATTAAGGAAAATAACTGGCGAAACAAGTTGGGACAGAGTAAGGAGTCAAGAAATAAGAGATTTCAAAGACAACCGATAGATGCCTGGATACACAGCCTAAAAGAAAGATTGGAATGCCCATCATGTACCTCGAAGGAGTAACGGTAGCAGAAGTCTGGTTAGGATTGCAAGAGGTAGCCCTAGTAGAGTAAGTTCAAGGAGAACTGAGAAAGATGGAGTAATTCCTTTTGTGGAGGGAACGGGTTTACTGCATAAGACTAAGAAGGAAATATGTAATCTTATCGAAATGCTTTTACCCACCTCTAGTTGTGTCACCGTTTATCTTTAGTATATAGAGCGGCTAATATGGAATTGTGAGAAATCGCTTGTTAGGACGTGAATTGGATTGATTGGCTTTGTGGTGGCTGTTGTTACTCTTCGGTTCAGTGGAACAGTCGTGTAAGGCATATCTTGAACAACTGGAGGACTCTTGTTCGCTGAGGACCTTCCAGATGTTATTTTTGCTTGTTACATATTCAGATATCGATGATTGACTCGGATCGGCGTGGGATGAAAAAAGTGTTGCTACAACAAGATTAAAAAAGCTTCGTGCATTATGAAATGTCCCCATACATCGGAATATAGCTGTAGGCCGAGATAATCTGTAACCAAGAAAAACGAGGCATGCAATTTTATAATTGACATTTGCAATATTCATGGTATTAAAAATTGAATTTGCAATTAAAATGGAATCAGAGCGCTGCTGCTGGTTCGTTACGTTTTAATGACGATCGTGCGTTTGGAGTTCGGGAGTTACACAATTGATTTATCGGTGTATGATATTACTTAATGTTCTTGGATTAGATTCCTTGCATTTATTGCTATTTTGAAGCCTTTTTTTGTCGCTTTTGGAAAAATTGACTTACGAATGATGATTTTGTCATGTGGAGTGCGATATACAGGGTGATACAAAGTTCTGGAATATTACAGGATATAAAGACATAATATCCTAATAGGGGTTGGTATCTGGTAACGCTGTTGTTACGAGTTGAGAGCTATTTATAACTTACCTTTTTATTTTAATTGATATGAGCTGTGACTTCCGGTAAGTTATGTGCGTCTTTAAAATTTATACAATAGGATTCCATCAGTAACTTATAATTTTATTACATTTTTATATTAATAGACGAGACGAACTGTTTCGCATTTAAAGAGCACCTTCAGGTCCTTGTAAAAATGACTTGTATAACACGCAACGAGTTAACTTCATTTGTTCAGTGTCCGTACTCCCATCCCTAGTGATCACACACTCTTCAATACAGACTTAAAAATGTGTCCTACGTTATTATGTTAACGTGTAGAAACGAAAGTAAATGTTATATGATACGTACTGTAACAAATTAACAAATTGAGCTTTTTTTTTAAAATGTAATATGAATTTATTTTCAGATGATGTATGATGCTGAAAAGCTCCTTGTGTGAATAAAAAAAATTCTACTATTTACGATTTTAACCTACAGAGTCAAGGCAAGAAGTGTATGTTTGGTAATGCCTTGTTTGCTGCAGTGTGTATTGAAGACGTTTGAAACAGCAACATACATTTTGTTTCAAACAACCTCAGACTGTTTGCCGCAGTGTGGGCCTAGCCTTTGGATATGAAAAAGAAACAAAATATATAGTTTTCAAAGTATAGTACAGACTAGAGATGAACAACGATCGAGAAAGCAAGACTAACAGTGCCCGTAAAGCCGAAAACCAGCACGACAATGTTCTATACGTCGCGTCGTTGACGTAAAGACTACTTGTGCGTGTTTCGAGACTCCGATTTTGGTCACTCCCGAAGTTCCGAACGTCAAGCAGCTTTGAATCGCCACAGTTGTTTATATCTGACTGAACTTTTATCTACTTTGGCAACTGTTATATATGTATAAACAATCAAGTAGCCTATTTTAAACATCATCTCTACCTTTCATTGTTATAATAATCCGTTCCCCAGTCTTTATTTAATTACTAGGCCCTTATTAAAAGGCTAGGAATTTTCTTTTCATATGTTTGAGATCAAGTGTGCAATCTCAAGTGTAAAGATATTAACATTATGTTTTATGTTTCTTAGAAATGCAAATTTATTGGAGAATTGTTTTTTCTATTTATATAACCATAGGTAATCATAGGGGATCATCGTGCTAATCATACAATACCTCCATTCTGGTTGGATGATCGTCCACCTCTGCTTCTGTATGTGGATATGAGGCCAGCAGCCGGCTGGTCGGTCTAGGCCCTTCACGGTCTGTAGTGCCATGTATTATTGTTATTATAAACCATAGGTAATATACAATAGAACTAGAACATTTTGATAACTAAGATACTTTTCTGTTTTGTCTTTTTGTTTCATTTAAATATTTATAATGTTGTCCACACCTGTGGAGTAACGGTTAGCGCGTCTAGCCGTGAAACCAGGTGGCCCGGATTCGATTTCCGGTCGGGGCAAGTTACCTGGTTGAGGTTTTTTCCGGGGTTTTCCCTCAACCCAATATGAGCAAATGCTGGGTAACTTTCGGTGTTGGACCCCAGACTCATTTCACCGGCATTGTCACCTTCATCTCATTCAGACGCTAAATAACCTAAGATGTTGATAAAGCGTCGTAAAATAACATACTAAACAAATAAATTTATAATGTTATTCTATTTCAATGATGTATGTTGTTCAAAGTGACGAAATCTTTCCACGCCGACCAAATGGTATTTCTAGAATGATGAACGAGACTCGAAGCGCACGAGAATGACGAGACGAGACTCAAAAGACAAATGCAACGAACACAGAGAGCGAGGGCGGGAGTTAGTTTTGTTCATCTCTAGTGCAGACTATTCTCTTTTATGATAATGAAACTTAATCATTAACTCAGGGATGCAGAACTCACAGAGACAGGGGTGTAAGCATGGGGAAAGCATTGGTTCCCCTTCCACAGTCCACGGGCGTTGAATGACTTCTCCGTGACTCGTCTACACCATGTGGCGGATTACAACAAACTCGTGCTCACGGAAAAAAATGAAAGTATTTCCGACCACAATAATTATAACAGTAAACTGTTCAGAAATGAGACAAAGTGCTTTGTGATTAGTTTGAATACAGAAGTACTGTATTCATTTTGTCCATTGCTCTTTAAACTAGTACTTTCCGACCGATATTGCTTCGAATTCCACTTCTAGACAATGAATATAAATCTTCTGTGCCTCGTCATTGGATGACGCGTGGCCTTGGGGGAAGGGATGAATGACATAGTCCGGCTCGTGACGTATGCTACAATTGGAACGCAGTTCTGCATCGCTGCATTAACTGATTTATAAAGAAATAAAGTAAGAACAGAAGCATTTGACTAAGTACCTGAGACGAAGTCTTCAGTTGACACAAGATAACACCAGAAGGGAGTTATTTTGAAAGGAAGTGAACATCACAAAATCCACTGTGAAAAGAGAGGGGGACTTAAATGACATTGTCGTGTGCAAAGAATGTAAGAAAGCCGATGGTCCAGAAATATATTCCAATGGTCACCGCCAGGCAGAAACAAAAGACAAGACCGAGACACAAAAAATGACCGATTTCCTGTTGCTTGAATTTGTTCAAGTCCACTTCGGGCAGCGACTGGTTCACACGACTAGAGAAAGGATGTTTATTTTGCATCTAAACTACTTCTTGAATACATCTTGTAGGTTAGTTATAACACTTTATCTATAAATAGACGGAAAAAGCAACAAACAAAACAAAGAAAAAACAGAGCATAGTCGTGCATGAGAAAATCGTTCACATATAGACCTAAGCTCTCACGGAATCAACCGAAGTGTTCCGAAGGAGACTTAGCATATGGCGGACGAACTTTTTTTATTGTCTAAGATTGTACGAATATTAATGGAAGACAGAAAGCCGGAAGAAATTGGAACGACAGAAATTAAATTAAAGACGAATTTTTAGAAGAAACCCGAAGAATAACTTACTATCGACATTTAAAGTATCCCTTTTACTATCAACATTAGTATCCGTTACGAAAAAAAACATGCCGATTCGGAGTTGCGCTCGGGCGCGGGTTCGATTCCCGCTTTGACTGATTACGTGGTTGAGCTTTTTTCAGAGGTTTTCCCAACCGTAAGGCAAATGTCAGGTAATCTACGGCGAATCCTTGGCTTCATCTGGCCACATATCTCGGTATCATCAGTTTCATTGACGCTAAATGTCCTCGTAGTTGATACAGCGTCGTTAAATAACCAAGTAAGAAAGAGAAAGGAACATAAATTTTAGAATATAAATATGGCGTTTTCATTCACCTGGACATCGGGAAAGGGAAGTGAGAAATTCTGGTGTATAAAATATTACGGTTTCTTATGTTGCATAAAGGGAGACTTAAGCAAACATTGTTAAGGATTGGAAGTTTTTTATTTCCTTTAGAAACATTGGCGAGAAAGCGTTCTGATATTGTCGTCGGGAATATAAAGTGTGACACGTTAACAAACAACAAATGTTTTCATAACTAGTCTTACAGTATTTTTAGTGGCATTACGTAGGGATAAGTATGAAAATAAAGACATGGACTGTTGTTGTTATTATTATTATTATTATTATTATTATTATTATTATTATTATTATTATTATTATTATTATTATTATTATTATTATTATACATTTCCGGATATGACCAAGATGTGTTTCATATTTATGGGGCAAACTTTTCTGTATCCTCTGTGACAAATGTTTTTCTTCTCATAATGCTAAGTTACATGCAAATAGGAAGAAATGTAAGCCTCCTGTAGAAAAAATGAAGAGAAAAAAAGATGAAGGCGTGTTTCTTGTGTATATTTAAGTAGACCCTACAATTAATCGAAGTGACAATATAGTAATTAAACATTTTTGTGTTGTTTTTACGAAAAGTCTATTCCAACAACTTTTTATGAAGATTTATGCGATGTATTCATCTCAGATAATATTGCATTCAATAAAATAACGAATGCCAAATTTCGCACTTCTCTTCGATAAGAATGCCAAGTCAAACCACATTGCGAAAGACCTACGTGAAAAAAAAGTTACGATCAATAAATGCGTGACGTTGAGAAAGACGGCTGCTGTTGTATACCTGTGATCCTGTTGTAGATCTTCTAGAAAATGTTAGTTTTTGTAATATACCTTCTCTGAAAAATGTGCTTGTCCAGTCACCGGTTGTGGAACGATGCATTTCTATATATAAGATCATGTTAACCGATAACCGTCGGTCCTTTACTTTTACAAATTTGCAAATGAAAGTTTTAGTTTATTGTACCACTTAACTACTCCTACAAATGAAAACGCACAATGAACGTATTATTTTGTGTACATTTAGTCAAAATTAAACTGGCCGGCGTCTGAGAGACTGAGTTGGAATCGGGTATTTCCGTGAGCGCTCGGGACAGCCAGGCTTTGTTCAAAAGATTGCGTATATTCTTCTAGTAGTTATAATGGGGAACACAACTATTAATCACTAAAATCTTCCGAAAAATAATTGATATACGAGATTTAAAACAGACAGATCGTTCAGAGTGTTTAAACAGTGAATATTGTAACACAAACACTATATACTGTATAACAGGTTCTCAAGTGGAGTATGACCATTGCTCCTTATTGTGCCATTCTTATTGCAGTAGTACTCTTAGCGTATTGGTAGACCGTTAGCTAAGTGTTCGTAAGGTTGCAAGTTCAGATCTTCGTGGAGCTACTAAACTTTTTTTTTTATGCATGAGTGAAAATATAACAGGATTTCGTATTTTTTTATCCTTAGGATACTTTTCGCTTTATTATTATTTTTTTTTCGTGTTAATAGAAACTTTTGACGCTAGAGGGAAGTACAGAGGTGTGAAAATTATTAGAATAATATTAATTTTAAAGGTTTTTTAATAGTTCCTTCACAAATATTCATTGAATTGATGAATATTGGTATATAATATTACTATACTGATGTAGGATATACATACTAGGTTCAAAAAGTTCCCGGAATTTGTTAGCATCATAGAAACAACGTACCTTAAACACTATTCTACAGAATTCCCTTCAAAATAGTTGCCTTCCGCAACTACACACTTTTGGCAACGCGTGTAGAGTTCCTGGAAGCAGGCCTGGAAGCCATTTTGTGAAACCCGTCTTAGTGCTCTCGTCGCGTTTGCGATAACCTCTTCAGCATTGAATCTCCGTCCTTTCAGATGACTTTTCAGACGGGGAAACAGAAAGTAATCAGGTGGTGAGAGATCAGGAGAGTATGGTGGGTGATCCAAAGCAGTTATGTTGTGCCTGGCAAGAAAATTCTTTACAATAATTGCGCGATGAGCAGGTGCATTGTCACATGCATAAGGAACCAGTTTTTTTCTACCCACTTTTCTGGACGTTTCCTTCTCACTGCGTCCCAGAGGCGACGGAGGGTTTCTACGTACAATTCTTTCGTTATAGTACGACCTTCTGGAATGAACTCATGGTGCATGAGACCCTGAGAGTCGAAGAAAACTTCCAACATAACTTTGCTTTAAGTGTGCTTAAATGCGACAGGCTCATGTCAGTAGATTTACTGGCATGTGAAAGAACTCCTGCGGGACAAAATTCCGGCACATCCGGCGATGCTGATATAACCTCTGCAGTTGCGAGCGTCGTTAAATAAAACATAACATTTAAAATAACTTTGCCTTTGGAAGTGTCCCTAGGAAATTTTTGCTTCCGAGGAGATGTTTTCGATTTCCACTCAGATGACTGTCGTTTAGGGACTGGGTCGTACAAGTAGCACCAGTTTCATTTTGTTTAAGAAATCACCATCTTCATCAGCCATACTGATCATGTCCCCAGCAAAACACAGAACTTCATGTTTGTACTTTGCTCTGTGGACATAATTACAAAATGCGACGAACAAACAAAACACTATGATAAACAATTGCCTACAACTCAAAACCAATAATTGCCATTATCAACAAACTTTAAGGAAATGACATCATGAATGTCACCAACAAAACAAATGTATAATATCCCTTGTTATATATTAATACGAAAAATGGTAGTAAAATTCCGGGAACTTTTTGAACCTAGTAGTATTTACTACTAACAATGCCGGAAAGCATTGTTGTACATTGGTATTTTTCTTATTTTGCAATTGTTATGGGAATTCAGAAATTATTATATTATGTTGGCGGAATTGGAAACATAAAAAATTTAATTAAGAAATGCTTTAAACAAATTGTTCTTTGCGTTTACATTGTTGTGAAGGTTCAAATGAACGTATACATCTGTTTTGTGCATATAATTTTTTATGTTTCCAATTCCGCCAACATAATATAATAATTTCTGAATTCCCATAACAATTGTAAAATAAGAAAAATACCAATGTACAACAATGCTTTCCGGCATTGTTAGTAGTAAATATATCCTACATCAGTATAGTAATATATACCAATATTCATCAATTCAATTAATATTTGTGAAGGAACTATTAAAAAACCTTTAAAATTAAGATTATTCTAATAATTTTCACACCTCTGTAGGCCTAACATTCAAGACGACAATTATTAGGGGCTTTCATATTAAAATACTGTGTTAATTATTTTATTAATACCTGCTGCTTTACACTCTCTTGCCTAAGGAACATTCAGCAAATATGTTGACGGTTAAATAATTGGCAATAATTAATTTGCAAGTTGTGCTACAGGGAATATGATTCATATTCCATGCACAGACTGTACAGATGTTTGCGAACGAGTATGTAGACATTTACTTCAGCCCTCTCCCCACATCTCTATTCTCCAACATGGAATGGAATGGGGTTTTCGGGAGGGGAGCACTATGACCCAGCACTGCGACCTTTTACGATCTATTGCGCTAACTCTCAAGCTAGGTGCATTCCAAAACCCACGCCGGCTGACTATACTAAAGTTCGCTGAATACCCAGGTTTCGAGCAGGAACCCCCCCCCCCTCGTTCCTAGGGCAGCCGCCACCGTACGTCGCCAGGCGACGTACGAGGATTGCTATGGAATGATGACGAAATAGGGAGATGTTGACGGAATAAATGTAGATGTATAATATGGGGAAACGGAAGAACCTAGAGAAAAACCCCAACTATGACCTTGTCCGCCACAAGTGTCGCTATGAATTTTTTCATGAAAAATCCCAGGCCTGAGCGGGACTCGAACCCGGACCGCTTGCGTGACAGGCTGGATGTCTGACCTCATACTCAGCTGTTACTGCTACCTTTTCACAACCCTGCGTACAGCGCATGCATTATGTCCAGACACTCCCCACTCTTCCTACAGAGCTGCGCACGAGATCGGATGAGTTTACTTACGAATTTATAGGGGAATGGGTTACTCTTTGCCTTGAACTCGGTAGACACACGCCCGATCCTCCCTTCTACTCCTACTCCCTCCACAGAAACTATGTTCCTGTACTGCACATCGCGAGTGTCTTGACAAAATGCATGAGCTGTAATAAGCTAGCAGTTGATAGAGCAGCGTTAGTAACCAAGTAAATAAGAAAAAAAGAAAACATAATCTCTTCTGTATTTCGTTAATAAATTTTATCGATTGTTTCTTATTGAATTTATTTATTTATTTTATCAACTGCTATGGTTATCTAGCGTCTGAGTGAAATGAAGATTATAATGCCAGCGAAATGAGTCCAGAGTCCAGGACCGAGAGTTAACCAGCATTTGCTCTTGTTGGGTTGAGGGAAAACTCTGGAAAAAATCTCAACCAGGTAACTTGTCCCAATCAGGATTTGAACCCGGGCCCGCTCGTTTCACGGCCTGACATGCTAACCGTTACTCCACAGCGGTGTTGAATTTTGATTGTCGTTTCATATACAGAGTGTCTATGAAATGCCTCGACTAATTTTTGGCAGGCGATTGTAGATTCAAAAGCAATAAATCAAGTCTCTGTGACATATACCCAAACTGCACAGGATAAGAGCAATGCCCCATTTTCTACTTGCAATGTAGGTACTTCGACTGTGCTTTCGCTGGGTTAGTCAGTTCGTACGTAGTGTTCTGTGCGTTGGTGTCCTGTTTGTGACAGGATGGATTACACAAATGCAGAACTGGCGGACGGGATGTGCGTGTATGGATTGACAGGCGGTAATGCGAGGGCAGTACGTCGCATTTCCGAGGAATGATTTCCCGAACGCACTATTCCTCATCGTGAAACATTCAGTAACCATTTCGAACATTTATTCCGAAATATGAAATACGTATTCTACATGAGATGTAAACGCTTATCCACAGCGATTGTACTGTGTACTTGTCCGAAACATTTTGCTTTTTGACATACGTTTATATTAACTTTTTTTTTATTGTTTTTGTATCTAGAATCGTCTCCCAAAGATTATCGAAACATTTCACATTTATTCTGCATGTAGAGTCTGTCTATGTCCCGCGCCGTGGCGTCGCGGTCTAAGGCATCCCTCCTTGGACTCGCATTACGGAATGCGCGCTGGTTTGAGTCTTCATGGGGGAAGAAATTTTCGCATGAAATTTCGGCCAGTGTATGGGACCGGTGCCCACCCAGCATCGTGATGCACTTGGGGAGCTACGGTAAGTAGCAAAATCCGGTTGCGAATACCAGCTATAACGGCTGGGGGGATCATCGTGCTAACCACGCGATACCTCCATTCTGGTTGGATGATCTTCCACCTCTGCTTCGGCATGTGGGCGTGAGGCCAGCAGCCGACTGGTCGATCTAGGCCCTTCACGGGCTGTAGCGCCACGGATTATTATTATAGCCTGTCTATTAATTCATTACTATGATGATGATGATGGTGATGATTACTATTATTATTATTATTATTATTATTATTATTATTATTATTATTATTATTATTATTATAGTTATTGGAGGATTGTTATTCATAACTTATTTCATTCGGTTCATTAAACACATCTTCCAGTAGACCCACAGTACGTAAGTACGAAATCTACAAGTACGTGTCACATGTTGAACATATCTGAGGAATCTCGTTTCAGATGTTTGTATCCTGTTTTTGTCTACTTTTCACGTTTAACATAGGCTATATATTCGACCTACATTAATAGAAAAAAAAAAAGTGAAAATATTTTGTGAAACTGAAATTCGGCTTCGGTTTCCATAGAAATAATTACGTCATATCCGATAAATTCAATAATGTGAACAGTCCACTTCTATACAGGGTGGAAGTGAAATAGCCTTGCAGATTTTTAGAGCGAATAGCTCATGTTGTATGTAACAAAAATTATAGTATAATATCATATTGGTGGAAAGTTCATAGTTTTTTTTTCAGAAATATATATATATATATATATATATATATATTTTTTTCCAGATGTCTAACAATCTCTTATTCGGTAACTATTCCGAGTAGGATCGTGATTTTTTGTCCATATCGATAGGAAATATAATCCCTCTGGCGTATTTCAATAGCGTGCACCGTTTTCGTGTAAATTTAATTTTAAAAACCTCTAAATTGAAGCCATTGCACGAAGCGAACAAGTGGCAACGTCTTAGCGGAGAGCAGCTCAGCTACAGAAACTCAACGAGTTCGTTGACCTCTTACATCTGTATCATGAGTAATTTTCTAATTAACCGTGCATTTAATCACAAAAGTAATGTGGGTTTTCTATTCATTTACGTGTACCCTATCTTCCCTCTTAATATGCAAGGTTGTTTCACTTCCATTCTGTATACGCCTACATAACCTGCTTCGAAATGTTTATTGTAATCGAAGAGAGTTGTGATGTTAAAAAAATCATGATATTCATTTGTTCTTTGACATGGACACTAAACATATGCATATACGATACTTGTGTAACTATAGAAAGTTAGTACAAGGTTAGTTACTAATATACAGATGGATGAATAATAATATTTTCTGATTTTCTGGATATTCTCAAGTGCTGGACATATACACGGTCTTTCCCTGGGGTGAAAGGCGGTCGGAATGTGGTGCCGACCACAATACTTCATTCTAGTACCGCGTTATGAAAACACAAAGTTCTACCTCTATGCTTCCATATGCTTCATGGCATATATAGACGATATTTTCATCTATCTATTGATGACTCCACATGCAGAATTAAAATTACAGGGTGTGATCGTCAAGAAGGAACCCCGTACCAAATTACAGAGCTTTAAGAATAGACTCAAAGACATTGTTTTAGGCGTAAATATTTTCTAAAAGGGCGATTTTTTAAAAAACGGGGACGTCATGAGGTTTCATGATTAGCCTATCTGTGAATTGCAGCTCATTTACTAGAAATCAGCTTAGATGAACAAATATTCATGTTGACTAGTATATTTGTGAGAGTGATGTTCGAATCTCCGAATTTAGGTTTTTTCTTGCTTTCAGATTTATTATTGTATGCTGTTCAATAACTGGGTACACTAACATTGCATGGATTCTCTTCCATTTAATGTAACTTGCTTCTATAAACGAACTTCTCGCTTCAGTCTCTTAAGTGGGGACTCCACTGAAAATCACGAAAAAAAATATATATATTGGCTATTTCACGTCTTTAGAATGTATATTTTCATACCACTAATGGATGTAGTTCAATTATGATTATAAATATGTTTAAAAAGTTTTTTAATTACGGCTGTAAAAGGGCGTGGCATTTAAAGAGCTTTCAAAATTATTTTTTTCATCAATTTTTTTTTTTTTTTTTTTTTTTTTTTACAAATTTCTGATTACAAGTCTAGTAACGTTGAAAGTTGCATCCCTGAAGTTACTAGATGAATGTAGCAGATGAGAATTTTAATAGGTATGTGTTACATAAATATTCATTTTACTTTCAAATCAATTTTTTCGTAAAGTTTATTTTCCTTTATTCAACACCAACTTTTTATGCCAAATATTAATCAATTTGGATGAAATTTTTACTACAAGTATTTATGAGGTAGCTGCATGTTTCTAGCTAATTTTATTAATATTTTTTCATGAATTATAGAATAAATAACATATTCAGAATTTGAACAAAAAAGTTTGAAAGCGACTAAATGAGATAGTTCATAAAATCAGTGCATCGAAATGTTTCTCTCTGTGTTTTGAATGTATAAAAAAAAATTGAGATCTTCTACTAAAAACTTAGATATGAAGATATTTATAAAAGAAATAGAAACAAAAAGTAAAAAACCAAAAACATTTTGGAGTTCAAAATTTGGATTTTATTAGTCTTTTACGTAATAAACATGCTATCCAAATTTGATTAAAATGATAAGGAAAAAAGTTGTAATTTTTGGTAGAATGTTCCCATAAGTAAGTATAAACAGAAAAAATGTATTTAAGTTTCTATAAAATTCAACGAAGTATAGCAATATAATGATAGTTTAACCATTATTATTGAACAGTGGAAAATTAATAAAATGAGAAATAAATTGAATTACTGTGATTCCAAAATAAATGTCTCACGTGTACTAGTCTACAGCGTTACCAGACTTTATTAGCAGACAGACGACGACTAATTGCAAGTCATGAAATGTGAAGGGTGGGATTTTACTTACGAATCACTCTCAGAGGCGCAATTTTTCATAGAAATGAGATTCTTGGAACACAGCAAAAGAATGTGGAAGGTAGAGGTATTTTCTGAGAAGTACATAAGGTCAGCCAACATAATTTATAAGCAATCCAGACATTATGCGAATAATAAAATTATTCAGAACAATTAAAAGCCTTGTAAATTATAAAAAATAAACACTCCAATTAAGCATAAGATATATACGTATCTCCAAGCTATGTAATATATGTTATACTCGCTTGGTGCTTTCTCATTCCCGGCATTCATAAAGTTCAGCGTGAAATGTCTTGGGAGAATTTTAGATCATTCCTTATTCTGAAAATCGAAGAAAAATTCATGAGGTTCAATGTAAAATATCTTGTAATAGGCTAATTAAAGGCTGGACATAAAAAAGGCAGTAAGTGCCAATGTAGTTGGAAATTAGTTTTTTTTAAACAGTGTTTGTCCCTGGCTTAATCTATTAAGAAAAATGATGTCCCATTGTAATTTTATTTAGAACTTCTCTGATAGATCTGCAAAACGTATATTACGTACATTACCAGTTGTACATTTGGGGATCACATGGACTGTCTCAAATATAGCAGCCAGATTGGAAATGGGGATTGAAGGCAGTAGGGGAACAGTATTACTTACTTACAGCTTTTAAGGAACCCGAAGGTTCATTGCCACCCTTACATAAGCCCACCATCGGTCCCTATCCTGTGCAAGATTAATCTAGTCTCTGTCATCATATTCCACCTCTCTCAAATCCATTTTAATATTATTCTCCCATCTACGTCTCGGCCTCCCCAAAGGCCTTATTCCCTCCGGTCTTCCAACTAACATTCTATATGCATTTCTGGATTCGCTCATATGTGCTATATTCCCTGCCCATCTAAAACGTCTAGATTTAACGTTCCTAATTATGTTAGGTGAAGAATACAATGCATGCAGTTCTGAGTTGTGTAACTTTCTCCATTCTCCTGTAACTGCATCCCTCTTAGCTCCAAACATTTTCCTAAGAACCTTATTCTCAAATACCCTTAATCTCTGTTCCTCTCTCAAAGTGAGAGTCCAAGCTTCACAACTATACAGAACAACCGGTAATATAACTGTTTTATAAATTCTAACTTTAAGATTTTTTGACAGCAGATTAGATGACAAAAGCTTCTCAACCGAATAATAACAGGCATTTCATATATTTATTTTACGTTTAATTTCCTCGCAAGTATGATTTATGTTATGCTCCAAGAAGGGAACAATATTAGTTAGAAAAATTAAATTTTTGGTTTATATTATAGAGAAGGAAGAAAATGATATCTTAAAAAAGATGTTTAAGATTCCTACAAATAATGAAAGTCTAATTTGATAAAATAATTAGGAAATAATGTAAGCACTTTAGGACTAAATTGATTATGGCAAGAAATTGTGCAATTAATATAGCCTACATTTGATAGGAAAAATTATAATGGAGAGGAGTAACGAAATAGTGAGACAGAAAATGCTTAGCAATTTGAATGGTTTAAAATCATTAATAAATTAGAAAGAAATGAAAATCATATGGGAACAGAAAGAATATACAAAAGTTGACAACAAGGAATAAAGGGTGGAACTAGCGTGGTGGCGATTGGGAAATTTGGAGGTTAAAAAATAGAAGAGGAGACATAGCAAAAGATATACGTCCTTTATGTAATAAAAAAGAAGACGCGTTACACATTGTGCTATCTTGCTCAGAAAATGAATGAACAAGAAACATTTTTATTCAGGAGTCATTACTGAAACGAAATGTAGAAGTAGCATGTAGGGAATTTTATAGAACAGTAAACGGAATAAAATTGAGGGAACTGTGAAAATTGTTGTATATAGTAAAGAAAAAATGGGAAGGGAAAACTAAGGTATAAACATACGTAACAAGAAATATTAATTAAAGGGAAAGAGTTTTTTTAAGAAATGACTAAATTGATCGTACGTAGTATGGAGTATATAGTAATAATTATTAATAGTGAAATATAATTAAGGGTGGTTTCCTGGAAAACAGAAATGTAACAGGACCACCATTAACGAATGATACACAAATTATACATAATTTTGATGACAATAAACATACTTACAGATATGTACATACGAGGGGGATCCAGGAAATAACGACCGTTTTGTTGTAATAATTAAAAAAAATTATTTATTTGAAAAAAAAAAAAAAAACAAAGTCTGTTACATAACTGAAGCTTCCTGTACTTCTCTACATAATCACCACCTACATTTAAACATTTGTCGTATCTGTTCACTAGCTTTAGAATTCCCGTGTTATACTCCTCTGCCGCCAGTTCATTAAGCCAGGTGTTCACTGTCTTCTTCAACTCTTCATCACTTCCAAAACGCGTACCACCCAGAAAGTCTTTCAGCTTAGTGAAAAGGTGAAAATCGCTAGGAGCAAGGTCTGGACTATAGGGCGGATGATCAAAGATTTCCCAACCGAATTGATCCAGCAATTCTCGAGTTGAAGCAGCAGTGTGCGGGCGGGCGTTGTCGTGAAGAAGCACAACTCCTCTCGAAAGCATTCCTCGCCTCTTGTTTTGGATGGCTCGCCGTAGTTTTCGTAAAGTCTCACAATAACGATTTGCATTGATCTTAGTGCCTTTTGGCATGAAATCCAGCAAAAGAACACCTTTGCGATCCCAAAAGACAGTAGCCATGACTTTTTGTGTTGAGAGAGTCTGTTTGAATTTTCTCGGTTTCTTGGGTGATGAGGGATGATGCCACTGACGTGATTGGCGCTTGATCTCTGGGGTGTTGTGAGACACCCAGGTCTCATCACCAGTCACAATTTGATCAAGAAAGGCGTCTCCATCTGTGTGATATCGCATCAAGAATGTCAATGCTGAGGCCATTCTCTGAGTTTTGTGTTGGTCACTCAGTTGCCGTGGAACCCATCGTGCACAGATTTTGTGGTAGCCAAGATGTTGCCACACAATTTCACCAAGCAAAGAACGAGAAATGTCAGGAAAGGCAATATGCAATTAGTCGAGTGATGTGCGCCTGTCTTGCAAGATTCTGTCGTTCACTTTAGTCTTGAGGTCTTCTGTGATGAGTGATGGTCGTCCTGATCGAGTTTCATCGTGGACATTTGTTCGCCCATTGTTGAACATTTCGCACCATTTTCTCACATTTCTTTCATTCATTACAGTATCACCATACACTTCTTTCAATTGCCAGTAAATTTCTGCAGATTTCAAATGTCGGGCATTCAAAAATCGAATCACACTCACCTCACAGTCGGCGGGATTATCAATCACGTCGTTCATTTTGAAGTAACACAAAATGCACAATGGCGACTTGTTGCAACCAGTACTCACAACATTATGAGAACACATGTTAAGGAAGCCAGTTGACCTTCAAACAAGGAAGGGGAGTCAGCTGCGCGGCGGGTATGCGCGAACGGTCGTTATTTCCTGGATCCCCCTCCTACGTTTATTATTTTTTTAGTTGGTTATTTAACGACGCTGTATCAACTAGGTTATTTAGCGTCGATGAGATTGGTGATAGCGAGATGGTATTGGGGCCGAGGATTCGCCATAGATTGCCTGGCATTCACCTTACGGTTGGGGAAAACCTCGGAAAAAACCCAACCAAGTAATCAGCCCAAGCGGGGATCGAACCCGCGCCCGAACGCAACTTCAGACCGGCAGACAAGCGCCTTAACCGACTGAGCCACGCCGGTGGCTCGTACGTACGTACGTACATACATACATACATACATACATACATACATATATATATACGTAGGCACATACGCACGCACACATACATTACTAGTTGCACAAAAAATCTGTTTTATTACAGTTTGTTTCTTTTGCACGGACAGCCCTTTTTATGTCCAGTCTTCAATTTATGGCCGTTCTTTTTCGATATCCTAAGCATAAACTGCATTCTGATATAGAACACGCCTTTTTCCAGCGTCGAATATGGACACTTCTTCCGGGATCCCATTTCTTATTTGTGTAATAAGGCAGTATTATAATTTGTTAGATTATATTTAGAAAATAACAAAGATAGGAGGAATTAAATTAGATACTTCTTACTTTTTATTTAAATCTAATACAACTTTGTAAAGAATCAATACAATTCTCTCTGGAAATTCTTGATTGAGATCATTACGAAGCGCGCTTTGATGTTTTATTAAGGTTAATAATATCTTTGAGCTATCGTAACAGTTATCTGCTTTTAAAGATTTTAATTCACGTAAAAACGTCAATTTTCAGTATAGATTGTTAACATTTTATTGTAGTCGAACCTAAATGCGCAGAAGAGGATGCGCTGGTGAAATAAATTTCCCTTCGACCCTTTCTCTCATTCGTGCTGCTCACACCTCCCACCCCTCTGCATCGGTCGACAAGCAATTCACATTAGAGAGGCGCTATTAATTGAAATCTGAATTGGTTGAGCGCATTGAAATTAAATCACATTTTTCGAACTCTCGTATAACGAGGGTCGTTTATGGGCTTCGTACAGCCTGGGTAAATCATTGTCTCCTTCAAGTTAATAGCCACTATAGCCAAACGTGGAATATTTACACGTGTTGAATACAAAGTACCCTCATTCTTGTGAACAGCGTTTATGCAAGTGCCTAAAAGGTCCACGTTCTATTGTCTGCAGTTCTTCTTCTATTGGAGATTCGATTCCTCGTTTTGTATTGCTCTGAGTTGTCTCAAATGGATGCATATCATATGACCATGTAGATACGAGATTTCAGAATATATGATGCTCAGTTACAGAATTGTCAATTCATCGGTATCCCTCGCTTAATCTGTTGTACTTCCGCTTTAGTTTAGCGAGTAAAATCTGACAAATTATTGTCTATATAGATATTTAGCGATTTTTTAAGCCTTATAGAGAGAAAAAATCTCTCTTTACATTGGTTATATCAATTTAGCAACTTTTACACTGTTCATAGCGGTTCTTCAAGAACCGTGTTGACAGCACTGCCTGTTATTACTATGGCAACTTGTTTATCCTTTATTTAATATTTTTGCTTGATTATTTAACGACGCTTTATCAACTACGAAATTATTTAGCGTCTATGGGGTTGGTCATAGCGAGATGATATTTGGTGAGATGAGGCCGAGGATTCGCCATAGATTACCTGACATTTGCCTTACGGTTGGGAAAAACCTCGTAAAAACCCAACCAAGTAATCAGCCCAAGCAGGAATCGAACCCGCGCCCGAGCGCAACTCCGGATCGGCAGACAAGCGCCTTAACCTACCGAGCTACGCCGGTGGCCTTTCTTTATTTAATAATTATAGTCAATTATGCTCTTTCTTTTTAGCAATTGAGCCGGTGGCTGGGAAGAGGCCACATAAGCAGAAACCATGTTTTGAAATACCGAGCTTTGAAGTTTTATTTTCTCTGCAGAGAAATAAAAATAAACATTAACATGAGCTCACACCCTATAGTTTGTTATTTCAACTTTTTTGATTTGTTATATATTTGTTTTCATTGAATGAGTATACATTAAAGTGTAAAATAATTTTACAAAATATTAGCAGTATGTGCCCTTTTTCTACCCAACTACAAAAGGTATGAATTAAGCAATCAACAGATGAGCAAATATTTGTTTAATATATAGGGTATAGGTTGGTAAATTGTGATACCAGTAATATTGCAATATGAGTAATATTGTGATAGTTCTTTTTGAGAATATATTACAATTTTACTAAGCGAGACGAAGATCGGGTTTTTTGCGTCAACGTATTAAGGGAATGTTCGTGAACAAGTTTATGCACAAAACCGGTTCTTCTCTCGCTCAGTAAAATTATAATAAATTCTGAAAAAGATCTATCACAATATTACTTGTATCACAATACAAACCTTTACCCTACAAGAAACACAAAACAGAAGAGTTTGAATAATTCACAAGATATAGAGTATACTATAACCATTACTTTACATATTATCAGCACCAATATCAGACATTACTTCCTGCTGTTCTGTACCTGAAATGTCTACAGTCTTTTGTTCATCAATAAAATGATACAAATATTGAATGTCTTTCACTTTTCGACTCTTAATCAGTACGTGTTGACGATCAAAAGATTGAAATGATTTTAGTACAGCCATGTTAAATATGCTTAAGAATTTCTTGCTATCTTTCTTTTTTTTCCTTAACTCTAGACTCTCTTCTTACAGCTTTCCTTTACGAGTCTCCACAGGATGATTGCATGATTCATTTGGATCTTCCTTCTTGAGAAACTATTTCCATGTCCTGTAAAATAAACTTTAATTTCAGAATTAATGTATTATATATATATATATATATATAGTCTATATTATTTTCATAAAACATTAATAAGTATTTTTATTGTTCAGAAATTACAAATTATGCATTATTTATTTATTTATTTATTTGCTTCCTCAAATTTTGAAGTTGCCCGTAGACAAAGCATACCAGATAATAATAATAATAATAATAATAATAATAATAATAATAATAATAATAATAATAAATTTATATAATGCATTAAATACAGTGTTCAGTTAAAGATAATTAAAATTTGCAACAGTGAAAAATCCTGAAAAGTTCAATAATTAAGGTAAATAATAGCAATGGTTTTTAAAAATTTGTAAGGAACCCCTGTTAGTGGCAATAGTTATTTCTTTTAAAATATATGTTGGGAGGGAAAGATATTTCCAAAATTTTGCTTGGAAGCGTGGAATTTTTCCTCTAGCGCTAATGAGTAGGCCCACTACCTCTATATCGTCGAGTTCGTATTTTTCTTTATAATATGAAATGGTAGGTGTATAAATGCTCTGCTTTTCTTGGTGGACTTCTAAAGGCTGGGACTCATGGCTTTCAAACCTGATGGCTGGGTAAATAATATAACCTTTGCTTTTGTTTTAAAGACAGTTATATCCATTCTTCTGTGGCTTCCATTTTCTGCTAGGCCGTTGACTTCTTCGAAAACCTTGAAGTCATTATCTCTTAGTGCTGCAGCTATAAGGAAGCGAATGTTATGATGACGCTTATTCCTTAATAAATCACCTTGAGAGCAGGATCCCAAAACGTGCGCAAGGGTTTATATCTCTCTGTGGCAGCGCCTACAGAAGTGATCGTTTTGAGATGTCCAAGTACAGATCTAACTTCAGAAACATTTGCTGTCATCTTGATAGTCTCTCGCCATTCACTGCATGACAAGCCACGATAGTCTCGTATGGATGAGTTAGCGGGTGTATAGCCTACTCCTTGTATAGACGTACGCCCTTCCCTTTATGTTGCAAATTATTCCACTCTTCGAATGCTCTTGTTCTTAGCTCCATTCTCACTTTCTTTGCATTACTTATTTAGTACTCACCAGTATTTGGCTAGAGCACATACAAGTGGATAATAACAGTATACAGGAAACAGCATTGCACTACTTCCTTTAGACTGCACTCCTGACCTCTGGTGCTAATATTTTGCAACAAAAATTGGAGAGATTATAGAGCACAACATGGTGATTCATTTAAACTGATGGGCGGGAAAAGGGCACATGGGGCTATGTTCCTTTTTTCCAGCCACCGCCTCAATTATGTTTTGCTGCTTACTTACTTAAAAATGGCTTTTAAGAAACCCGCAGGTTCATTGCCGCCCTCGCATAAGCCCGCCATCGGTCCCTATCCTGTGAAAAATTAATCCAGTCTCAGTCATCATATCCCACCTCCCTCAAATCCATTTTAATATTATCCTCCCACCTACGTCTCGGCCTCCCCAAAGGTCTTTTTTCCTACGACCTCCCAACTAACACACTATATGCATTTCTGGATTCTCCCATACGTGCTACATGCTCTGCCCATCTCAAACGTCTGGATTTAATGTTCCTAATTATGCCAGGTGAAGAATATAATGCGTGCAGTTCTGCGTTGTGTAACTTTCTCCATTCTCCTGTAACTTCATCTTAGCCCCAAATATTTTCCTAAGAACCTTATTCTCAAACACCCTTAATCTCTGTTCTCCCTCAAAGTGAGAGTCCAAGTTTCACAGCTGCATTTACTGTATTTTTATTATTTTCACACTAACTTACTGTTATGATAATACATTGTAACTTATTTTCATTATTTTCAAATTGCACATTTTCTACTAAATATCTTTCCCAACACACGTTATAAACCGGGGATACGCCGGTGACCCAAATCGGGTCCACAGGATTATTAGCCCAACGTCCTAGCCACTAGACCATGGTGGCGGCTGTATCAAATCTTATTTGTAATGTATATTTAGACTGTACTCAACATGGAGAAAACTCTTTTTGCATTGTCGGACCGTTCGGTTTCATGCTAGTGGAGAGTTTTCTACAGCGAGTGGTGTAGAAAACTGATCGATCAAAGCAGATAACCTGGGTTAATTCTAGGAAGGCGGTTAGCCGAGCCTATAAATAGCTGGGTAAATATTTACTGGTTTTGATGCTGTATCTGTTCTGTTGATTATACTAATGGAAACCTCGCTACGTTGTATTTCCTATTAAAGGCTGTTTACTCTTATGCTGGCCGTGACGTTAGCCGCATGGCTAATTCACCTGCTAAACCTCATTAGGAGTTATAACTGTTGCTCAGTCGGTTCCCCATCAAAGGGACCTGTCGCATCCTGTGACATTTGTGACAAACAGAACGGATCCATATCAAGTCCACCATTGCTTCTCTTTGCGTCCTTTTTCAACGTCTCGGAGTAGTTTCTGTCGCCCTCTGTTTTATTTCAGTTACCGCTATTTTCTCCGGATGAAGTATCACGAGCCACGAGTTCAAACCCAGATGAGGATATAAGATAATTCTAGATTACCATGGTAGAATATCGAGCGACTATTTCTCGTCCCAAGAAGCTCTGATATGCAACGTTTATCTTTGTTCGAGGTACGAAAGAGAAAAATTGCAATGTTTTGATATGAAAGATTTTTCTCTAGCGTGAATCGTGGTGCCATGGAAACAGAAGTGTAAGACGAACTTCATGGTTCAAGGTTTTCTGTTGATTCACAGATGAACGCGAAATGAAACTGCAAAGGGTATGTTAGTGATATGAATGCTTACATTGTGTGATGCAATAGCGATACTATTGATTAATTTCATCAGTTACTGGTCATTGCTTTTGTACTTGGGAAATGGAGAGTTAATAAATAGAATTCCAGGGGAAATACCTCATAATACGGCAAGAAACATTATATACCAAAAAATTACTGATGAACACAACCAGAAACTTGCAGATAGAACTCCGGACAGAACGTGGCCAGCCAACCTCACATATTTCTGACTGGCCAAGAAGTGAAGCAGTTGCAGAATTCGAAATGACAATAGGTCATGACTGCCTGACAAAGCATCTGTACCGAAATAGTAGGCTATCTATAGCAGCGTTCTCCCAACTAGAATTCCACCATTGATGCAAAACATCTTAAAGTCTGCACTGCTCTAACAAAGACCCGTATTCATAGACATTTTTAGCGCGGGTTTCCGGTGGATGATCAGCGTTTTTCGTATTCATAAACCAGTGTTAGCGATAGGATATGATTTGAATTCTGTACAAGTAACCAGTGGATAGCCGGGGCTAGCTTAGTACGCTCGTAGCGCGTGCTGCGAAATGTCTATGAATAGCACCCTGGGAAGCCAGACACCACCTGCGAGCCCATAATAATAATTTTATTTTGTCGCCTTTATATTTATTTCTTGATACATTGTTATATTCATTTTCTTTGCTTTCCTTGAGACCAATTCTGTAAATCAAGTATCTTTGCTGGATTACGTAAGTAAATAAATAAAAAGTAAAGAAGAAAACAATGAAATTAATAAAGAATGAGTGAATGTATGAAAGAATAAATAAATTCGTACTACATTAATGGATTATTAATAGTTACTTTATTAAAATAATATCTGTTATTTTTCATATGTTTATTATAACTTATGTTTTCGGCATGATTAATAATCTGGCAACTGGAACGCTTAGCTGAGTGATATTTATCATAATCAGCAAGTATAATCACGGAGGAGTAAATGTAAAGAAAAATAAGTAGCAAGAACTAGAATAACAATGAGAATTAGAAATAAAAGTAAATAATAGAAAATGTGGCGAAAGAGGTGAGAGTTGAATGTAAAGGTAGAAAATAATCGGAAGAAAAAATTAAGGAATGAATGGAAGAGAAATGAGACGGTGAAGACGAAAGACAACTGAATAGTAAGGAATATGAAGAAAGAGGAGAGAAATAGCAAAGGGATATGGTAAGTATTGAAGAATATATGAAGAAGAGTTAAGATGGAGTAGAAAATAAGGAAGTCAGGGCGTGGTAAAAAAATAAATATAAAACATATGGAGAGGGTGGGGAAAATGAATAATGTAATGAAGTAAAGAAATGTTCAAAAAGAGTTAAATAATGAGGCGAATGAAAGAAATCAAAACGAAAAAAAGAAATAAACAGCAAAGATATACGAGAATAAGAGGAGGAAGAAAATTATGGAGAAATAAGGAAAGAGAAAGTTTGAGAAAGAATGAAAAATAAAGGAGTCAAGAAGAAAACATGCAATTGGAATACAGAGAGCGAATAAAGATTTAAAAATAGTATAAGTACAAGAAGAAATGAATACACAGAAAAAGTCAAGAGAATAAACGAGAATGAAAACGAGAACTACGAAATTGAGAGAGAGAGCGAGAGAGAGATGTTGCAAACTATCAAATAAATTCGTTCAACTTTTTAATATAAAGTTGATTGTCTAGACAATTTCTCCGGATATGTCGCTCCGAGACCATCCTCGATTTGATCCCATTCTGCGGAATGAGATTTTGAGAACGCCGGTAATCTTATGACTAGACTACCCGTCATACACATGTGTCGCAGGTGTCGACACGTATCGGGAGGGAATTGAAAAGTGTGAAGTCTGGACTCAACGATGGTACACGCTAGGAGAGCAGTCGTTGAACTCCTAGCCAAATACGAACTTTTGTTATATACAGTAACACGAGCATAGTCACACGGGTGATAGCCACTTTTAAGATGTTATTTTCTTATAGTACATGATCTGTTGTAAAAATCAACCATTCTCACTCAGATATTTTGTATTTTTTTAATTCTTGGGTGGGGTTCTGTAATAGAAGTTTTTTTTAAACAACCATAGTCCAAAAACATAAATTTTCAGAAGAAACAAAAACTATCTGGCATGTATGTTGTTGACAGTTCAAGTATAAAATTAATCATGTCATTTCTTAAGGTGTTGTAGAAGCTTGGAAAAACTGAAGTAAATTTTATAACTTAAATTGCCTCATATAAATACATTTGTAAATGTAGATAACTGTGGACAATGGTTGTTTTAAGAAAAAATACTCTGTTGTCAAGTGTGCCTCTCCTCCAATCTTCTTTTTCTTTATTATTTCCTGTTTCTTCAGTGGGATTACTTCTGAACCTAAAGATGACTCCATAACTAATACAACATTTCACGTGATGAAGTATTTTTTTTCTGAAATGGCTTTTGCCGCGTACATAAGAAGCAGTACTGCCAATCTACTACAGTTTAACATTGTATGGAAAATTGAAATTATGGTTTATTTGACGACGCTCGCAACTGCCGAGGTTATATCTGCGTCGCCGGTGTGCCGCAGGAGTTCTTTTACATGTCAGTAAATATACTGACATGAGCCTGTAGCATTTAAGCACACTTAAATGCCATCGATCTGGGTCGAGATCGAACCCGCAATCTAGAGCACAGAAGGCCAGCGATATACCGACTACGCTACCCAGGCTGACCAACATTGTATGGATAAATGTTTCAAGATGATATGAATGGGTTATACAGTATGTAAATTCTACCATTTACAAAAAAGTCTTTGGACTATGGTTGTTTTATGAAAACCACTGAAAATTTCCACTCTTATAACATAGAGCTATGGTCTTTTTTCCACTAACAACTAATTCAGTAGATGGCCGCTACAATACGCTCACCACATGCTTAATATCTCCTAATTTGCATTTTTTGGACTATGTTTTTTTTTTTAACTTCAGTGTCATGGAGTGGGCCACTCAATGTCATCATAATCATCATCGTCGTCGTCGTCGTAGTCGTCGACCTGGTTGGCGAGTTGGTATAGCGCTGGCCTTCTATGCCCAAGGTTGCGGGTTCGATCCCGGGCCAGGTCGATGGCATTTAAGTGTGTTTAAATGCGACAGGCTTATGTCAGTAGATTTACTGACATGTAAAAGAACTCCTGCGGGACAAAATTCCGGCACATCCGGCGATGCTGATATAACCTTTGCAGTTGCGAGCGTCGTTAAATAAAACATAACATTTAACATCATCATCATCATCATCATCATTCTTCACGAATGACGTTCCTTGTAGATTGTTTCGGCCCCAACCAACAGTCGTTCAAGATATCTCCCTGGTCTTCTGTGTCGTCTTGGTGTGTAAGAGATCATGATCTTTGGGATTCTGGTGTTATTCGTTCTGGGGACATGGTGCAGCTTGTTAAATTTGTAATTGTTAATTTTGTTTACAAGAGATTCAACCTTAAATTTCTCTAGAATATCTTCGTATATTTTTTAATCTAAAAGGGTATATCCTGCTGCTCTTTTGAAAAATTTTATTCAACACGCTCACTATAAATTGCACTTTTTCAATCGGTTCATGTTTCAACTAGGTTACGGATCCACACAACTTTTTGTGAAATGTCTTCGATTCTGAAGTATATAAAACGGCTGTTAAACATAATCTTACTATCATCATCATCATCATCATCATCATTATCATCATCATCATCATCATCATCATCATCATCACCACCACGTTGATTTGATTACACATACGAACACACAGTGATAATGTTGGGAATAATAGGGCAATAACTAATTCATTTTCTACGCCTTATTCTCTTTTAATACTCTATTACAGGGTGTCCCATAAGTCTGGAACCATTGGCGAATTGCTGAAAATATTTTTTCTTTGTCCACAAGATAACTGAGTGACGTCTTTAAGTAAATTGGAACGTATTCAACTGATTCTGCTTGTTGGCGGCCGTCATCACAGGGAGGTTGCCCATGAATTTGATCCTTTGCACCCAGAACGGGCGCTAATTACACACAGTTGTGTGGGGAAAATCATTAACAAAATCCTTGAGACGGGATCTATCGCAGAGAAACCGCGTGGTGGACCACCATCTCTAATTTCATCGACTATAGATTACTTCGTAGATGAAAGAACTTGGTCAAATAACCGAATAAAATCTATAGTCTAGTAATATTCATAGCAAGAGGTGTATTCATATCGTTAATTTCTGCATAATTATTTAAAATATTTGAAGCACTTGTAGCTCTTTAAATTGGTATAGGAAGTCTTTCGGAATTCCATTTTTTTTTTGCGGATAATGGCACGACAGTCTAATCGTTTAACTTTTCTTATTCTTTTTTTTTCTTCTTCTTCTTCTTCTTATTGTTATTATTATTATTATTATTATTATTATTATCATCATCATCATCATCATCATCATCATCATCATTAAACACAGATCAAAGGCTGACAAAGACCACGGAAAACCCTTTGATGTCTCTATTGTTGAGCTTCGAAAATTGATTGCATAGCACACTATAACACCAGACATCTCTACTAGCAAATTCTACTCCCACGTCAGACGAGACTATCACGTTATCTGCAGAATATCTTGCCGTCAGGCTTGAGCGGATATGAGAGAATGAGAGTAGGTGTACAAGGCCGCCTCTTTGGTCTCGAGGTAGCTTGCTGGACTCATGATCAAGGTGGCCTGGGTTCGATTCCCAGCCATGAAGTCATGGGGATTTTAATTCGGACCTCTTCACGGGGACTGGGTGTCTGTCCATTATCCAAGTGTGTGTGGTGTCTCGCAGTGGCCCCCGCGTACCTTGACCCAGTAAACGGGGGAGTTGTGGGTCTGGGCACAATAAGCCTCAGGCTGCGGTGCCGAAATTATATAAAAAAAAAATAAAAAAATGTACTAAACTGTAAAACAGGACATTCATCTAGAGGAGATAACCTCTACAGAAAATAGACAAATTTAGGGACCTTATGGTGGCAGCCCCATCGCTATACCTACTAAACAGTGAATTGAGTTTACTTGAGGACGCTCATTTCGAAAAAAAAAAAACTAAATATTAATGACATGAAAAAACGCTGCAGGTGGAAAAGATCGAGTCTAATTAGTACAAAATTGTATCATCATCATCATCATCATCATCATCATCATCATCATCATCATCATCATCATCATCATCATCATCATCATCATCGTCATCCTAACAAGTTGTAGGCCTGTTACGGTCTTGTTTTCTGTCTATTATTATTATTATTATTATTATTATTATTATTATTATTATTATTATTACTACTACTACTTTATCTTTTGTCATTATCGTCGTTCTATATTGTTCTGTCATACATATTTTATTTATGCTGTCTCAAATAAAGTTACCATAAAATTCAATGTTTATCAATTATCATAAACACTTGACTGTCCGTATGTACATTTCAGTACTCATTATGGTCAGTAGAGTAGAAGTTCAACGTACGGACGAAAGCAACGTAACGCAACGAAAACAAACGTTGATCGTAATTCCAGCCTTACTGTTGTTTCGAGAAAGCAATTTCGGTTCTGCTACACGTCCAAAACTGCGATAAGTTCATGTGCCTTCAGTGTCACAACAAAAATGCAAATTTTGATGGAGTAGTTGTTGCGAGAAATGTAACAGAAGAGGATTAGGCAGGTGGGATGGGGATATTCCTGAGTAGGGGGCGGATGTTGATGACATGAAAATAGCTGAAATATATCCAATAAAATGCGCTCATATTACTTTAACAAGTCCTAAAAGTTTAAAAATTATCTTTAAACTTAATAAATTTAGGACGATCTTGAACTGCACTTCGACATTGCATTGGAATAAAAATGCAGCGAAATGGCTTAACCGCGACGTTGCCGTTCTCCTCTTCATTATTTGTACCAACATTAATTTAAGCAAATATTTACGTGTATCTACTGTGCACCAGTTGATAGTGTATTGTTTTCATACTCTTTAGAAAATAGATCAATGTGGGCGGAATTTTTAATTACATTATTAGACAGAACTTCGCATAATTGGGCCAAATTAGGCCTTATGTTGACCAGTTATACGGAATTGACAGTAATATTTAGGTATACTATTATTTTTACACTACCATTTATCCTTACTGACATGCGGAGATGAAGTTCACAAGATAATGAGACCGAATGACATTCGCTGTGTAATATAAAGACTATGTTTATTAATATTAATTTTTCTTTTGTTTCAGGTAAGCAACTATCCCATATTCTGGAAGAAGTAAGATGCTGATACTGGTATGTTCTACCATATGCGCATAAAAATTGTTATAGGCCTAATGCAGATTTGCGCGTATTGACGTCATAAGGTTATATTTTCTTACTTAGCTGGAAAATTTCTCTTTCTTTCTTATGCTTTCAGGACATACCTATTTTCATTTTACGAACTTTTTAACTTACTTTATCTATTTAAGGTATCACATTTAAAGATACTAGGTCACGTCATTTTTCGGCTGTCTCCTTCAAAATTCTCTAATGTTCCTTCATATGGAACGGGGTAAATCGGATTGAGACAAGTGGCCAACAGGCTTGGAGCTCACATAGACATTTCCTCTCAGCCTCAATTTTCCTTGTAAGCACGCGATTTCGAGTACTTTTCAATTGTTTTTCGTTCTATTTCGCCACTCACTCACCCACCCACTCACTCACTCACTCACTCACTCACTCACTCACTCACTCACTCACTCACTCACTCACTCACTCACTCACTCACCCACCCACCCACCAATAATTGGATAGGTGACTGCAGAACAGTGCAGCAACATGGTATGGTCTCAAGACCTGGATGGGTGACCGCAGTTTTACCAGTCGGCTCTTTTGAAGGCAGGGATTTATGTGTAACGAAAAAGAAGAAAGTAAATAATAAAAGTTGGTAATCGAACGGAATTGAGTTGTGAAATGAATATATATCGTAGTGAAAGTAGCTGTACTGTTGTAAAATATTACTTTTTTCTTAATACTGATATGGCAAGTAAGAGTTCCACGACTCGTTTGATACAGATCAACTGTACACTGTATTCCATCCCGGAGTCAAATCATCCTTGCTTCACAATATTTCATTGTGCGTCTAGTGCTCAAAATAATGCTCTTCGGCCTTGTGTATGTTATTCTCTGGTCATCGATCACTATTAGGCATGCCTTTCCCATACTTATTTAAGTTCTTGGCTCTTTTGGACGTGTCCTGTGTGAAGTTGGTAAGTGCTGTGGCAAATGACCCCATCTCGACGACGCAGAAAAACGTCAAAAAAGATTCGCTGATACTCTGGTAATGGATTCATGTTGAATTGCTACAAAAAATTGAATTTGTTGCTAGCAAAAATCACGTTTTTATTTTTTCAAAGATGTTTAGTTTTATCATACTACTGTAATGAGCTATATGAAATTAATTTTAAATTATAAATAATAATTTTAAAATACCTTTAAACTAATTACAACAGGAAAAGAAAAATCGAAATGAAAACGGGAAGCAAACTTTTATTTTAGTGCCACCCGAATGAGTAGAACTCGTGGTCGGGAGGAAGTTCCGTAGGAGGCATATTGATATGATACCAATATTATAGTCACTTCATGAAGAAAAACATAGGCTAATGTACATTAATTAAAAAAATAATTATTAAAGAAAATAAATATGATTTAATAAGGAATATACAAAATAAAGTTATATTAAGTATTTAATATTTGTTTTAAATAGATATTTTATTATTGAGACTTGTTAACTCAGGATTACTTTCTAACAAGGTAAATAGTTTTAAATAAATTAAATAGTTTAGAACCAAAACTTGAGCTATGTTTTAGCACAGAAGTAGTAAAAATAATGTTTGGGTTTAATTAATGGGTTTGTCCGATTTCTTCTTGTGTCATATTTGTGTACATATATTTAATCTAGAATTGTGATTTTGCTGAATATATCCTACTAAGAATAATTTTTATTTATTAATTTGATACTTATTCAATATTTTAAATTCTGAAAACAATTGAATTAAATGTATAGTCAGTAGGTTTATTGATATGCAAATTTTATTACATGCTTTTGTAGCAAATTAAAAAAAATAATGAATGATTTCAAAAATGACTTGGCACTTCATGCTTACTTCGATCTGTACACCATGTTCCAGAACAAAACTTTACAAAGACTCAACATCTACAGGTAACTGATTAAATGTTGAGTTATACGATATTTTGTTCTTTACAATATAAGGATCAAAACTTCGAAAAACATAAATGAAGGATTAACAAAAGAAAGTTGTCCACACCTGTGGAGTAACGGTCAGCGCGTCTGGCCGCGAAACCAGGTGGTCCGGGTTCGAATCCCGGTCGGGGCAAGTTAACTGGTTGAGGTTTTTTCCGGGGTTTTCCCTCAACCCAATACGAGCAAATGCTGGGTAACTTTCGGTGCTGGACCCCGGACTCATTTCACCGGCATTATCACCTTCATTTCATTCAGACGCTAAATAACCTAGATGTTGATACAGCGTCGTAAAATAACCCAATAAAATAAAAAACAAAAGAAAGTTGTACGTGCGTGTTTGTTTTCAATCTGATTTTCAGATCGTTTCAGTCTGAACTCTATCGAGGCACCGAAATAGTCGTGGAATTAAATGACTTGGAAAGCACACACTGCGGTAGTATGAAGCCCAGCTCATGCGTCATAATATTTTTCTAACTGAACTGCATAGTAGAATCTGGTTAGAGGGGCTCTTGCCTCTCGGCCATAGACTTAATGAAACTCTGAAGATGCTGGCGTAGGGAGAAACCTCCTAACTTCCATTACGTTAGGGGGAGGAAAAAGAGGTTATGTAATTTTAGAGTTTCTTAAAAGAATTTAAAAGTCTTTCTTTAAAGTTTTCGCATTAGACGAATGTTTCGAAAGTTGGTTAAAATACCTTGGAGTAATATTCATTCAGGGCATGGATGTTTAGTACTTCGGAAGCGTCCCCACGGACTATTTAGACTTAGCCGAAACCTTTAATGATAGGGGGGGGGGGGAACTCTTCGTCTGATACAAGGAGTGAGAATGTGTTACGCAGCCATAAAACCAGGGGTGCAGTCGATTGCAAGTGCTTCTCCGTCCGAGGACTGAGAAAGTCGATTATAACTAAAAGTTCTGCTCAAGGTTGTACATGGTCGCTATGGATTCTGCCTTCTACTTGTTGCTAAAGACAGAGATACAGTAGAGTCTGCAGAACGTGGAATGTTTCCTGGAAAACTTTCTATTACGAAGTGTACTGTCGTTATTCCACCCTGGAAATTCGAGTTCAAGACCCAGTAAGTCCAAATTCAATTTGTGATGGAAAAGGACTATGTTCAGTAAAATTTTTTTCGGTTCACTTGTATTTATCCCGTTATCATTAAGCAATTAATTCATAGTGTTCAGCCCAAGAGCAGGTCCTTCAGCAAATCCAGCATTCTCCAATCTTTCCTATTTTCTGCCTTCCTTTTTGTCTCCGCATCTGATCCATATATCTTAATGTCTATCATCTTATATCTTCTTCTGCTCCGAACTCTTCTCCCGTTCACCATTCCTTCGAGTGCCTCCTTCAGTAGACAGTTTCTTCTCAGCCAGTGACCCAACCAATTCCTTTTCCTCTTCCTGATCAGTTTCAGCATCATTCTGTTAAATTGAATTGAATATTATTATTATTATTATTATTATTATTATTATTATTAATTTTATTGGTGATATTTAATGTTATTATTGATTCATATTTTCGAGATTTTTGTATAGACCTATACTATATAGTACCTTCTAAGTATAAATTAAAATTTTAAAGAATGAATAAAGATTTACAACCCGCGGAACCTCTGGGATTTGTTCACGGAGTCCCGGGGTTTCGCGGAACTTACTTTGAGAAACGCTGTTCTAAAGGAAATAGCATTGAAGTGTTGAAGTGTTTCGCTGTATGCAATTTCTTAGACGAAACCACAAGCGGTCCGAACCGCACCCAAAGTACTTCAACTGTGCGAACCAAAGGACGCCTCTCCTGCTGATTGAATCGATCGAAGGATCAACGTAAGACGAACTTTTGAATGCTTCAGCGTGAGAAATAAAAGAATTATCCTGGAGGTCTACTTTGATAAAATAGCTGGAGGGAACACTGATATATTATTTTTCAGATTTAGAGCTAAGAATCTGTTGAGACTGCAATCAAAATTGGTGTAAATTGCAAGTGTTTTTCCCTCTCTTAGTTTTACAGTTAATTTTGTTTGTAGTCACATTCTTTCGATTTTTTCCTTCTCTTTACAATGGGGAACATTTATCAATTTTTTTTATTCTTTAAATAGATTCTACCATAATTCGGTGGAAAATTACATCGTTTAGTCGAAATATGGTTTTTTGTGTAGAGTAATATATTTTAATTGTTATTTTTGTGAGGCTTCTGGAAACAGAAGTCACGTTAAGTGCAAGACCTCTTTACCGGTGTTTTTTTCTCGGTATAGGATTTAGGGATTTAACATTACCATGAGAAACTTATACAGGGTGGATGGTAACCTCTGCACCAAGATTTAAGAGGTGATTCTACATGTTAAAATAATAATACAATTTTATTTCCTTTAATGACCCATCGTTAAGCAGGAAAAAAAAAAGTCTTTGCTCCCTGTTTGTAGTGCTCTATTGTGGTAATGGTTCTAGAAAATTGGCTGATTGCTATACAAGCAGATAGGTAGAAATAATCTGAACAGTTAATGTCTTGAATCGTTTTTGCAAATTAAACTGTTCAGCCAGGAATTTAAACTGAATAGCGAAAATCGTTGAAATAAATCTTGCAACGCAGCACACGTCGCGTATTATCGACTGACTACAGCAGTGGGGGAGGGGGAGGTAAGGACTGCAGGCCACCCTTGGTTAGAGTTAATATGAACTTTCAAATGCGCAAAACGTTGGACGAACGTTTCACAATAAAGTCAGAACTCAAACTAACCAACGGATGCCACTCTTAAAATGAGTTTAAAATCGACAAAGCACAATATTTAACAACTGCACTACAGAACTGTCAAAATAACCTTTTCAGTATGTTTCCTAAAAAATTAAATTTCATATTGTGTCAGCTTCATTTTATTACAAGCTCGGTACTAGGTGGTAGGTCTATGTATGTATATGTATATGTATAATAAAAATAAGCACAGGGATTATTCTGAAGAAGGGGTAGGAGGACTATGCTTATGTCGATGTATATTTTGTTACTCTGACAGTGAAAAAATAGAGAAGGGGAAACGATTATGGATAAAAACCACTTAAATGTAAAAATGTCATATTTTTTAAGTTCAAGGATGGGGGGGTTCAAACTCGGTAACCCTCCCCTTGCGTACGCCCCTGTTTCGTGAGTGTACATTATGGCCACCTTGTTCGAATCCGAGGATCCTCAACATTCGTATTGTAATATAAAATAGTAAAACGCTGCCTTTCCTTCACTGTTCTCGTAGGTTGTGTAGCGTTTCCTGATTCTTGGATCACAAGGTGGGAAAAGCGTTGTGAAATGTGATAAAGTGGATCCGGGAACAGACTGTAGCCCGCTGCCTTCCATCGGAACTCGATAGAGAGAATCTTGACTCTTACAGTGGGGGACCAATTTTATTTATCGACGGCGAGAGGTCACGAAACGAACCCTCTGCCGGTCTTTGCACACTTCTTTCTTTTCTCACTTTCCCTTCTCCCTTTCATTTTAGTTTTTCATTCTATCTTTTCTTCTTTCAGTCTTTGTTTTTTTTTTCTATTCGATTTATTGACTTTTTATTTTTACCTTCTTTACTCCTGTAATTTGTTTTCTTACTTTCCAGTTATTGTTATTTGTAATTCATATGTGTAATGAATTAGTGACTTCATTTTCCTTCGAATGTTTGTTTATTGTATTTATTCGTTCTTTCGTTCCTTTGTTCATTCCATTCAAATTAATTAATTCCACTCACTCACTCACTCACTCACTCACTCACTCACTCACTCACTCACTCACTCACTCACTCACTCACTCACTCACTCACTCACTCACTCACTCACTCACAATTTGCCTCTTTTCTTTTCAGTAAATGATTTTTATTAGATGCAACTCAAATGTGTGTAATTATTATTACTCTGTTTTTTCTTAGAAAATTTTCCACGAAGAATACGTTTTTCCCCCGCACCGAGTATGGGCACGCGTTCCTGGATCCTTGCTAAAACAAAAAATGGCAGAATTTCAAATCATTACTAGAGGAGAAAAATTTGCTCCGGCTCCGGGGATCGAACCCAGGTCCTTGGTTCCAAGTGCTCTAACCGCTGAGCTACGCCAAAGTTCAATCCACAGCACCGGATCAAATCCCCCTCCTTTAGCCCCTCTCCTTTTGTGGCCTGACTCCAAGTTCGACAATGTTGACGTATAGTAAGTCAACTGCCATTATACGGGGTGGGCAAAGTAAAACTGGCCCGCGGAAAATATATGTGAAATATATGAATTTATATGCATGAGACTGACGCGGAAATGACCCTGACGATGCAGAAAACCGTGATTTCGATGCAACAATGGGTTATTAGATATTAATTAATGTTCTTCAAATTCATATTCATTGTTACATGTAAATATTACAGATTTTCCGGGCCATTTTTATTTTGCCCAGCCTGTACAACAAAAGGATAAACACTAGAGGAGGGGGATTCGATCCGGTGCTGTGGATTGAACTTCGGCGCAGCACTTCGTACGTAGAACCAAGGACCCGGGTTCGATTCCTTGCGCCGGAGCGAATGTTTCTCCTCTAATAACACTGAACAACAGGAATTTTGCTCCGACTTAGAAAAATGTGTCCCATATGTTTTGGTGTGCGCTGAATCCGAAATGCATCTCTTTTCTTCGTATCACGTAAGGTTTTTAAGATATACTATGATTTCACTTTTCGATAAGCGCAGCCCCAGGAAACATCTGGCGCGGGTAAGGGGGTTCTAAACCATAACAAAATCTAATGTATTTTATGAGTTTGTGACTTAATGGTTTCTTATGGTTATTGGCATGTTCTTTTGTACTTCTAATAAATAAACAGATATTGGCCCCTTCTATTCAGTAAATTTCATAATAGTTCAAAATGAAGTCTACGCAATGAACAAACAAGAGTGTGGGTTTCAATATTTAAAAGGAAAGTTTACCATTTTGAATGAAGGCAAATTAAAAGAGGGCATTTCCATCGTTCCACAAATTCACAAAGTTATAGCTGACTCTTTGTTTGAGGAAAAACATTGCGCCCTTTCAAAGATATTTGCTCAAATTTCCTTGGAAATTATAGGGCAGACAGCTACATAGAACTTGTGCATATGAGAAAATGAAGTGTAATATGTCTCTCAAAATACACTTTTTACATTCTCATTAGGATTTCTTTCCTCCTAAGCTTGGAGCGGTAAGCGACGAGCATGAGGAAAGATATCATCAAGAAATATCTGAAATGGAAAGGTGATATGAAACATCATCATCCAGCATGCATGAAGACTATTTTGGTTTCTTGTAAGAGGCAGTCCCGGATCTAGTTATGCACAAAAGTCATCCAAAAACTTATTTTAATTGTAAGTTCAAATTCTGTGATTTTTCTCATTGTACGCATGAAATATTTTTATTGTTGTTGTGTTTTAAATTATGTAACATCATTTTTGTATCCAGTACACATTTTTCAATTATTACGAGGTATTTTGAATCCCTAGTGTGTTGTAAATTTACCAGTAGCAGTGAGAAATTAACAAAAAGAAGCTTTTTCATAAGAAATTCAATTCATTTTCCCCGGAAAATGGTACGTGATGGGGAAATTTGGATTTTAAATTAAAATTTAGGGCACACATATTAGTAATATTCACCTATTTTTATTTCGGAGCAAGACAAAAAGTAAAATTTGTTGTTCAGTGTATTTATTGTTACCATAACATATATTCTGTAGAACCAAAAATTAATCTTTACGTAGAATTACAAATGCTTACTGTAGCAACACAGTGCGCCACAGCCGAATGCTAATGTTATTAGTAGTAGGCCATGAACCAAGTAACATGTGTGACCACGCCGAATGACGCCATCTCCCTACGTGCATGAAGACGCCGAAGTTGCGTATAAAGATATCCGCGTAGCCGACCTCTCTCAGTAATATCTCGGCATCGAGAGCAGCTACATACCTGTGCAACCACTCGTTTGATTTGTAATCTGAAGCTCTGCAATATTAAAGTGATAATAGACACGTATGATTCACTTTGAGTGAACCATAGTGAAAAATTTGTGTTGAGCTGGGACTAATTTCGAAATGTCGTTTCATCAGAAGAAAAAATATATTGCATGCCCTTCATTAATTACTTCTATTATCGTTGATTCATACTCTCCAACCGAAACAAAAATAAGACCTTGAAACCAACAGAACTGTAGTTTAATTCCGTAAACTGAGTGGCGTACGATATTCTGATACAGCGTAGCATTTTTTATTGTTACATAATTAATTAAAATGAATTATTTCTATTCATATTAGTTATTTTATGGCTTATTTATACCTGTGATATTCTTTAAACTGTTTTCTTTCTTTGCAGTAATTTTTATTTTGTTTTTCATATGTGTAATTGGCACTTTATTTTTATTCCAATGTTTACTTATTGCATTAAATAAATAATTCTATTAATTAATTCAGTCATTCATTCTGTTGATTAATTCATCTATATATCTATTGATTTATTCATCCGCCCTAGATTTCATTTCATCGATATTTTTCTATTTTAGTTATTTATTTGTTTAATCTCAAGATATTGTTTATACTTACAGACTTCGGTTCATTCTGCTGAATAATCGATTCGTTCATTCATCTTTCCTTTACTCCTTTTACTTTTCGTTGTTAAGCTCATTCTTCCTCTCTCCTTTTTGCCCGCTTTCTTTGTGCATCATCCCTCCTCCACCCACTGCTCTTGCACGTGTGCTCTTAGGGTTTTTACAATGCAGTCTGAAGACATGGGATGTCTAAGTTAATAAACATGGGATTTTTTCCAACACCCTGCTTCCTTTGTGGTGAAATCCTACAGCGTGTCGAAGGAAGAGATGCCTGACACGGTGCGTGCTCTGTCATGAAAGACGAATTGTGTCGGAGTCGTCTTTACGCTTTCATATTGCATGAGAATAAAGCAGCTAAGAACGAACAAACTTCAGTCATGTTTATTATTCTATCCTTTAATGGATCACACTTTTGAATATTTCATTCACGAAAAAATCGCAGATCTAACTCCGACCTTTATGAATTAAATGTCTACCAGGAACGTAGGGCTCATTCATCGGAAAATTCTTGATAGTTAATGCGAACTTTATCTGCCGGAAGATTCTTTGTGTTGCATGAATAAAAAACATATTGTGAACGGTTACCAACCCTCCGTACTACCGTTGTATTGGAACGTTTTTTTTTTGTTAGGGATTTTCATTTCTTAGACAGGCTTCCTTCACTTCCGCTTAGGAACTATAACCATTCGTAGGTCCGCTTTTGGGTAATTTTCTGCATCAGGGTGGCGTTACTCACTTCTTACTTCTACAGGGTCCTTAATATATATGGCTGCCGTAGCACGGATTCTGGCTCCCGGGCGACAGATCTAGCCTCAGCCGGTAAAATGCTGCCTACAACGACGGAAACAAATGAATTATGAAACTTACTTTACAGTAGATGAAAGTGGTGTCCTTCCGCTTGTGCGTTTTTGGCTTGTGTCCTAGATATACAGACGTGTGTAAATTATTAGACTCAACACATTTTCTACATTTTCATAATTATCATGAATTACTGGCCACAAAATAATTCTGTAGGATTCTATACGACAGGATCGGTACAAAAGAGTCCTAGAAACTCGAACTTTTCCACAAATGAGGGACAGGTTTCCTGATGGTGAATGTGTCTTCATCCAGGTGGAGCACCCTGTCACAAAACCAGATCAGTAACTAATTTTCTGGCTGAAAATAATGTAGACGTCCTTCCGTGGCCAGATAACAGCCCAGACGCAAATCCAATTGAAAATATTTGGTCCATCGTTAAGAGAAAACTAAAAAAAGCTACTATTACCACCAAGGTGGACCTCATAGAAGCACTTATCCAAATATGGCACAGGGATGAAGACATCTAGAAACAATGTGAAAATCTCATGAACAGCATGCCAAACCGCTTAAAATTAATTATAGAGAATAAAGGGTTTCATATTAAATATTAATTGTTGCAAACACTGTGTAATACATGAGTTTTCTAGAATAAATGTTACTTGAATCATATATATTATCATTTGAGTCTAATAATTTGCACACGTCTTTATAGTGCCCAGTTTGTGAGCATGTTTCTAGTGCAGCTGAGAATGGTACCACTTCCTATACACGTCACATCAGCCATTTGCCAGACAGTTCTCAGACTGACTGCGGCAAATGTAAAAAACTCACACTTAATATTTCCATTACTTATTTCACACGCCAAAAACGGTGACGCGGACTGTACGAAAGCTCGATATCGCGAGAATATGTCGTCACTCAATCGTCTAAGCTCATCAACTGAAATTCTTCTTATTTCATGCCCAATATTAGTCTGGAGTTTCTCTAAGGTGTGCGGATCCGTGCGAAACACTTTGCCTCTTTTCTGTTAAAGCTATTGGCATTTTTCTTTGCAAAAGTTACTTTAAAAACAGTTCTAGTCGTTCTGCTCGAAGAAAATTTATTGAAACGTATCCCAGAGCAGTCCTCCCTTCAAGAAGTGCCATACAGAAACTAGTGATGACATTTGAGATTACAGGTTCATTGTTGGATAAAAAACATTCCCGAATACAAACGTTACGGCAAGGAAACATTACGAAACCAAATACACCTATTCTGACACATATAGCAAAAATATCCAGTCATACTAAAATACATTACACCTCCGGCTTTAAATAGAGTAGTGCTCACTTAGTTACCATAGCGTATTGAATAAACGACCGTATCTCGCTATCACATGGCAAGATAGCGATTTACGTCAGATGGCAACTTAATTACTTCGTCGTTTCTTCATGAAATGTCCCAAGTAAATTTTCACACCCTGTTTTGGAGATCTATCTGTGAGAGCAGTTGTGAGGGGAACTTTGTACATGAGTTCATTGGCCGTTCCCTTATCAGCGCATCTCCTGGTTTCATGCTTGAAAATGATGAAATATTCAAAATTCATCTGGTAACTATTAGATGTCGTCCATTTTCAGTTTTTATCTTTCAAAATTCTTAAATGTTTCTTTCAATGGAACGGCAAAAATCGGAGTGAGACAGATGGCCAACAGACTTGGAGCTCTCACAGACTTCCCTCAATCCCAATTTCCCTTGTAAGGATGTGTTTTCACATATCTTTTAATTGTTTCACCTCCCATTTCCCCTTTCATTCATTCAGTTAACCAACACTTAAAGTAATGTATTCGTCCAGGAAGGTATATCACACACTGCACAGTCACTTCCTCGTGCACATACATTGATCTATGCTCCACTTTTGTATGAACTGTTTACAAGCAAATGTAAATAGCAAAGCCCTGGAGCATATACATCTGTGGTAAATGCACTTGCTTCGTGCAATGGCCTGCTGGTTCCACCACTTGGAATATATGAATAACATAATTCCGATTTTCTCCCTGTACGCTTTTCATTTATGATTTAAATGATATTTCGTATATTTTTTTTACGAAGCCATAAAGGCTAAATTGATTAATGCTGTTAGTCGGTATCCATTTTGTATGTAGGCCTATGTATCGTGGGACAACGGTTTTATAACCATTTATATTGCGATTAAAACACATTATGCCATATACCCTGTAACAGGTTGTAAATTGCACCATTTAATACGTTACAATGTTCCGAAACCTCGCATCGATTTTATTAATGAAACTGTGATGTAGTATAACAACCCCTCATGGTTAATTCTACATAAATGCCGTCACGGCACGTAATGTGTTTTAATTTTTCTTTCCTCTTTCAGTTTCCTAGTGGCATCCATTGTAGCTTTATAACGAAAATGTTTCCTTTCGTAGCAGATAAATAAGCAGCCTTATGATGACTCCAAACCTAGGTTCGAATCCCGGTGATGGCTGAACTGCATTTGTGGTGGACAAAGTGGAGGTTTCTGAGGAGTTTTCTCTTATTTCTCCCGTTTCATTCAATCATTTCACTTTCGCTTTTCATTTCAGTATTCATGATCATTATTGCAGTAGCATTAATCAAAACGGAGTCGACATAGCCTAATGTAATGGCACCAGTCTGAAGAGAAGTAGTAAGCTTTTGGGGGGGGGGTGAAAGGGGCATTATAGTGTTACTTAACAGGAACCAGACTGTTCTAAATCCAACTTTTTGTAAGAAAAAATCTGTGTTTCATTGTGTTCCAGTTCTTCTCTGCATATATGAATCGAACAAAATTGTAAATATTCCTTTCCATAAGGTTGCTATGAAGCTATTTCAAATTGTTTCATGAAGCTTCCAATGTTAGGAGCTTAACATAGCTGTCCTGAAAAGAAATAGTGAAATGGACTTGGAACAGTCTGGTTCTGAGCCATCGATATGGCGCTGCATAGCTGAATCACGATACCTAGCCTACTAGTGAGCTCCAGAATAGGACTTAGAACCGGTTTATATTCGATCAGTCAGAGAACATCCGTCAAGGTCGAACATCCCACCGAATGCTTGACCTTCAAGCGGTGATCCCTAATGTTCTGCCGGAAAGACAGAACACCAGGCGTATTTCGATTGCATGGTGACAACATTTTGTAAGAATTCAAGAAAATTTGCTGTATCTAAGTTAAAAAAAAAATGCTTCACATAGGCCTTCGGTTGATAGAACACTTTAATACATTTATATCTTTTATTATTTTAATTTGCAGCAATTCCATAACTAATGCATAAATGAAGAAATTGGCACCGGTAATAGCAAAGGGAATAAGCATAATGCATAATTTGAAATATGTGTAAAGAAATTAAAAAATAAAATTACAATATTAATTACGATAGGTAGCTACATTTTGCAAACACTCTTTTCATTGATGAAACCACACATTTTATGTTTCAAGCTCACCTTAGTCAAAATACTTGTATCTAAATTGAAATTTGCGAAATAACGCGATATTTTGTGTATAGACGATGTTTTTGTTTCAGCAAGAATTTATTCGATATTAGTGTTTTTCAAGAGAAATTTTTATTTTCTTTTTTAAGAAATTCTAATTTAAAATGACTAAAGATTTGATATAGGCCTATGTGTAAAAAAATGAATTTAATATTCAAACCCTATTTCAATACAGCATTTTAATCGAATATACACACCGGTTTTCGAATGACTTTATTTTTAAATACACAAAGTAGAAATAGCCTGAATGTTTTTTTTTCTTTCTTAAGATTTATTTTAGGTGCATAACTGCTGTGTCTTTTTGCGACCACAGTATTCATATGCAGAAAAATGCAATACAAGCAATGAAGATTACAAACAAAGTACATAATACACCATTACAATGTATCTGGAGGTACAAAAAAAGTAAACAAAATATAATGAACAGAGTATATGAACACTATACATTTTGCAATCAAATCATATTGTACAAAGAAATTTCTTTAAAGAATTGGATTACTTGTGGAAGAAAATTTTTCATCGTTGAATGCTGTAAATATATCGTTTGGTATACAGTATTGTACTTTTTCCTTGAGGTGTGGTATCTTCGGCATTCTATGGTGATGTGTTTGACGGTGAGGAAGCAGTGACAGGTTTCGCAGGTTGGTGGTTTTCTTGTTATGAGGTAGGAATGGGTTAATTTTGCATGTCCACTTCTTAATATTGATAATAAAACCTGGTCTTTTCTATTAAGCTTGTGGATCGGTATATTAATAGAACATTTTGGCTTGACTTCGAATAGTTTTCTGGAAGGATTGAGAGTCCGAAGTTTAATCCATGATTTCTGAATGTTTTGTGGTGTATATTGGTTTATATTATGCACACACAGGATGGAAAAGTGTTACACAAATTTCTCTATACAACAAGTAATTGCCCATAGAAAATTGTATTGTTAAAATGTACAAAGGACTGTAAGATTACCTTGATGTTAACGACCTTTAGTCTTTGTAGCAATATACAGTAAGGTATTTTGTACGACGACAGTCAAAAAGTTATATACTCGTATAACACCGAATTTATTTATTTAGTTATTTTTACGAGATAACATCGAATTCAGACGCATTTTTGTATATAAAAATATTTTTATTCACCGTAAAATAGGTTCCTTATTACTTACAAGATCGAAGAGCATACATTCCATTCTAACATTCATACTGTAGTTTAAACTGAAAATGTAGACCAGTCCGCTTCACCACTTTAGAAACGAACACATAGTAGGCCTAAAACACTTCATTAGTGGTGAATTTTCGGCGACCAGAGAGAGCCGAAAGCTATGATGTGTGCCTTATAGAATCCGTTACTCAGCCATGCTTGTCTTCAGGTCTACTCGTATCAGTCCGATACATACTGTCCCTGCCGGGGAATGTGGAGTGGGGAGTTAAGGGGTATTCTACAGTACCTCAGTTGAGCTATTAATGCCCAGGCTTAATGTAGACTATAGGTCTATCTCGAAAATAGTAGTTGTTCATTTATAATAATGCATTTTAATTACTATAAGCAGATGCATTATTATTTTCATTAATAAATATATTTTTTTTTTTAGAAATATAGAATGTTGTTTTTAACTGAAAAATACTCTCAGGCTCCTGATAGTTGTAGTTTCACGCTGCATGTTGCTCTTGAAGATACCCAAATGCAATACCTAGATGGCTGAATGTGATCTGCCTTTTACAACCCAGAGCCCTCCACTCACAAAGCGCGAAACAACTTGAACATTCGTTAAACCGAACACTGAGGCAGTATGCAAGACTGAAGAGCTTTGCATACTGACTACATCGCCAGGCGTTCAGTAGCAATGTAAATTTATTCCCTTTTTCCCTGACCGATTGAGCAGAACTCTGAATTACTTTTGAAGAAGTGACCTTAAGTGAACGTAAGAAACATTCTTACATTCCTAAGGCACAATAAGCTCATGTTAAGAAAGCAGATCTAATAACAAAAATGTATTAATTTTACTTTCTTATTACGCAAAGTAACCTAGACTACAGGAAAAGTGTTGCGACGATACAAAAATTTATTTCGAGATATTCCATGAATTCACAAATGTACAGCTCGATTCAACGTTATTGGCCCCTGTCCTTGGTTATTTGGCTAGTGAGCGAGCTGTGTGTTGCGGCATAAGAAAGAAACGTGCATAGGGGAAGAGGAAGAATGAAAATAATATCTATGCTCGTAGCTGAAGGTCACTCCATGTCAAGAAAATTAGACATCATGACATCCTTTAGTCAACAGACGTAGTGTTAAGTAACGGGACGTGTGGAATAATATCGTGTTTTTAAGACAGAGTGTACCGCGACATGATAAGAAGGAAGTTTTAAGTTTTATAACTGCGCAGCCTGACCTGTGTGACCAGCCCGCTAGTAGTGATGAGTAACTCGCTCTTAGACTATCTACTTACTTTTTGGAGGGGCGAAAATCCCTGAATCAAATTGTACAAGCATCATCATCATCATCATCATCATCATCATCGTCATCGTCATCATCATCTGTAGTGATTGATGAACAGTTTTGAGCGATATTCTTTATGAATTTTTGTGGTGGGCGCATGCAAATCTTTCAGTTTAGCTTTTGTTGTACGGTTTCTTCTTGGATGCGAACGTGGTGGTTTATGAAAGAATCGATATTCATACGCATGGGGTGACTTCTCTGCGTCAAGACAACCTGTCTATTCTTCTGGTTTGCGAACCTTTCTTTTCATCTCCCTGTTGGGGAGCAGCGGGTGGAAAACTCCCTTCTCTCGCTTGTCGGTAATTTTAGCTAATAGCCTAATTTTAAAGAGGGGGAAAAGGAATGGCTTTCCTCTTAAAAGCAATAAAGTAGTCAGACGTTGCACCCTCACCCTACTCTACCCTCTACCCACACATCCCATCCCCCGACCTCTAAAAACGATTTCCATGTTGATAGCCCATAGATTTCAATCACCATTTGATTGTAAATGTGGGGTAAATTTTAAAAGTGAAGTTATAAAACTGGAGGATATTAAAATATATTATGTTCTCGTGTACATGCAGTAGCAACCAATCGTGGTAGGGTATTGGAAGAAGTTGCAAGTTCATTTTGCATATTACATTTTCTATAAAGCGGAGCTAAGGCCGAAGGAAAAATAATTACTTCGTTTACGTCCTGTAGGTTTGTTCGAAGTAATACACAGAACACTTAAGTTTAGAAGTTCAGAGCTTTGATGTTGGTTATATTAGTGCATAGTAGATCGGCCTATCCCAAAGTGAAAATGTCAATGTCTTAAATATTTTGTGCATATCATCTGTAAAGCAGGGGATTAAAAAATAAATGACAAAGAAATTAAGGAAAAAACGTCAGAAGTATGTAGAGTGCGTTGACAAAACTGCAATGTTTCCACGTAGAATACGTATGAAGGATTCGCTGATGTGGAAGGAGACTACAGTGTTCGTTTTTTTTTTTAGAAAACTTTATTTATCGTTGACAAGCTTTACATTGGCTAAGATACTGTAGGTCTGTGATATGAGAAGTAGGAAATTAAAGACATACAATTAACGGTGAGATTATGTTAAAAGACACAAAGTGTAAACAGGAACTAGCCAATGTAGACTAGAGCAGCGTTTCTCAAACTATGGTCCGCGAACCACCTGTGGTCCTCGAGGTCTACCCTTGCGGTCCTTCAAAAAAGACAGAAGAAAAAACATAATTCAAACGAATTGCGTGTCACACTATAGCTGAAAATCTCACAGTTTGGAAATGACACATAGCAATCGCCTTTCACTTTTTCTCCCAGTACTGACATTTAATGAAATTTATAACTCTGTCTACCGACTTGCCACTCTACTCTCAACAACAAAAGAGGGATTTAAAGCACTATGAACGTGGTGTTTTTCGCCATCTTTTCCCTGCAAATATGGCGCCTGTAACCAGCCAGGGACCACCCGAATTCATAACAGAGGACCAAAGTACCGAACCTTTTCATGTATTTATGACTTTCTTAATAGTTTTGGTAACGCCCAGGCTGCACATTGAAATGGTCACGTACTGTACGTCATATACCAAAAATACAACTCTGAGGTCACAATTTGAAATTTATTTTCCAAGTAAACATGACGAATTTTTATGGGTTCGTGATTCCTTTCATTGCGATATTGAAAATAGAAACTTTCATTGAGTGAAAGTTAACAGTTAATTGAACTCTCGAATGGTACCGGACTTAAAATGAAATTCGAAGCGGAAGGTATGGTTAATTTCTGGACCCCATCATAAGTGAAAAGAGAATATAGTGAACTGTACAATGGTGCTTTAGAGATTATAATTATTTGCTTTTACGTATCTGTGTGAGAAAGGGTTTTCATCACTAACTGTAATAAAAACAAAGTACCGAAATCAACTTGATGTGTGTGACGATCTCCGATTTAAGCTTGCCGGCATACATCCAAGTATAGAACAATGTGCAAGAATCGGCAGGCTTGTCCATCTCATTAATGTGAGTACCAACATTTATTAATTTTTTTAGTTAATTAATTAAAGATTATCGAAACTCTAATACCTTGAATTATTAGAAGAACAAAAATGAATTTTCTTCTATTAACAGTAACTAATACAAATATAAAATTAATTGAATTAAATTAATCTTAATTAATTAATTATTCTATTTTAAAATGTAAGTATACTGGTATTAAAATATGCAAAAAAAATGATAAGTTTGCTTTCGAAGGGAACAAGAGTAAAGTGTTCTGACTTAAAAAAGTGGTTTCTACTTCAAAAAGTTTGAGAAACACTGTACTAGAGAGTCTTCTTTGAATAGAGCTTTAGATTGAAATGATCGCTAAGGAAATGAACTAGGGACAAATCTTAGTTGATGTCCACGTCCAAGTCTCCCATAAGAATCATTCATTCATTTACTGTTGTACCCAAGGGCAGGGCTTTCACTGCAAACCCAGCATTCTCCAATCTTTCCTATTTTCTGTCGTCCTTTTTGTCTCATAATAAAAATTATAGGTGCTTTTAGTTCTGACTTCAGCCTCGGGAAAATCTTCGTAGTCCACACCTGTGGAGTAACGTCTAGCGCGTCTGGCCGCGAAACCAAGTGACCCGGGTTCGATTCCCGGTTGGGGCGAGTTACCTGGTTTAGGTTTTTTCCGGGGTTTTCCCTCAACCCAATATGAACAAATGCTGGGTAACTATCGGTGCTGCACCCCGAACTCATTTCACCGGCATTGTCACCTTCATCTCATTCAGATGCTAAATAACCTAAGATGTTGATAAGGCGTCGTAAAATAACTTACTAAATATCTTCGTGAATGTCGTCGAATTTTCCATGAGTATTCTATTGAGCAGTCATTTTAAACCGGTGTAGTGTACCGCGAGAAAATGAAAATACGAAAGGTTGTCGTAGCAAAATTTGAAAAAATAAACATGAAAAAATAGTAAAAAAAAAAAAGTGAGCACAGGAGTCAAATTTTAGCGAACGCGCAACACGTCAACATTCAGTAAACACAGTGTGAGTGTGTGTGCGTGCGCGTGCGTGCGTGCGTGCGCTTGCGTGCAATCCGCAGGTAAGACGCGCAGCTAGAGGTTCCCAGCTCAGTAAGGTTTGAACATCACACCAACCTTGAATTGAGTTGAATTCGAATTTAGGACGGGGCGCTATGACCCAGCACTGTGACCTTATTAGATCTATTGTGCTGACCGTCAATCTAGGCTCATTCCCAATTCACATCGCCTGACTAAAAAAGTAGAAAGGAAGGGAAGTAAGGCAGGAATAAAAGAAGTAATTTGTAGGCGAAGTGTTACAAATATGGAATACCATTTTGTTTGTTTGTTTTTATGTTTGTTTTTCTTTTCGTTTTGGAATCTACATGTTTTGAATACTGAACTTAAAGTATTATTCTGTTTATGTCCTGTGAATGGAACACCGGACTTAGAAGTTCGTAAGATGTTATAAAATGTTTGAATTTCCTCAATCTAAGATATTTTCTTCATAAAAATGGAGGTACAAACGTGTATCAGTAAGTGTAATAGTGAACGGGAAGGTTCGAAATACTTCAGGTATATTCCACAACTGAATCACAGATGTCGAGTTCATTAAATGTATTTCTGAACTTCCTCGAATTCTCTTTTTCTTAAGCCAGATTTCTTGGTAAAAGACTCAATTATATGTAATTATTGATGAAGGCAGCAGTCAACAAATGATTACTTGCTAGATGGCGACGAAAGCGAATCAAAGTCAATCGAAATGCGATCGGCTGAGAGGAAGTGAGGTCGACGATCTCTTCATGAAGTGTGCAAATGGAGAATGGGTTATAATACCTATAATCTGTGCATTTAGAACTGGCGGCTCAAGGTGAAGCAATGGACTGCATTTGCCACGTGTGCTTACCCCAGTCCTGGACTATTCTCCTCAACTAATCAGCTGGGACAGCCGGAATTACAAGTGCTTCAGTTTATAGTTTTCAGGCCAGTGTGTACTTCACCTTGATCCGCCAGTTCGAAATGCACAGATTATACTATATCAGTCTTACTAATAAACCGTGTATAGTTTTTACACGAGACTTATGCAGAGTTGAGACAGAAAACGTTACTAATAAACCGTGAATAAGCTATGGACGTATAAACAGGCTGTAACTATACAATGTGAATTGTTTTGCAGTAGTTATATACACGAAACCCCTTGTTTAAGCGTTGTATATAGGGGAAAAAATGGCAGCCCTTCTAACAGCTGTTCGTGTCGACTGTGGTTTTATGATTATTTTTACCTTGTAACCACAGAAGAACAAACCAAAGATCATAGAATTATTAGAATAATATTACTGTAGCTTGTACTCTTTGACCAAATTGTAGTGTGGTAATCGATTAGAGCCAGTTGTACTATCGATATTTAACACGCCACACTACCGGATACAGTAGAGAACCTCAGATATTCTATTACCTTTCGTAACGAAGTAATGACGAAACTATGACGTAGCTGTGTAACAGTTATACTGTTATACACGACGTATGTAGTGATTATTAGTAAGGAATTTACACACGACTTATAAACGAGCTACTCATTGTATAAGTATAAGGCAGTTAAACGTCTGTATATAGAGTTTTTATTAGTAAGACCGTATGACTATATGCGTTGTACAGAGACATTATTGTATTTTTACTTCAATTTTTATTGTACCTGAGTTTTTTTAATATACTTCACTCCCACCCCTTCTACTAGTAAACTTCCATACATCCTCCACACAGAACCAAGGCTGCATATGCAGTCATAGTCGCCTTACGGTCACAGTAAACAGTACTGAGTTAGTGAATATAGTACGTTCCAGAAATATGTTCGCGTTTTCCAGTGACGAAAGGGCTTTCAATATTGAATCATATTTTCGCACAGGTACTGTCGTCCGTTTGCCTATGTCACATCCCGGTTTCCACCACTCGCTTCGCTCGCCCCTCTGTAAATGCTAGGCCTAGTGACTGGGATGTCTTAGCTCTTTTCTGAAAACATTAATTTCTGATAGGAATTGGACGTCTACGTAATATTATACAAGTGTTTAAAATAACTTAAATAAAAGGGCGTCGTTAAGTAATTAACTGTAACATGATTTCCCCCCTTTCTACAACTGTGCAACAAAACCACTTGGACGGACAGAAGATAGCATGTCTGAGTAATTTTATCTTTTCGGATCGGGCAGAAGTGAAGATTGAATTTACAGTATGCAAGGTACTCTTTTATAGAGTAGGTACAGAATTATTTCAACTTAAGTTAGGTACTAGTACGAAGGCCGAAACTGGTAATTGGAATTAGGTACAATAGTCTATAGTGCGATAATATGCACAAAAGAACTGAAGCCGTATCTAAATGAACGGCCACTATTTTCAAAATGTGTATAAATATCCATATTATGATTATTTTTCAATTTAACTTCATTCTTTATGTTGTACCCCAATGTGCGTAGACAGTATAATATACGTTGCATAATGAATACGTCCGCATCAGTTCGTGAATAAAAACATTTATTGTTAATACCGTACTGTATTTTGATTAAACAAGAACCTGATGAAAATTATCAAACTCAAAATTGCGATATTTCCTAGTTTACGTAAATGGATGAACTACTTTTCTTTCTTCCTATACATAGTAAAGTGATTCATTTGTATTTTACGCCGGTATCATCGAACTCCAGTCGTGGAAGTGGGTAGCAAACGGTGTTTCCGGTTCTCAACCATTAATCGAAAGGTATAGCCAGGTTAATATTAAAAATGTTAGTAAAAATTAAATGATGTTCCTGTATATGCGCAAGCTTTGACCTTAGGTATAGGCAATGGTCGCGTGTTCGCATCTGGTGTGGAGCGTTCATGTTTGTACTTTATGTGAAAGCCTTCTTGCGTTGCCTGTCCAATACATGAAAAAATGGGGGGAAAACGAAATAATAGGGACTGGTCAAGGCCGGATCTCTGCTGCGGAGTCAGGAATGATTAACATGTTGCAGTATCGAGGTCATTTTATGCAATTAACAGCAGCTATATGTTCGCTGGTATTCAAGCAGCTGTCAAGTCAGTCACATCATTTCAGATTGTGGCTTTTTTTCAGGTACTACGTTCAGTGAGTCTAAATAAATTCCAACCCAACAGAGATAACTGGTAGCTTTCTATTGGTTGGGAAGACCCACGATGCGGTCCACTGCATAGCACATTCGTAACTCCCACATTGATGAGAGTGGCTCAAGCAAGGTGTCAATTTCTAAAATATCCGGGACTTGTCTCGTAAGTAGAGACCGGCGCAACACTAAGAAAATTTTGCCAAAATATGAAATTTATTTCGACAAAATATGAAATAAAGATTTTAATGCTAAAATATCTTTGTTTTTAAACTATTTGGAGTAGGTTACAAGATTATTTACAACATTAACCTTTAGAGACCAATAGTTTTCTCTAGTTACATTTAATATGCTACCACATAAATTACGACAAATTTGCATAATTAAACTCTTTTTCAGCATCATCAAATTTTTATCTGAATACAAGAACTACTGGGTGTTCATTTCAAAGTGTGTCATGACGTCACTGTTGTGAGTCAGCGATTTGAAGCGAGTTTCAGATTTTATTTCAGAGATGTTGCCTATTAATCAAGGCGTTCAATCTGAACTTGAGAACGTGTACGGTATAACTTGAACGTCGTAGCAACAGATGGCGGTCTGTACGGTCTGTGTGCTACCATAACCTCTTTCGAACTGTGTTTTGCGCGGGCAAGTCGTACGCAGGGTATTTGTTATCATCGGCTGCGTACGGCAACATTCCACAATACGGCAAATGCTCCGTGTCCATCTTGACCGTCCAAGTTAATGTCAACAAATATGTACCGTAAGTAATCGTCTTAACCCTCTCCCCATATCCCGACAGTAAGAAAAAGTCACCTCAGTACGTGTTTCCAAACAGTTCACATTCCTGCCACTACAGGCGTTACCGTACGTATCGGTAAGTACTGCATTCATCAGAATGAACGCCGTACTTACTAGGCAACTTCTCTGGCACATAAGTAATACGCCTCTGCGGAAATGTAGGAAGATTGAATTCTCTAGGCTCGTCGACTAGCCACATGACGGCATACAGCGAGCCATGACACACTTTGAACTGAACACGCAGTAGGTAATTCAATTTTTTATACTGAAGATAAAAATAAATATGACTATTCCGTTTAGGCCTATATGACGTCATTCCAATTTCGACCAATGAAGTGTAACGAAATTTTGAATTCAAATCAATCCTAGTCCTAAAGCGCGATAATTTTTGCAGCTCGATTTATCAATTTATCGCATGGTCGTTCTTTTGTTTAGTCAGTGTTGCCAACTGTTTCCCCGTAAATCGTTGAGCATGAATCCATTGTAATGAATAAAATGTGAAATTCCACTTCCACATCTACATCTTTATCTTCTAATTCAATGTCCATTGCATCTAAAGAAAATTACACTCCTTTATGACAATTGAGGGCTTTGCCGGAAGAAAGGCGGATAGACCTATACGCCCTTCTTCGGGAAAACGGTTTAAAATGTAGTGAATAATTCGCTAAATTATAGTAACGAAATTTTGTTTTGATTGTACTGTACATACCTGCAGGACAGGGCTGCGTGCGTGTATAACATTTTATTCAGGTGCGTTTTAAAATCTTAGATTGCATGTATCTCAATTCGCCATATTGACGTATACGCCCTTTTTCCGGCAAACCCCTCAATTGTTAATTTAATTAATGCATTAATCAGGTTATTTGTAATTATATTATAAAATGTTTAAGTTAAATTATGATTTCAGCAAATCATGCATATGTATTTGTTATAATAACAAGAGAAAAGCGCAGTACATGTAATTAACATTGTTAAACCTTATTTCTCTTTTCTCAATTGGCAGTACTGAATAACATTTAATTTCTTTATTGCAGTAAGCGATATTCATCTCAATGTCTAAATAGTTTAAGTATTCATAAATATACAGCTATTAACATTTTGTGAGCGAATTTTAGAGAGAGGCCTACATAATTTACATTTTTATTTTATTCACGAAATAGTCCTAATAAATGTCACTCTAGGTCTGAGATTTCCCAGATAAATCTCAGACCTCTTGTGACATTATTCTAGACAAAACACTTCTTACATTGGCTGGACACAACACTGCTTACAATGCAACACGAGTAACTTGTCTATATTTTCTGGCAAAAGATCACGTCTTCTATCGGTTAATATTGTATTGTATGATGAAAAAGATCTCTCCACATTACATGATGTAATTGAAGCATAATTATTTGCATCTTGCTATAGTTTAGGGTAGTTTAATATTTGCTGGTATTTCACTGCTCTTCCCTCTTCCTTCTTACTAATTTGATAGAGTAGAATGGGTGGCTTGGGGTTTTGAAATGTTTCCTGGAAAACATCTATATTGTCTCCTTATGTTTGGAAAGCCCTGTTCATTGGTAGCTATAGAAATATTAACGAAGGACAAGAATAAATTTGTAGAAAATATCAAGATGTTTATGAAATATGCAAATTTTACCAAAACATTTTGAAATATGGAATATTTTCTTGTTTTAATTGTATTATACACAGCGTGAATCGAATTAATCCTTTTTCCCGTACCGCTAGCAGGCATAATTTAGAATATGAAGTTTCATAAATCCCCCCTATCTAATGAACAGTCATCACTCTATATCATCCATTCCACCAAAGCTAGGTAAAATAAGTTGATAAAGCGTCGTTAAATAACAAAAAAACTATACAGGAATTATTATTCTGCTGAAGATATCGGACAAATTTTACATTTATTCTTATGTGCAATCGTTCATGTATATTTAAATATTGCTGGTATGTTTCTACAACGATGCTCATGTGTTTGCAGTTTTGTTATAATTTTGGTTTTTAATTACGAAATGTAATTAAGGGAAGTAATATTACATTTAGTTAATTATGGTGTATTCCCTAGTTCTACGAGCTAATAGCACGCTTTATGCTGGACTGTAGCAACTGTCACGAGAGTGCTAGAGTCTCTACTTCGAAAGCTTCTCTCAGCTTCATTCTCTCCACGCCTAAGACAGAGCCTGAAGGCCTAATTTCATTATCTTACCCCCAACGATATCATCGCTTTGAAAACTGAAGTTTGCGTCTGAACTTTGTTTGCATGTATGTATGTTGCAGAAAACAATTTTCACGCTTGTTTTTCGCGCAATATGCTTTCTGCCTGATTTATATTATTGTTAAAGTTTTGTTGTTTCAGACGAGTTTTTATTCATTGATCGGCTGTAGAGGAAGATTATGATGCTTCAATTAAAGACAAATGAATTCAGAAATTTGCTGCAGATGGTGAATCCCCTCCAAGAAATAAAAATTCCAGGTCTGACCGGTACTCGAACCCAGACCGCTTGCGTTATAGGCTGATGGTTTAGACCGAGCATTTAAATAACTTTTTGTTGTTTCACACATCGGTTTTCTTTAATCTGAGAGGCATACCGTACTTGTTTATCTCTGTGAATTCCTGCTGCAGGTATTATTATTATTATTATTATTATTATTATTATTATTATTACGTAGTGTTCCGTTTATGATTCATATTATATCTTAATGTCTATCATCTGATATCTTCTTGTACCCCGAACTCTTCTCCCGTTTACCATTCCTTCCAATGTATCCTTCAGTAGGCAGTTTCTTCTCTACCAGTGACTCAACCAATACTTTTTTCTCTTCCTGATCAGTTTCAGCATTATTCTTTCTTCACCCACTCTTTCTAACACAATTTAATTTCTTATTCTGTCTGTCCACTTCACACGTTCCATCCTTCTCCATATCCAGATTTCAAATACTTCTCGTCGCTTCTCTTCACTTCGTCATAATGTCCATGTTTCTGCACCATACAATGACACATTCCACACAAAGCACTTCACTAGTCTCTTCCTTAGTTCTTTTTCCAGAGGTCCGCAGAAGATGCTCCTTTTTCTATTAAAAGCTTCCTTTGCCATTGCTATCCTCCTTTTGACTTCCTGACGGCAGCTCTTGTTACTGCTTATAGTACATCCCAAGTACTTGAAGCTGTCTACTTGCTCTACTGCCTCATTTGGTATTCGCACGTTTATCTTCTTTATTTTTTCTTCCAACAAGCATGGTTTTCGTCTTGTTCGCATTTGCCTTCATCCCATACTGCTCACAGCTGTCGTTTAGCTTCAGTAGCATATCCTTTAGTATAGTCTCCTCTTTTGCTAACAACGCCATATCAGTAAATCTTATGCACTTTATTCTTTTTTCCTCCTACTATCGTCCCTCCCATGTTCTGAAAACAGTTTATTATTATTATTATTATTTTATTTCTAGCAAATTAAAATTACACACTATACAAGAATATACTCCTTTTTATCCTTAGTTATGCATCAGAGTTGGACTGTAACAAAACGTGAAGAATCTAAATTGAAAATATTTTAAAGAAGTAGCCTATAAACAACTAAGTTAATATAATTTTTCCATTTATATGAAATTGTATCTTTGACTTCTGAATCGAGTAGCATTCTTCCTCTCAGATTATCTGTACTGTCTCTGGTCGTTCGGTTATTGAATGTCTACAAGTACAATATTTACAACCATGATGTAAATCTTGCTTTATGCTTGCAGCCAAATTGGCTTGAAATCTCTTGTCGAGATCGACTGTGCACGCTGGTTTTCGTATGTGCTGTCTAGTCTCATCCCGGTATTCGTTTCACGTCATCCTAACTGTACGTTTATTTCAAACTTGACGTGACATCACGCAGTTTGGACGATGCAACTGGGATGAAAAATACTCAGCCCATCTTGTTTCCTCGTAACAATGGCCGTCTCTGCCGACGTAAGCAAAATAATACGCACTATCTCACACTCTTGAATAATTTCTGCGTTGGGGAATTGTGTCGGGTGGAAAGAAGTTGCCTTGCCTTGGTCTGTTGCAAGCAAACGTTCCACAGACATAGAGAAGTGCCATCTGTATTTCTTGTCATAGAATTTAACGCTCACCAGAGGATCACCACTATATCTTTAGCACCATCAGACTTTCTGTGGTGTTGAAGCCAAAACCTGAACATTCACTCTTTGTTTATTAAAACTGTACTTTGGAAAGAATTCACAGCTTTCTTCGGAACGAGTTCCCTCAGAGTCAGTGGTGTATTTTGACGGAAAATGTTTATTATCTCGATAACGGTTCATTTGCGGATCTATGTCTATTGAAGGTTATTTGCTTGAATTAGTTTTTACTTTTCATTTTTAAATTTTTGACCATTACTTTTGAATCACCCTGTTTATTTAAAAAATCATAGCTTGTTATAGGCGTAAAAGTAATTAACATTTTTTGTTAGAATATAATGTTTTCTGTAATTGAGGTAGGCTAATTTAATAATCAAAACTTATTTCTTATCGTTGTGTGATCTTTCACTTCGAGGTAATTAGTCTAATGTCCTACACTTCAGAAATTAATTTAAATGCTGAAGCTTTTGAAGCCCGAGAAAAGTTTTGGAGACTTCTGTAACTATATCCAGTTTTATTATTAATTGTTATTAGAGGAGAAAAATTCACTATGGCGCCGGGGTTCGAACCCGGATCCTTGGTTCTACGTACCAAGCGCTCTGACCACTGAGCTACGCCTAAGTTAATCTTTACGTAGATATATCCAGTTTGCTAAATATGACAGTGCAATTTCAAGTTTAATTCTCGAGGATATGGAGTCTCTCATCAATGTATCTTCTCACTACATATCATTGGTTATTGAATTACATAAAGTGTGAAGACATTCAGGAGACATTCTTAAGCAAGTCCTGTATTCAGCCGGAACTTCTTCATAGATTCTCTTAAAAAAATGCTCTGCATCCATGTGTACTTCTTTTTGCCAACCATTTTCTGACTGGTAACTCATTTTTCCACTCAAATTCCTCTTCAAGATCTCGAACAATAATCTCAACACATTTTAAAATTGTCTTACATTTTTTTCGGTAAATTTTGGTAACTTTGACTCCTATTTGCTAGCATTATGGTCGCAGAGAAATACACTATGTAACATCCGAGGTTCATAGTAAAGCACATGAAATGTAAGAGCCAAAGCGCAACGTTGCAACAGCATTCCCCCTGCCTTCACCCGGATGGCAGACTATCAACTGGAGGGCGGGCAAGCATACGGGCAGGAAGATGAGCACGGAATGAAAGTTAGGGAATATATCTAATGTGGCAACACCGTGTTCACTTCATGTGTGACGCCAGAAAGGCGAGCGAGCGATACAGTAGAGCATCGGTTATCCGAATACCGATCAACCGAAACATCGGTTAACCGAAAGCGTTCCAGTCGGAAAATTAAAATTTGCGCGTGCGCTATGTATAAGTTTCGCTAGCGCTGTTTGCGAGATTTAGCAGGAAAAAAACGAGTCTCAACTCTGAAGCAAAATATATATTATATACAGTATATATATATATATATATATATATATATATATATATATGCACTTATTTTTTCTAAACTGTAGGACTACAGAGCGTTCGCCTACGGGTGAGGCCAGGAAAGCGGCCTGTACTGATACGCCGCTTTGTGCGCGCAGTTGTTGAGACACGCTCGACAATCAAGGACATCAAGGTCGACAAGTTATCAGTTGTGAGCGAGATGCTGCAGTATTTAACACGTACAGTGCAGTTTCTTGACACAGTTGCTTAAATATTCAGCGTGTGTGTAAAATTTAACAATGCAAAACGCAAAATTCACGCTTGCACAGAGAGTTTTTATGTATGATGCATATGTGAAAACAGAGTCGAAGATTGATGAAATCAGTGCATCACTTACACGCTCTCCTAATAAATCTCTAAGACATGTTTCACAGGAAGTTAGTGTTTCAAAAACATCAGTCTTTACTGCTGCTAAACTTTTAAAATTAAAACCCTACAGAGAAAGCGGAAGCTTACGGATAGACGATTCCCGCAAGCGACACTGCAGGCCGCTTTCCTGGCCCCACACGTAGGCGAACGCTCTGTACTGTCTTGATCATTTTGAACTTGTCAAACTAGGCTTGTCGTTTCTCTGTGTTACTTGTAAGTTATGTGATACAAAATATATACTGTATGTACAGTTTTTTGTTTAATATCAGAGTTTCTGTTTCATACTGCTGCTATGACACCGGTACAATGTTTTCGTAAGTGATCGGTTATCCGAAAAATCAGTTATCCGAACACCCCCGACCCCAATTGTTCCGGATGATCGATGCTGTACTGTATAGGCCTATCTAGTTCCCATTGGTCGACGAATGCGTGGAGTGAATGGGAGTTAAAAAATGTCTTACGGAGCAGTGAGAAGTTGTTTCTTTTCTTGCGACCACAATAGTATGAACGCTACTTGGTACTTACAATCAGCTTCCTCACTTGCGTGCCTTTCAACTTGCTACGTGTAAACTATCCTTTAAAGAACATCAAACCTAGTCACCGTGCCTGTGCTTTACTGTTACAAGATTATAATAAAAGTCGGATGCCCAGTACTATTGCGCATTATGACCAAAAGTCTAAGTGGAAGGTGATCAAGAAATGAGATACAATTGGATCTCTCTGGCGTAATGCTCTGCGAAACAAAAAGAAATGCTGGAGATACAGCCTTGAAGAAAGCTATTATAAGAGCGGCACATTCCGAATTACATACTGAATGAAAAAACTCAGTTTTTTACAAAATGTCTGACTGACTTCAAATCGAATAACTGACATTTCGAAGTTTTCCACGTGGGCGGAAAATGCGTGTCATGGAGTCCGACCCACTATCGATTAATACAGCTGGAGTCCCCGGTTCTTATAGCTATTGCCTATCTCCTGTTCGCACTGCCTGGCAAGGTCACTAAGGCCGGACCTCGCAACAAGAAAAGAGAATAATGACCACTGTAATGGAGAAGTTGCTGCTGTTGATTTGTACTTGGTCGAGCAGCATTTTTAACAAAGATATAATGTAACGTTGCTCTGCAGATTTCTGGCTTATGATTCGCAATTCCCGTTTTTGATTTTCCGATAAACTGTAGCCCAGGTTCGAATCCCGGTTGGGGCAAGTTACCTGGTTGAGGTTTCTTCCGGGGTTTTCCCTCAACCCAATATTAGCAAATGCTGCGTAACTATCGGTGCTTGACCCCGGACTCATTTCACCGGCATTATGATCTTAATTTCATTCAGGCGCTAAATAACCTGAGATGTTGATACTGCGTCATAAAATAACCCACTAAGAAAAAAGATAGAGGGGTGTATTTCGTGGTTATTGAAATACTTTAAATTCATGATTTTGTAGGTGAGTTCTTGCTCCCGGGTGTCGAAAACTGCACACCAAAATTTTATATCTGGATTTTGGTCATACAGCAACTGCACAACAACATTTTATACCTGGATTACGGCCATATGGAAACTGCACACCAAAATATTTTCTACCTGCTTTGCCAGTACTATAGATAGTTTTAATTTACCAAACTGTTTTAATTTTGTCGAAATGGAGCGTCTGTTTACATCTGAAAGTGAACGGGGTAATTTAGTACTGGTATATGACGACTGTAAATTGAAAAAAAATATGAAGTAATTTGGAGGTGTTGTGTTAGAAAATGCAATGCGAAAATTTATAGCTTACTGAACAATATGGAAGTTATTAGAGAACGCGGTGGGCATAACATGTGGTGAACATTAGTATATTAAATCGCAAAATAATGCAGCTACGAAAAGAAAAGCCATCGATGTTGTTAATAGTAAGTCATCAAAAATATTTCATGCTGTTTGTAAAATCTTGCCTACAGAAAACCTGAAATTGCGTGACGTATTTCGAATAAAAGATAACTTATACAAATCGTGGAGGAAACTTCAACCTATTCTACCTAAATTGCAACCCAAAGTTAATGACAGACCGAGTCATTTAAACTTTATTACTAAACGAAGCGAACATTTCGTTCTTTTCAATGACAAGAAGTCGGAGATTTCTTCGCTAAGGATCTGGTTGAAGTAAAACCGATAGGTACTAGACTTGAGAAATTTAGTAGAAACGTACATCTCCGAAGATGCAGTTTTCCCTTCTACTGTATGGGCAGCCATGACTGCATCGACCTCTCGCACAACAAATGGCTGTGAAGCATTTTAATTTCAGTTTTTACAGCAATAATCTTTCATTGTATAAATTCGTGAATCAACTTTTGGACATACAAACTGAAACTTATGTTATTGAACTTAGAAACAATGAAGAAAGTAACCGAAGTTTGAATGTAAAGTCAGCCAAATGCAAAATAAACATATTTTGTAAATTGTGCAGTTTCCGGGTAAGATTAGTAAAACCCTCGTGAATCAGTGTGCAGTATCCGGATAGGATTAGCGTGTCCCTCGAAAAGCGGTGTGCAGTTTCCGGATCAAAGTGAGCAGTTTCCACCTATCCCTTGCTCCAGAGAACGCTTAAATGTTTCTTGGACAAAGGCTGTTTGCTAGGTGGTGTTCGCGTGAGACTTAAATTTTTTCCTCTCTGAATTTTATGATTTTTCAATTAATCTTCATCAACATCCTGATGTGAAATTTACCCACTTAAGAACACATATAAACGAATTTCTCATAACATTTCATCATTAACTACATATAAAATTCAATTACGTGTACTTGCTTTATGCAGAATGCAATATTCACGTCACTCGACGATCAGCTCAGCGCGTATTTCTTCATTTAAAGGTTACTGAACTCACACTGAAGACAGAAATTCGTTTCATTGTTGGTCTCTTATGTTTAAGAAAGGTTTCTCTAAACACTACACTTCTCTGACTATTCTGATTTTCACGTAATTAATTATAAAATATTAGATGGCGTTATAACCTAAATGAAGGCCAAAAGGGAAACATTGAAGGATGGTTCGGTCCGGTGCTGTGGATTGAATTCGGCGTAGCTCAGTGGTCAGAGCGCTTGGTACGTAGAACCAAGGACCCGGGTTCGATCCCCGGCGCCGGAGCGAATTTTTCTCCTCAAATATTAATTCCTAAATGAATGGATTATTTATGAAAGGGCCTAAGTCTTGAATACTAAATTATGAGCAACTTAAGAAAAACTGCTTACAGGCCAAAATTTTGAAATAAAGGCTCAAATAAAAATTGTATCATAAATTATACAAAGCATTAGAGTGTGAAACTTAGTCCTCTTCATATGTAAATCGATGTATCTACACCCAAAGAGCAGTTATTACATTAGAAACTCATTTTCACAGAATAATGACTTAGGTCCTTTCATAAATAACCGATTCAAATGGCGTTAATACATTCACTTACCCTAAATAACCAAACGCAAACAAACTCTTGTCATTATTGGCACAAAACTTGGAGAACTGTTAAAAAAAACTATTTCAATACGACAAAAAGTATGCATTTATATGACCAACAAAAACTGTCTCATCGTGTTCATAAAAGCTAGAAGTATGTTTAATTTAAGTCTGTGAAAAAAGATCAGTATAAAAATATGACATGTCATAGAAATCTGAGCCCTAACTGATGATCATCGCTTGGACTGCGATTCCCAGCATCATTTTGAATAATTTTAATGCCCTAGTGGAGTTGAAGTTAATATTTAACCCGTACTTTGGGAAATCATACATTTTTAATCAAGGTCTTTGGCGTGGCAAACCAATGTTTTAGCCATTCAGTTAATAATACCCACCGGTGAAATATTGAAGAGCCTGTTTTTTTTAACCACCCTTGTTAAATAAACAAATTCTCTAGTTTTAATTGCTACTGGACAGGATTAACTCGTTCAAAATACAAGAGCAGTGCGATTACCTCTGCTTGTAGAATATGGTAAAAAATTTATTAGACTTACCCCAGGGTCGGTAAATATTTGAAGTTCTTACTGAAAGGTTCAATGTCATGTGATGTGAAAGCTATTTAAAGTCGAATCTGATGAAATAATTAAGTTTATGTGAGCCGGTGGAGAGGAAGGTAGTAGGCAAATTAGCCCTTGTTCGTCATGCGAATTTTGTTTACCTGGTGGATTTTCGAAGGGGGAAGATAAGGGAGCGTTTTTTTTTTTTGTGAAGTTCTGTTAACAGCGGTTTACCCGGTACGTGAGAAATCATCGCGATTAAATTGGAACAGTACGTTGATTGTGATTGAGATTGGGATATGTGTGAATTGTACAGGCCGTCACTGAAACGGACATAACATGATTTCGCACTTGAATCTGCTCTGAGAGTTCAACTCTCGATAATTATATTGAACGGTCAATGGATTGGCACTTCATCCCATTGATAGTTTCCGGTTTATCTTCGTAGGATTAGTAGATATCACTTAGGGATTAGGCCTACTTAGATTGGCTCTACACACTTCGGCTCGTTAGGCCTCTTGTGCCTAGATGTTATGACATCGAATACATATCATTGTGAATTCAGTATTATTAGTGATCCGATTTTTTTTGGTAAAATAAAATATAGACACACATGCTTCTATTTTGGTGAGCATTTCGTGAAATGAATAGGCATTTAATGCATATTTCTCATTCATAAATTTTATTTATGATACCTGTTTGCTTGAAATTTTACATACACAATACAACATTCTCAGCATTCAAATACATTCCCAAAACAAACACCAAGCATAGTTTTAACATTACCTATCTGCATGATGGATTGTACGACAGTCGGTATGAATTTTGATGTACTGTACAATGAATGTAGAAAGTACTGATACACGTAACGCAAATTACAAAAATTGTGTACGCAGTAATAGAGTAAGCGCCAAAAACCTGTTTCGAGATATTGGCCATTGAAATAAATCTGTTTTTTTTTTAATAATTTTATGCAAGAAATATAACATTCATACTGTTACAAAAAATAGCACAAATAATACCAGAAACGGCTGAACGATTTTTGATAACAGACCAGCAGTTGAATTAATATTTGAAAACAAAATAAATAAATGAATTTTATGCAGTAAACGAATTTTCTTATAAATAACAGCAAAATTCAGATATCGCATTATTGATTTTTTTTCTGAGTTAAATTAGCCTGCCATCAACAGATTTGTGCAAATATCTAATTTTTTTTTTTAAATTGTCGGTTCCTCTGTTATTGCGTAACTCATCCAATTACGCATGCACGTGATATTTATTGAAAACATGAAACGGATGTAATCTATTACTGTTCATTTGATAGAATCTTCAAATAGGAACGAGGGAATCTTGAAAGAAATTTTATTTTAGAATATAAGAATCCGAAACGGCAGAAATACACAAACAAAAATTATTCATACAGTACTACGTTTTAGTCAATAGCAAGTTTACGTTCAGTCGAGTCCACACCTGTGGAGTAACGGTTAGTGAGTCTAGTCGCGAAACCAGGTGGCCCAGGTTCGATTCTCGGTCGGGGCAAGTTACCTGGTTGAGGTTTTTTCCGGGGTTTTCCCTCAACCCAATATGAGCAAATGCTGGGTAACTTTCGGTGATGGACCCCGGACTCATTTCACCGGCATTATCACCTTCATCTCATTCAGACGCTAAATAACCTAAGATATTGATAAAGCGTCGTAAAATAACCTACTGAAATAAATAAAAAACGTGCAGTCGAGGGGCGTGGGGGGGGGGTTGTGGTAGCGTTGTTAATCAGTCTGGCCTAGAATACGTTGCTGTGCAGGTGTATTGTTTCGTGGATGCAAATCAACGTAGTAAAGGGACACAAAGGAAAAGGACTAGAGTAATTTACCAATGAATATACAGTTAACACATTATTCATAATTGGCATTGAAGTACATAATGTTTTCATTTAATTTTCTATGTGAAATTTGTCTTTCCTTAGACAGAAACATTTTATAAGCAAAAGGAATTCTTTCCAATGATACCGAAGCGATGGATGCATATTTAAATCTAGCTACATTTGCCATGTTGATTTCTTTAGGGAGAACTACATCCTCCCAATTCATCACATTCCTGCTGTCCAAGTGCTCAACAAAACCAGACACCTTCCAGGAATTTCTTCATTCCTACATACACCCAAACTATTACAGAATATTTGAACCATATCCACCCTATGACACTCAAAACGCTACACGAAAAATTAAAAAAGAAATGTATATATAACAATTAAAAATATGCAATTTTATGCACTAAAACCTTCAAAATACGTCTCAATGGGCAAAGTAAGCATTTCTAGGCACCATAAAACCGCTTTCAAACATTCATATTTTATATAAGATGTGCAAATATTTAACTAGTTTTAGTTTATTCTTACAGAAAAAAATAGACATTTAACCTGAAATCCGAGGTTTAGTTATGCGCAGTTTGAGGTTACATATTAGTCGGGTCAAATGCCTTGAGCAGTTCAAATTATGACCAGTAGCCTACATGACACTGGACAATACTCCACAAGTCTTTGTAATATCAGTTTTTCTCATATATAACTATTTATATTTTCTTATTTTTGACACTTACCACTTTCTCTATTTCAATGCCTCAGTTATAGAAACCTGCAGCGTACAATGAATTCTCAATGGAAGTTTTAAACGAAGCATCTAAGGAGGGGACAAAAAGAAAAATAAGAACTATAACTGCTCAATCACGTTTTTTGGTGTATATTTCCTATTTATTATTTAGTGAAAATAGGTAAGGAGTATGGTGGAGGAGGCTAGCTAGGATAGCGAAGTATAATATGTAGAAAATTAGTGAGATCTGAAAATGAAATGTACACAAGGAACAGACATAATAACGAACATATTGGACAATGGTGTAATATGTTTTAGTATTAAGTATTATTAGAAACAGTGTGTGTTCGATATAGTCTAAGTGAACTGAAAATCAAGAACGGAGTGATAAAAGTGTCAATTTTGAATAAATTAGAGGAGTGTAATAGGAAGTTAAGTAAAAGATAGAGATAATGAAAATAGGTGAGGAGTAGGATAGTGAAGTATAATATATAGAAAATTAGTGAGATCTGAAAATGACATGCACACAAGAAACAGACATAGTAACGAATATATTGGACAATGATGTAGTACTTATGTTTTAGTAACAAGTATTGTTAGAAACAATGTGTGTTCGATATAAGTGTACTGAAAATCTAGAACAGAGTCGTAAATTAAGTTGTTAGGTTTTAAAGGTGGGAATACTGATCAATTTAAATGGGGGCGAAAGTTAAATTATAAGAACGTCTACAAAAGGTATATCTGTAATGAATGTAATTGTGGCACCGGATACAAAAATTGTGAGGTCTGCATTACATGGACGCAAATGTTGACATCAAATATATATCATATCATTTATTGTTTAGAGTGAGCGAGAAATGGCCGACACATTTTGCCAGGAGCCCTCTGTTAGGGATAGAGTTCTTATACGTGACCTCCTAGTTTTACTTTTCCTCCAGAGTAAACCATATCCTTTAAAAATCCACGTCCTCACTGGTTTTGAACCCACGTACCTCTGATCCATTGGCGACATTGTAGCCGTGAGCTCATTAACTTGTTCAGTTAGTAAATGATCTAGTCTGTATTAATTTTATATTATAGTTTATGTAGCCTATATGAATACAAATAGTACAAAATGTAGCCTTGTTTGATGCCACGTCTCTGATATGTTCCCGTACTAGTAGGTTACAGGTTTCTTGGTATATTGGAACAACTATCAGCTTGTATTATCGAGTATTGTGTTTGTAGCATACGAAGTATGTTCTCAGCCATTATGAAGTTATACAAATACAAAATGTAACCTTGTTTGATGTCACGTCTCTAATATGTTCCCGTACTAGTAGGTTACAGGTTTTTATTACATTAGAACAAGTATCAGCTTGTATTATCGAGTACTGTATTTGTAGCATACGAAGTATGTTCTCAGCCATTATACAAATAGTACAAAATGTAGCCTTGTTTGATGTTACGTCTCTGATATGTTCCCGTACTAGTAGGTTACAGGTTTCTTACTATATTAGAACAACTATCCGCTTGTATTATCGAGTACTGTATTTGTAGCATACAACGTATATTCTCAGCCATTATGAAGTGATATAAATAGTACAAAATGTAGCCTTGTTTGATGTCACGTCTCTGATATGTTCCTGTACTAGTAGGTTACAGATTTCTTGCTATGTTAGAACAACTATCAGCTTGTATTAACGAGTACTGTATTTGTAGCATATGAAGTATGTTCTCACCCATTATGAAGTTATATAAATAGTACAAAATGTAGCCTTGTTTGATGTCACGTCTCTGATATGTTCCTGTACTAGTAGGTTACAGGTTTCTTGCTATATTAGAATAACTATCAGCTAGTATTATCGAGTGCTGTATTTGTAGCATACGAAGTATGTTCTCAGCCATATAGTACAAAATGTAGCCTTGTTTGATGTCACGTCTCTGATATGTTCCTGTACTATAGTCGTGTCGCTGTTATTTCCGGTGTGACTCCTCCCCTTTGCTTACGTCTTAAGAAGTGAAGGCTCTATAAAGTCTAGGTAGGTAGTATCGTTCGCCATTTTTGTTCTTTCGTTTCCGAGCTACCATACGAGGAATCTATTTGCTTCACCGTTAAACATTATCATGTTGTAGCTCATATGATAATAAATCAAACGCACTGTAATTGAGCAAATAATTGAGCGGCAAATAACGTCCTCGTGTGATTTCTGCGAACGCCAACGAAAGAGCCAAAATGGCGGGCGATTATATTAAGTATTTATCGAGCCTTAGGAAATTCATTACATCATCAATAGCGAATGATAAGGCGCACACGTTTAAATGTAGCCGACCTGCAACATGATTGGCTGCCGGAAATAAGAGCGACGGGACTATAGTAGGTTACAGGTTTCTTGCTATATTAGAACAACTATCAGCTTGTATTATCGAGTACTGTATCTGTGGCATACGAAGCATGTTCTCAGCCATTATGAAGTTATGCAATTTTAATTTGTGGGAATGGAATAAAATATCTTTCCACTGAGGTATTTTGCTTTTTCGAACACATTTTGCTGAAAGGAAACCTCGTTTTAATTTAACACGAGCTGTACTAATTTAATGTAGACTGTAAAACAAACAGTGAGATCTGAAATTCTGCAGGTACAGTGAGACTGGTCGCCATATCGCAACGTTATTTTACTTCGCGAAGCAAAAACACTCTGGAAGATCCAAATCCCCGCACTAGTACAGATCTCGTGTACGGTCAGCGGTCCCTGATCCCTGGGGACGTGAAAACATGAGTGCTCTGTCTCTCAGGTATTTGCCGCCACATTTCCTCATCTGACTCCACAGTCATTTCTGTCAGTGTGCTAATGGTGTAGCATGCGGAATAAAGTGGGTTGGATTTGAGTTTTTCGAAGTGGGAAGAGAGAATTGAAATTTCATGTGCGTTTAAGTGTTACCGCGAGAACCCGGATTTATATGGAAAATCAAGCACTAAAATAGGCATCGTTTAATTTAATTAAATTTTTACTTTCGTATTTGTATTTTCTTATCGTTTAGTAAAACTATTTTCGTTTCATTTTAAAATAATTTTTATTGTGTTTTGTTTGCTTTCAATTTGCTTTATGTACACGTTTTTGTGTGAATTTAATTATTTTTTGGTTGGTTTGTAATTCTCAAAATTTACTTAGTGTTAAATTGAGCCCTAATTGCTGTTTTCATTGGATAGATTGAAAGCATAAATATGACATGGCTAGTCTGGAGGGAATACGTGCGAATTCTGTAAAATTGTCAACGATTGGTTGCACCATGCAGTAAGGTTGTAGGTCAGGGATGAGACGATATTAGCTCCCAATCATGGTAGAAGAGCTCCACTACGTAGCGTCGTAGCGTAGACAACGGGGATGTACATGCACATGCAGCGAATAAAGGCAGCAATTATTACAATAACTTGCGTTACTAAATTTCTGGCTATGTAATAGGGCTATTTACTAAGTTATTTAATATACATGTACATATATAAACAAATCGCAAAGGGAAGGGTTTTTTAGGAACAAGAAGAGAAATAGGAAAAGTTAATTGTATGTAAACCATTTTATTGTTAAAAGGAATTATTTATTATGTAAATACTTCACTTCATTGGTTAGGAGAAACTAATAGGGTCTACTTGCTCGACCTTTGTGATCTCTAAGTACTTTTGAATATTTGTTGAAAAAATAATAATGGCAATATTGATTGAAATAGAGTATATTGATTGCGTGATTATGTAAATGTAGTCCTAACTCTCCAGTCGTGATTATGTAATGAATTTTCTTAGGGTGATTTGTGAAATGCACGTAACACGAAAAAACAAATTGATTAAATTAAGATATTGAGAGCCATCGTAATTTTTGGGGCCAATCATTTAAGGGGATGTGTATGACTTTTAAAACTTCCACAATTTCGGCCAACATTTGTGAAATTTAAATTGTATAAACAGATCTATAATAATATCATCTGTACAAAATTTGGTGCAATTAGGTCGAATAGTTTTGAAATTATATTTTTAAGTATATTTTATATTGACGTTACTAAAAAAGCTCCTTGCATCAAAGTTTTCAAAATGTTTAGTTCATATTTGCTAAAAATCCTTAACAATTGTTATTGGAATAAAAGTGAATTAGCATTTTGAGCTTAGTAATAGTATAAGTTAAACTCCAATCAAAGATAAGATATTATTTCTAAATTAAAGAAAGACGTAGTCTAATAAAAGTAAAGATCCAGAAACAAGCAACAAATAAAACATCAACAATACATTTAAAATAAAGAAATAAAAGGAATATAGATACTATCTACTGACCCAAATGTAAATTAATTTACTTTCGATGTCAATTCCGAAATGAACTTATTTCTCTCTTCTCCTGAATAATGCCTATATTTTTTTCATGTTGCGTTTCATAATGCCGTTTCATGTTGCTTTTTTTGCAAATGATATTTTTTTTTTACACAACAAAAACTGGACTTCATCACCATGTTCGAAGCATAAATATTGTATCTTCCACTCTTCCTTGAAAGCTTTAAGCGCTTCCGTTCTGTCATGATGCGCTGTGTTCTAAGATCTGTACATCCTTTAGCAATGTTTACAGGTAAAAGAGCTCCGCGCGCGCGCAGCGGGCATAAAATAGCTCTCGCTCGCAATTATTAGTCACCATCGCAAGACTGTTGTAAGTTGTTCATGAGAGAAGGATGGGAATTCCAGTAAAAGTCTATTTCTGAGAATGTATTACGAAAGTGTATGGTGTATGAGTAGCACAAACAAATGTAGCATTGTAAAATTCCTTTCCAGAACGAAAAGTTACATTTGTTCGGATCAAATTTTTGCACATTTAAAGGACAAAACTAAAATTCTTTCAATCATTACTATCATAATACACTTCTCTCTTAAATTGATTGAGCATTGAGAATTAATTGACTTTCCCAAAGCATGCTATCAGATATTTCATATAAAGCAGTTTTTATCTCGAAAAGAAAGCAAAAAGAGCAAAAATTGTATTAAACTTTTTGTTTGAAATACCCCATAGAGTAAGCCCCTGAATTTAATGAAATTACTTACGGTTCAGACTGTATACACTATAGTCCGCAGCTATGAAGTAGTGGTCAGTATGTCTTGCTACAAAACTGGCGAGCCCAGATTCAAATCTTGACGGGGATAAATTGGTTGGGTTTTTCCCCCTCCCTAGGATTTTTCCTTAACTGTATCAAGATGGAATAATGTGTACGTAAGTTACACGTTATATCTAATTATTCAAAGGAGTATTTACTGTATTTTCCTCGGTTTAAAGCGATGGATCTGTCGGCATTTTAAATACTACACCACTATGAAGTATTGGTCATCATCAGAGCTAGGAAGTTCGTACCAAAGCAGTAGATTTCAGTTGAGTACAGCGAGGAGTATAGATATCACCCGTTCCTCGCCCTGATGCCGCACGCTACAGAAGATACACAGTATGTTCACAAACAACACATGGTGGCATTCTGTGGAGCTGTGTAGAGTCGTGAATAGTTTGAAGTATATTGTTAATATTTTAGATCCTGAACAGAGTGAGCTATTCTGTTATTATTGTATTATTCACGTAATGTGAATATTATGCATGATTCGAAAAAAGTAAACTCATCTGTTATTAAATAATTATGCAAACAGGAGTGTGTAACACGTTTATTTTTTCCCCCCAGATTATTCTTCGTTAAATATTGACGTCATGTGCTGCTATGCATTCAGGTGCATTACAGTCCAAGTTCAACATCGGAATTACAATACGAACTTCCTAGCTGTCATTGTAATAGAAACGAAAAATTTTCTTGAAAACAATTATAGGCGTATGTTTAATATTATGTTTCACATACAAGATACACTATTAGATTTATGGCGAATCCTCGGCCTTATCTCGCCAAATACAATCTCACTATCACCAATCTCATCGACGCTAAATAACCTCGCAGTTGATACAGCGTCGTTAAATAACCAACTAAAATAATACACTATTAGATTCACAATGTAGTTGTTAACGTGATGATAGTAAGATATAATAATCGTGGCGCTACAGCCCGTGAAGGGCCTAGACCGACCAGCCGGCTGCTGGCCTCACGGCCACATGTCGAAGCAGAGGTGGACGATCATCCAACCAAAATGGAGGTATCGTGTGGTTAGCACGATGATCCTCCCAGCCGTTATAGCTGGCATTCGCAACCGGATTTCGCTACCTATCGTAGCTCCCCAAGTGCATCATGATGCTGGGTGGGCACCGGTCCCATACACTGGCCGAAATTTCATGGGAAAAATTTTTCCTTCATGAGAACTCGAACCAGCGCGCATTCCGTAACGCGAGTCCTAGGCAGGATGCCTTAGACAGCGACGGGACGATAGTAAGATATAGTATATCATATTTCAGGTTTGCTCAAGTAACGTCTTGTGACGTAGAACGAATATTTTTTCAGAAGTACAAATATTGTTTTCTTTTTTTTCAGAACCTAGAAGCAGTATTTATTTTGACTATTACACTTTTACTGCGTCATACTACTTTTGACCAATAAAACGGTACGAAAGGACGTATTTCAATCAATCATGGCTGCTTATCGCACAATTTTATCGCGTCCCTAGCATTTGTTTCTTTGTTTGCCAACATTTCAAACTGCGCTGGTCTGGACGTCAAAAAAACAGAAAGTTACAAACCACTCCAGTCGATGCACAGCAGTTTCAAATATGACTCGCATTGGCATTCAAGAACAAGAATTAATAAAGATCACTGGTCATACCTATGCATCTTCCCTGAAATCCTATTTACAATTAATGAAGAGCACCATTCGAAAATCCTGAATAAGTTGAGGAATACACCATGTAGGCCTACATCAACGAGTTCCACTTCTTTTACGCACACGTCCAATATAACATCAACTGAACCACCAACTACTAAAATATTCAAATTTGAAAATTGTACATTCAATAATTATTCCTTTGAAAATTATTCCTGTTTATTTTTTATGTCATCGTCGTTAATTAAAACTTTTATAACACTTGTATATATTATTTAGGTTATGTTATAGCTTCTGCTATATGATATTATGGATAGTCACGTATCAGAGATTGTTTAATATTAAGATTTATTGAAAATCATCTGTCAAGTGACGATTACTGGGATCCGGATAATTGAAGTGGAATGCAACTGTTTTAATAAAAATGAAACTGAATGAACAAAGCCTTCTTGACTAGTAACACTGCCATCGTGATCTAGATCGAGAATGCATTGCTAGTAATCGTCTACAGACTTCAATGAAGATTCCATAGTTGGCACAACTGATAGCAAGATAACAGCTAATCCGAGCTAATCATAACACACTACTGCCATCTAGCATGCATCTAGCGTAATATTTGTAATGTTGAGATGGTACAATAATACATTTGAAGACAGTTGTATTTTCGTAAGTCAATTAATATTTTATTGTATTGGAGTACTTCGTTACTTCTAATCGTGTAATAGTCAATTAAATCCCACTCGAGTTTTGATTTTCTCTAGATAAATCAAAACCTCTAGTGAGATTACTGTTGATAAAATGAAAATGTTCATTGTATTTGTTACGATGAGGCTAGAATCATAATTACCGGTATATACTTTGTATGTTATTTTTATATGTATGGGTAAATTAATTTAGATTGGGAGTTACGAACTTTATAATTGAAGGGCTCGGTGCAATAAGGTGCTAACTCTCACTTTTGTGAAAATTGAGATTTATGCACAAACATACGTGGAATAATATTGTGCACTTTCTGTCAAAAGATGGTTCTGGTATGAGTATAAATTTCGCGGCAGTAAATGCATATCCTTTTTCTAATCAATGTTAAGAGTCATTTGTTTTGAGCAATAAGGCGCCAACCTATACCAAGTTGGAAGGAGAAAGTAGCCAAATGAACAGATTATAAAAAAAGAAGGTAATTGAAACGATGACGTGAGCAACTACACTGATGTTAGCATCAACGACCCAGATTATATTATATCTGACTGGAAATGAAGGCACATTGGAAGAGGTAAGGATTAATTTAATTTCTCAATATTAAAATAGTATTGAGGGATGACACCTTCTTGCATCAAAGTTAAACATTATAAAAGTTACATATATATGAGTATATATTATATATCTTTATTTTACTCCACTGTTTCAGTGTGAATTAAACATATCAAGGGAACCTGAGATCAGTCACATCAAATTCCCTCCAAACAGGAAAAGAAAGCGTCACCGTCAAGACTGGAACGTTTTAAACACAAGAGAAGGAAAAATAAAGGACAACAATATACTTCACTATTCAATAAAGAAGTTATTCAAACTAGAGCGATCGTAATTTTGGTCGCATACAGAGTGTATCAAAAGGTCAGGTCAAGCCTTAAGGAGGTGATTCAGGATGTTATTTGCAGCAAAAAAAATCCAAATACACTTTTTAAATATTCATCCCCGTTTCCGAGTTACACGAATATCACGTACCGTATCTATCCCCATTTGATTCCACACATAATGGACCTGTCTGCTTGAGAGAAGGTAGGCTAATTGTCACTTGTCTAGAGCAGATACACAAAATGTCCCCCCTCTTGCATGAACACACGCTTCAGCACGTCGTCTGACCTCTCGCTGCTCATTATCCAATCCGTGCTGGTGTATCTCCATTGCAGCCGTGTTAATCTTTGCAACTAGCTCTTCCCTGCTTGCTATCTCCGTTTGGTACATTTTCTCCTTCTTGCAGTCCCAGAGAAAGAAGTTCAATGGTGTTAAGTCTGGGGACCGGGCTGGTCAGGCAACTATGGTATCAACTATAGGGTACTCCACCACATTTCAGACTTCCAGTACGCCAATGGTTAGATCACCATTTTCGAGGTATATGGATTGAAAGGAGTGGTCCCATTGCCTGGCCAGCCCGCTTCCCAAACCTAACACCATTGGACTTCTTTCTCTGGGGCTCCATGAAGGAGAAAATGTACCAAACGGAGATAGCAAGCAGGGAAGAGCTCGTTGCAAAGATTAACACGACTGCAATGGAGATACACCAGCACGGATTGGATAATGTGCAGCGAGCGGTCAGACGGCGTGCTGAAGTGTGTATTCGTGCGAAAGGGGGACATTTTGAGCATCTGTTCTAGACTACTGACAATTAGCCTACTTTCTCTCAAGCAGACAGGTCCATTAGGTGTGAAATCAAATGGGGATAGATACGGTACGTGATATTCGTGAAACTCGGAAACGGGGATGAATATTGAAAAAAATGTATTAGGATTTTTGTTGGAAATAGGGTCCTGAATCACCTCCTTAAGGCTTTACCTGACCTTTTGATACACCCTGTATAATCTTAAATGCTAATACAAAGAAAGAAGTTTACAGTAACGAAGATGCATCAGTTGGACTTTAAAAATTTTCGTCCATTGACTTATTCAATACTGAAGATTCACATTCAAAGAAACCTCTCCAATTTTCAAATGCCTCTTTAAGATTGACTCAGCTTTACCAGGCATTTTAAAGGTTGGTTACACTTACTAGCATGAACTATCATTACATCCAGTACACTCTCAAGAAATGGGGTCGTCATAGTTCAACAATTTCAATTTGTGTATTACAACCTAAATATTCAACACAACTTCCTATAGAGAGTTGAAAATTAGCAGATGTAATGTTACTTCTGGAATAGATCCCACCAGTACATCATGTTTTCTACAGGAATCTTGTTACTCACGGTACTGCAGGTAAAGAATATTAACCTGAAAATGTGGATATACTTGATGATATAAAGTGCATGGTAAAATTGAATTGCTGTAATGCCATTTAAATTTCGGCCAGAGTATGGGACCATTGCCCACCTAGCATCGTGATGCACAAGGGGAGCTGCGATAGGTAGCGAAATCTGATTACGAAAGCCGCTATAACGGCCCCCAGATGACTGTGCTAACCACACGATATCTGCATTCTGGTTGGATGATCGTCCACCTCTGCTTCGACATGTGGACGTGAGGTCAGCAGCCGGCTGGACGATCATGGTCCTTCATGGACTGTCGTGCCTCGGATGGTGGTGATGATGATGATGATTATAATAATAATAATAATAATAATAATAATAATAATAATAATAATAAGTAAATCTTGTTGTAAACACAGTATAATACAACGTTAAATTAGAATGTCCAAATGTAGAGGACAAAGTCAGATATTATTCATTATAATTCTAATTTAGTTAATCCACACCTGTGGAGTAACGGCTAGCGAGTCTGGCCGCGAAACCAGGTGGCCGGGTTCGATTCCCGGTCGGGGCAAGTTACCTGGTTGAGGTTTTTTCCGGGGTTTTCCCTCAACCCAATATGAGGAAATGCTGGGTAACTTTAGGTGTTGGACCCCGGACTCATTTCACCAGCATTATCACCTTCATCTCATTCAGACGCTAAATAACCTTAGATGTTGATAAAGCGTCGTAAAATAACCCATTAAAATAAAATAAAATAATTTAGTTAGGTTGTATAAATGTTCAGAATAAATTTATGTTTGTTTATTCATTCGTAATCCCTCTCAAAGCAGTGTCCAACCATCTGGTGCAATAAGGTGCTAACCAACATAGACATTCCCGATTATCAAATATGCCTGTAATATAGGTCTTCCAAATTCGGTAAAATGTTTCAAAATTACATAAATGTAACTTAAGAGTCACAGCTTCACATTGAAAGCAGTTTCAGCATTTAAATTTCAATATTTGGAATTATGCGTTTTTCTAAACTTTAAAATGCTCATATCTCAGAAATAACTACGTGTGGGTTAACACCTTATTGCACCGAACCCTTCAATTACAAAATATGTTTTATATTATTTTCTTGTTCTAAGGCTGTGAACGATTGGAGCACATGTTTGGTTACGTGTTAGTCGTTCTGCTTCACTGACACCGAGAGACGCTCTATTACTTTTCACTCGGTAGATATATAGTCCAAGCTCACACAACTTAACAATTTTAGTACCTACTTCCTAGCTATAGTCATCATGTTTGACAACGAAACTAGCGGGTCCGGATTCAAACCTGGTGGGAGCTAATTACCTGGTTTCTTTTTTTTTCCTGGAAATTTCTTCTCCTAATTCAAAGCAAATGTTGGATAATTTTCGGCTTGAACACTGGTGCTTATTTCATCATTAAATTGAATATATTTATCACCTTAATTTATTTTTAGTTTGAAGTCGACAAAATACTCGTATATAGCCAAGATGCAATGTAATACCGTTGATTTGAACACAGATGAAAGTTGTAAGGAGGTTGTAGAACTCTCAGGATAATGAAGACGCGCTAAAAGCGATTTCATCGTACCGTAACTGAGTGTTGTGTAAGCTGTATGGCTAGATGGCACCAAATAGTGAATCACGATACAAGAGTGCGATCCTACAGATCTCAACAATCATACCAACGATAGAAGTGGTTCTGTTTACACTCTTTTGTAATGAGAAAGTGAAACGTTCTACTCTGTGTTGCCTATACGTAATTCGTGGAGGGAATAGACAAGTGGTGGCAATTGTACAGTAACTTATAAAAATACATTAAAATATTTGCTGATTATAATAATAATAATAATAATAATAATAATAATGACTTTATTTAATCTGGCAGAGTTAAGGCCGCAGGGCCTTCTCTTACACTCAACCAGGATTAAAACTTGTTTCATAGTTCTACATACACTGAATCGGATTTAAGTAATTACGTACAGTTACAATTTACATAATTATATCATGAGAGGCAGTTAAATAAAAATTTACCTAATAAAATAAAAATAAACACAGTGGAATACATATTAATATTGTTAGAACCAATAAATGAAATCAGAAGCCGATAATTCATTAAAATGTACTCGATAAAACAATAATAAACAAATTGAAATACATATTGGTATTAAATTAGAAGCAAGTAGAATTCACATAATTAAACTAGAAACTGACAATTGAATAAAATGTAATCGATAGCCTAATAATAATAAAATAATAATAATAATAATAATAATAATAATAATAATAATAATAATATTTGTATGAGTATATATAGTGGAATACATATTGTTATTACATGTTAAATGAACACGATTTACATAATAAAGTCATAAACAGATATTTGAATAAAGAATAGACAAAAATAAACGCTGCTGTAAACATATGAGCATTAAATTAGAATAAAATAATATTTACATAATAACATTAAAAGCACGATTGAATTAAGTGTACACAATAAAGATAAGAAACAAAAAATAAAAAATAAACACAGTGAAATACATTGCATTAAATATTTGCAAGTATTAGGTCTGGCAACGCATCATAAGATATTCTTCTAATTTATATTTAAAATAAATCAAAGTTCGGCAGCCCTTGACTTCAGGCGACAGAGAACTCCAGTTACGAGAAGTAGCAAAGTGAAAGATGAAGAATACAGAGATGATGTGTGAAATAGAATAGTAGCGTTTAAGCGTGTTTTCACCGAGTATTTAAGTTATGATAGCGAGAAAGATTGTGGAATCGAACAAATAAGTAATATGGGGCAGAGGTGTGCAAAATTCGGTATAAGAGAGAAAGACAATGTAACTTTCTCCTCTCGTGTAACCTGAGCCACGATAATTTATCGAAGGAAGGTGAAATGTGATCATAGTAGCGTACATTATAAATGAAACGAACATACGCATTATGAACACGTTGCAGTTTCTGGGATAAATCCATATACTAAATATAGTGAACAATTTCATGGATCGTCTGCCTAATCCATGATGTTACTTCCACAGACGAAATGGTTTCATTAACCTGGCGATAATTCTTGGCGAGTAACGTAAGACTCGGGCTGTAATATCGGATTTCCAAGTCTACATGGCAAATAACAGTGTCTGTTGAGTATAATGCTGAATTCCACGGATGACTGACGGGGCGCAAGTGTGAGAAGCCGTGTTCCATCCTATACCACGCGCTCATGTCTATATATTTCCTGGTATAGTGCTTAGCCATTGAATGGAGTACAAGAACTGGGAGGGAGGTTGGGTGGTCCACTCGGAAGCCACAATGGATGCTCGTCATCTGTTACACGCGTTAGACCTGTTAGTATTATGTGCAGCCCGTAATTCTGAGCGTTGTTATCGCGCAAGAAGAGACAAAACAAGCCACGCCCATCTGATAGTGAGCTGGCGTCAGCACAAAAAAGTAGAAGGCCTTAATTATGGCTTTAAAGATGCGGATTTTGTTTATTTTACACGTCTAATGTTACAGCCGGGGAACGCTACTATATTTTAGTGAAAACCCGTATCAACAGGTTCGAATTGATAAATATGTACAGGGGGTGAAATTTTTTCTTGACATACTATTATTTTTCTTTTTTGTATTTATATGTGCTATCTGGTAGGATGGAAGAGAAGGCCTTATGGCCTTAATTCTGTCAGATTAAATAAATAAATAAATAAATAATATTTTATTTGTTTTTTAAGTATATCGTCGTTGTTCCTGCAATAACTCTTATGTGCAAAATATGAAATTGTTCAGTAGGGAGAAAAACACATTTATTCATTCTATGGCAATAGTACATAGAAGACAGTGAATTCTTAAATTTTCGAAAGAAAGAAATATAATTACATATAGGAGATTTTATTTTTTGCTGTATCACTATATAAGTTATTTAATAGAGCAAAAATCTGAAAATCGATAAATATGTCACATAGGAGTTATTGCAAGAACAACGACGGTATGTATGTGTGTATGTATGTATGTATGTATGTTATGTTTTATTTAACGACGCTCGCAACTGCAGAGATTATATCAGCGTCGCCGGATGTGCTGGAATTTTGTCCCGCAGGAGTTCTTCACATGCCAGTAAATCTACTGACATGAGCCTGTTGCATTTAAGCACACTTAAATGCCATCGACCTGGCCTGGGATCGAACCCGCAACCTTGGGCATAGAAGGCCAGCGCTATACCAACTCGCCAACCAGGTCGAATGTATGTATGTATGTATGTATGTATGTATGTATGTATGTATGTATGTATGTATGTATGAATTATTATAACATATTATTCTGAGTTAATGATTATTCATATAAATTTATTTAGGTCTATTATTATTATTATTATTATTATTATTATTATTATTATTATTATATCAGTCTTCGTATTCCTGTTAAGGGTTTCAGATTTCATAAAAATTTTTACAATAGAAATTCTAAATCTCTCTCTCCTATCAACAGATGTATAAAATATACTAATTTGCATGGATTGAACTTGGATCCATTTAATATGTATTACTAATATTTTTGGAGTTTTATGTCAGTTGTTATTAATTTATGTCTTCTGTTTAGATATGTAGCCCTATTGTATTATTCTCGTTATCTTTTTTTATCATTTGTATTATATTCATTTATAAGATTCCATCTTTCATTTTCAGTTGTCATATTTTAAATTGTCATTAGTTTAATAATAATTATTCCTATGCACTTTTATTGCAATTTCTATCATTATTAATGTTCTTGTAATGATATTGTCATGTGCTGAACTGTTATTGGCCCGTTGTACAGCACGTTAAATATTATAAAATAAATAAATAGGTAGGTAGATAAATGGCTGGATGGATGGATGGATAGTGGGTGGGTGGGTGAGCGGGTGATCCGTATGCATGAATTTCGGGACAACTATATAACACTACTACTGCTACTGCTACTTAGAAATGATTTACTATTACAAGTTCTGTTTATGGATCAACATTTTGAAAATAAACAGAAAGCTCACAACAGACTTCGTAATATTTGTTATGGTGAAATATATGGAATTTACACAATACAGCGTCACGACACGAAGAGGTTTTACTCACACGGTTGAGGATTGGCCACTGTCATCTGACACATGGTCATCTCCTATGTGGCGAGCCTCAGCCGGAGTGTGATATATGCCGTTCCACTTACAGTGGAACATTTTCTATTGCATTGTAGAAAATATGACCGTGTCCGTCGGCAGTATGGAATTCGGCCTACTCTAAGTGACGCTCTTGGAAATGATTTTAATTGTACAAATGCAGTTCTGAGATTTTTATCGAATATAGGACTTGGCAGGGTGATTTAGTTTTTTATTGACTCGTTTTACTTATCCTTCCGATCCTTTACATCCGGAGATTACATTTGTTGTTTAGTTATTGTATTGGAAAACAAAAAAATTGGTCTTCTTTGCACCCAGCACAATATCAGCCTGCCAACCACTTGATCAGGGCGTAATAAAGAATTTCAAGGTTCACTATCATCAGTGTGTTGTAAGACATCTGTTGTCTAATATGGAGACGGCAAAATCAGCGAGCCAGCTATCGGTCAGGATCAATGTCCTCCATGCTGTTCTATGGATATCATCCTCTATTAAGAAAATCATACCTCAAACTGTTCGAAACTGCTTTCTTAAAGCTGGATTTCCGTGCTATGAAACTTCCAACTCAACCAACACTGACACCATTGAAAATGAATGAACTTTTGAGGATATATGGAGAAGAGGGATCTGATTACATTACAATTGATGAAAATGTTTGAACATAGAACCAGAGTACTGATGTTGCAGAACTCATAAGCTCCATGCAGCAGTCAGCGACAGTGTACTCCAGTGACCATAGTGATGGAGAAAAAGAAGAAGAAGAAGAAGAAGCAGAAGGGGAAGAAGAGGAACGGCTACTGGTTAATTTCAGTGAGGCTATGGAACATGCCCAACAGTTGAAGCAGTTTTTTCTTCAGAAGAATGATGCAGAGTAACTCATAATGACTTCTGAACTACTGATGCATATTGAAACTAAGATATCAAAATTCACAATAAACAATGAACAATTCTAGATTTCTTTGTGTAAGGTGAAGTGGTATAGTGACTGATGTTTATTTCATTTACAAAACATTTATTGGTACGATTTCTCTCTGGATGAATTCTGCAAACAATCTCAAAATCTGTCTACTGTACTGTACTGTAAAATATAGTGTTGAATATTATGTATGAGAAATTTTAATGTAGGGCCTGCTATATACTATACTAATGTACTGTATACTAACGATTTTCTAAATAGCGGACACTTCTCAATAACGGACATTTAATTTTTCCCCGGCGGTGTCCGCTATTGGGAAGTTTCACTGTATATATTTTTAACAAACTTGACATTCGGACGTTTTACATCCGAGTATTTTAGACGTGCGCCAGATAATTTATTTCTGGTGGCATTTGTTTTATTATTTTGTTTATTTTTAAATACTAGCTAATGTGTGAGAACTGCTCACTTTTATGATTTTTATGCATCACCTTGGTGAAACTGCATTTGTGTACCTCGTTTTAACCGTAACAACGCTTTTTAGTTCTTTTAAGCATTCTGATTATTTATTGTATTGTGTTTCTCTTTTGTGAAGAATTTTAGATAAGGGCGCAAATAGCCATAGTAGCTGACGCGCCCTTTTTAAACCCTACTAACAAACAAACAAACTAACTAACTAACTAACTAACTAACTAACTAACTAACTAACTGACTGACTGACTACACTTTTTTATTTTTTGTAGTCTAACAACATCCCGATCTTTGCTACACTATTTTCTTGCCCATTTGCAGTTTAATGCTACTGTTATACCAGTGTTATATCCGGTTATTTCACGTGCATACTCTGAACAGTTTTGAATGGTTCGGGAAGATTGGTATTTCTAATTACTTTACAAACAACTGCTCGTGTAATTGTTATACGCGTTACTTGGTCCATTGCACAACAAAGGTATGACATTATTAGTTACGGCCCATTATTATTTTAGCGTTCACCAGGAAAGAATAATATGTATGCTTCCACGGGCCACTTTCATAATTGTTATTCACAACGGTAAAATTAGTTTCGCTATATTTTGTTCTACGCTCATCAAACAAAGAGATGTTTATTCTGCTGTATAACTTTGCCTATTCATGTTACTCTAAATTAACTCGTGGAATTAATGTAAACAATTGTTAGCATTTAGAACCGTATCTGAAGCAACAGAAATACATTTTAACCGTTTCAGCGAGTTCAAAGAGTTTATTTTTTTTTTTATTACATTAATGCTTTGACTCTTTATGGGCTTTTCAGGCGCTGTACCGATTTGTTTCATTGAGAATTTAAACATATAAAATCATGAGTTTACATTTTCGCTTTTGAATACAAACAAGTCACGATGTTCCATATATCGCATTCCAATACCCGAATGAATGATAGATGGAACGCGGAGTCTGAGGCAAGGGGAGTTTTGCTTTCTGGTATATGCATGCTCTTAACAAAATCGAATCCCTGTAACTACGTGAAACGCTTATTCTGTTCGTGATTGTTGTTTTTTTTTATTTTAGTAGGTTATTTTACGACGCTTTATCAACATCTTAGGTTATTTAGCGTCTGAATGAGATGAAGGTGATAATGCCGGTGAAATGAGTCCGGGGTCCAACACCGAAAGTTACCTAGCATTTGCTCATATTGGGTTGAGGGAAAACCCCGGAAAAAACCTCAACCAGGTAACTTGCCCCGACCGGAATCGAACCTGGGCCACCTGGTTTCGCGGCTAGACGTGCTAACCGTTACTCCACAGGTGTGGACATGATTGTTGTGAACATGGGTGGGATGTAAGAAAGTTTGAGATTCTTTCAGTTATAGTCTTTCACTGCAAACCCATCATTAATCAATCTTTCCTATTTTCCATCTTCCTCTCCGCATACGAACTATACAGGGTGTAAGGGATATAAGTACCGTCCTTTTCACAGTCGTCGGGGACCGTCAAAAATGTCCATACGACATAGGGTCAAAACTTGAAAGTTTTTCCAGAAAAAAAATATTTTCTTATTTTATTGTGTTATATTGCTTATATTGTTAGTAAAATTACGAAAACTGTTACATCAGTATGTATATCTAGCAAAGAGTTAATATTAGTTTAAATAAATATTTGTGTTCTATTACGTTTTCGTGAAATTAAATAAAAAATGCATTCTTAAATTTGTTAATATTCTGGCGTGAGAGACGTGGCAACGTGTTCAGTAGGCAGTACTCTGCACAGACGTAAGTACGAATCAGCTGAGTTGAAGCTCTCTGTCTATAAGTCTACTGCAGAGCGGATGACAGTTCAGTACAGGGTATTCGATAAACAACTTACAATGTCATTTACAGTTTAGGAATATCATATGTTAATAATTTATGGAGAAAGTCGTAATTCAAGTGAGACAAGGATGTACCGTCAACGTTTTCCTCAAAAGAAGGTTACCTAGTCGGCGAACTTTTGTAGCAGTTTCTCAACGATTTTTAGAAACTAGGAGTCTCTTATCCCGTTTCGAAAATCACATAACCAGAAATTTGTTTAAAAATGATAGTGCTTTACGTAAGCGGGAGAGATAAAAATTTTGCATTAGAAAAAAAGTTCGTGTGATTTTGTGCAGCAAACCATTATTGTTTATTTTTTAAACATACAATAAATATCGAGCAATGTTGTTACATAAAATGTAAATTTACCACAATGTTCTATTAATGAGATTGAAAGTTTGTATTTGCTGCTCGTTTTATGTAAACAACAATATTTATCATGGTCCGCACCTGCATTAGAACAGAGCATCTGTATCAGTATGTCTGTACCCGCTTGAGCTGTACTGTGTACTTATAAACCCATCCAGCAACGTTGCAAGACGTCTAATATTGTAAACTTTAATAATTAGTTAAATATTGCAATTATAAAAAAATTATAAGGACATTTTTTCTTCCTTATGGCATGAATAATCATCAGTTAAAATAATGACACTTATACCCCTTATGCTAGATTAGTAACACCTTCATACTTAGGCAGGGCTGATCATATTAGGAAGTTTAAATGTAGAAAACAAAGAATGGACGTGGCAAAATTTTCCTTTGTTAACCGCACAATAGTAGACTGGAACAGCTTACCTCCGGCAATCTTTCAGGGTGGTCCTCTCAAAATCAATACATTTAAGGAAAGGTTGAAAAGTTTAGACTGACAATGTAATTTGTAGGTGCAGTGTGATTAACTAAGTTGTGTCATGTAATTAATTAAGATGATATATAATTAAGTTGATATGTAAATAATTGAAGGTGATGTGTAATTAATTAAGATGATATGTAATTAATTAAGGTGTTATTGGTAATAGTTGGTTGAAATAGGTTAGGTTTACTTTTGCTTATTGTAGGCGCTATTATAACATAGTTTTTATTTATAGTCCTAGGTTTATTGCATCTATTTATTTATAGTTAGAAGTAAATTTACGTTTATTTTATTTTTATTGCTGTAATTATTGTATTATTGTAATGGTATCATTGTATATTATAGGCCTATACCACTGCCACCGGGTGTATACCCAATTGTAGTGTTAATACATACATACATACATCCTGTATAATATCTTAATGTTGTCTATCATCTGATATCTTCTTCTGTCTAGAACTTCCTCTCGTTGAGCATTCCTTCCAGTGCATATTTGCAGTTTCTTCTCAGCCAGCGACCCAACCAATTTCTTTTTCTATTTCTGATCAGTTTCTGCATTACTCTTTCTACCACAACTTCATTTCTTACTTAGGAATATGGTTATATTAACAACTTACTTGGAGTGTTATCAGTTCAGTGGTTTTCTGTGTTAGTTTAACGGGTAAGTTGATGAAATTTGTATTCCTAATAGCCTGTAGGGATTTAGCGGGTATTCTACTCTGTTCTGTTCTCTGTGCTATTTTATTATGCTCTATTTTATTCCATTATATTCTATTCTATTCCAGTCGACTATATTCAATTCTGCTCTATTCTACTGAATTCTGTTCCATTCTTCTTTTCTATTCTAATCTATTTTATTCTATTCTATTCTGTGACTTGCTTACTCAATTTCAGGCACTTTACCAATTTAGTCCATTCTGATGGTTAAGAATTCTCTCCCATCAAGTTCGTATCTTAGGACTTTGGATAAGTTTTCTGCAGATATTTATTTTCCCTGTATCACTATAATTTTATTACAGTAGACCTATCCTATTCTGTCGACATGCAATTCAAAATGTGGGAAAGTGTGACTGCTGGACGAATGTCCCGGTCTGGCAGCGTTGGAATGCGTTGTTCTTCGATTACTGGTTTCGTACGTAACTTCCGATTCCACCCATTCCGCGAAGTTAAATTCCAACGCCTCATAACACATTCCACTCCTCGAGCCCCTGGAACTTTGGCCCTTCCCTTATTTTCCTCCTCGGTGAACAGGATATCAATCGTTTCGTATCGAGGATTGATACAACTAGGCTCACAGACCGTAGCGTAGTCATGGTTTGTGATGAATCTGAGAGTCAGGTAGAGGAAAACTTATCATTAACCTTTAAATTGGCAAAACTTCATTTCTCACACTAGTTTATTAGACCGTGTCGGACTGTAAAGAAAACAACTATCGCAATGTCCGTATTTTATAATGTTGTACAATATTATAGTAGGATGTGAAATTTTGGTTAAATTTAATTTTCCTACCAATTTTTTTTCTATTCTATTAAAATTATAGCATATAGCCTATTAACCTGTTGTATTCTATAGCATACTTTGTGAATTTAAGGGTTAATTAGAAATGTGTTGTAAATATACGACGATAAAATTGTAACTGTGCCAGTGTTGAATAAACCATTATTATTATTATTATTATTATTATTATTATTATTATTATTATTATTATTGTTATTATTATTCCATAGTAAATAAGGAGAAAGATGAATTAGTGGAGATAAAAGAAAGAATATTACGGGCTAACAAAGCCTATTTTTCTATGATCGACTTTTTGAAATCCCAAACAGTACATAGGAATAACAAAATTCGATTGTATAAAACAATAATAAGCCCAATATTGTGCAGTGATTGTGAGACATAGACCAAGCAAAGTAAGGCAGAGGAAAGATTGAACAGCTTCGAGAGAAGGATTTTGAGACAGATTTTTGGCCCAGTCCAAGATGAGAAAGGATGGAGAATAAGCTATAATTCTGAGTTATATCAGTTATATAAAGATATGGAAGTATCCAGATTTATTAAATTTAGAATATTACAGTGGGCAGGACATGTAGTGAGAATGGATGAGAAGCGGATAGCAAGAAGGTCCTTCACCCAACAAATGCATGGGAAAAGAATAGTTGGAAAGCCCAGGAAAAGATGGGAGGATGAAGTCAGAAAGGACGCCGTGAATATTCTAGGGATAAGGGCATGGAAAACGAAGGCCAGAGATAGAGAATATTGGAAGGGACGCATTGAGGAGGCCAAGGCTCGAATTGGGCTGTAGCGCCATAGCATTATTATTATTATTATTATTATTATTATTATTATTATTATTATTATCATCATCATCATCATCATCATCATCATCATAAAAATGAAAATAAGTACCAGAGCATCATTTTGTTTTTACTTACTTACTTACTGGCTTTTAAGGAACCCGGAGGTTCATTGCCGCCCTCACATAAGCCCGCCATTGGTCCCTATCCTGAGCAAGATTAATCCAGTCTCTATCATTATATCCCACCTCCCTCAAATCCATTTTAATATTATCCTCCCATCTACGTCTCGGCCTCCCCAAAGGTCTTTTTCCCTCCGGCCTCCCAACTAACACTCTATATGCATTTCTGGATTCGCCCATACGTGCTACATGCCCAGCCCATCTCAAACGTCTGGATTTAATGTTCCTAATTATGTCAGGTGAAGAATATAATGCGTGCAGTTCTGTGTTGTGTAACTTTCTCCATTCTCCTGTAACTTCATCCCTCTTAGCTCCAAATATTTTCCTAAGCACCTTATTCTCAAACATCCTTAACCTATGTTCCTCTCTCAAAGTTATCCCCTTCCAAGATCGGAATATGATGATATTGGAGTAAAATATAAATAAACCTCTTCACTAGGTATAGGAGGGAAGAAAAGTAGTGCAACCATTTATGTAAACTAGAAAATATTACGATTTTGAGTGTGATAATTTTTGTTAGCTTTTCATTTAATCAAAATATAGTACAGTTACTGTACTGTACTAGTGCAGTTAGTGAATAAAAATATTTATTAATACTGTACTACAGTATTAATAAATGTTTTTATTCACTAATTGCACTATTCAGGTGAACATATTCATTATGCAGTGTATAATATATTGTATACAGCACATTAGCATACAATGTGTAGAGTGCATTTAAATTTAAAAATAACCAAAATTTGGATATATAAACAAATTGTTGAAAATAGTGGCCGTTCATTTCTATACAGGCTTCAGTTCCTTTGTGCATATTATCGTAGAACGGAAGGCAATGACGTGACAGTTGCTTAACTAGGCCCTTTTATTTAAATTTACGTAGACGTCCAATTCCTAACAGAAAATATTTTCAGGAAAGAGCTAAGACAGCCCAGCGACTAGCCTTTCCAGAAGGGCCAGCAGAAACGGATGGGGGAAAACCGGGATGCGACGTAGCCAATCTGACGCACGGCACCTGTGCGAAAATATGATTCAATAATGAATGCCAGGTGGCCCGGGTTCGATTCCCAGTCGGGGCAAGTTACCTGATTGAGGTTTTTTATGGGGTTTTCCCCTCAACCCAATATGAGCAAATGCTGGGTAACTTTCGGTGTTGGACCCCGGACTCATTTCACCGGCATTATCACCTTCATCTCATTCAGACGCTAAATAACAGCTGTTGATAAAGCGTCGTAAAATAACCTTCTTAAAAATGAATTAATGCTCTTTCTTCACTGGAAAATACGACCATATTTCTGGAACTCAGTACTGAACTTACTGACAGACAATTTATTAAGGACTGTTTTTTAACAACAATAAAGAATGTATGTCCCAATGAATCTTCGAAGTTCGAGACCGTAAGCTTGTCGCTAAATAATGTAGATCAGTGGTCGTCAGCACTCGCTGAAATGTGCAACGGGTACGCGGTGCCGTCCCATGTACACCGTCGTGCAGCAGGGAGAGATAGAGAGCATACCCGCTAGCAGCTACGCAGCGGGTGAGAGATGCTAGCCCCAGCGTGCTCTGTACTGACGACCCCTGATGTAGAAAATCGTGTACAACAATGGTCGTCAGCACTCGCTGAAATGTGCAACGGGTACGCGGTGCCGTCTCATGTGCACCGTCGTGCAGCAGGGAGAGATAGAGAGCATACCCGCTAGCAGCTACGCAGCGGGTAAGAGATGCTAGCCCCAGCGTGCTCTGTACTGACGACCCCTGATGTAGAAAATCGTGTACAACAATGGTCGTCAGCACTCGCTGAAATGTGCAACGGGTACGCGGTGCCGTCTCATGTGCACCGTCGTGCAGCAGGGAGAGATAGAGAGCATACCCGCTAGCAGCTACGCAGCGGGTAAGAGATGCTAGCCCCAGCGTGCTCTGTACTGACGACCCCTGATGTAGAAAATCGTGTACAACAATGGTCGTCAGCACTCGCTGAAATGTGCAACGGGTACGCGGTGCCGTCTCATGTGCACCGTCGTGCAGCAGGGAGAGATAGAGAGCATACCCGCTAGCAGCTACGCAGCGGGTAAGAGATGCTAGCCCCAGCGTGCTCTGTACTGACGACCCCTGATGTAGAAAATCGTGTACAACAATGGTCGTCAGCACTCGCTGAAATGTGCAACGGGTACGCGGTGCCGTCTCGTGTACCGTCGTGCAGCAGGGAGAGATAGAGAGCATACCCGCTAGCAGCTACGCAGCGCACCATGGTGCACTGCGTTTTCTGCGGGTAAAGGCTGGTTCACAATAAACCGGGAACGGAAACGACAACAACATCGAGAACGGAAATATTGTTAAAATAATAGTACATTATACAACGAGCCTATAATGAAGGTAATTAAGAAGCGAGTATGGATATTTATGCTCGACCATGCCGAAATGTAGTAATTATATACCTGGTAGCAGACCTTTAATGCATGTCATTAAAGTACACCTCATTAAAGGTTAGGTCTTTCAGCCAATGACGACTCAGGTTACAACTGTTCAGTCAATGACAGGTGAGATTTCTACCGTTATAAAACCGCAAGTATCGATTATTCTCGGATATGCAATCGAAAGAGAATTAGCGAAAAGTCACGGAGGCTGGAAATCCAATACTGTCGCAGAAGGTTATGTTCTGTTACTATAATAATTAGCGTTAATTGTAAATAATATTCAAATAAATTCAATTTGTCATCTCGTTTTTCAATGTCTAATTTAATTTCAATGTTATCTCTGTAGGTCCTTATGGCCTAGCAAGGTCAATGTGAGCATCTGTTCCTCGGAAAAAATCAATACTTTCGCGTCTGCGCACATCTCACAACATATGGGACATTGGTCAAGGTCAGATACAAAGAAAATTAATAATATCAAGTTAGAATTATGGTGGAGCATAAAAAGTCGTATGAAGCTCGCCTATAATGGTAATTAAGAAGCTCGTATGAAAATTATGAAACTCGCTTGCGCTCGTTTCATAAATGTATTTAAATGTTAACATTCACAATTAACTATTGTGAATGCTCATATTTAAATACATTTATTTTATCATTATTTCCGTTCTCATTCGCGTTGTCGTGCTCGTTCCTGGTTTATTGTGAACCGGCCTTAAGAGATGCTAGCCGCAGCGTGCTCTGTGCTGACGATCCCTGGTGTACAAGAAATTTCCTTGGTCTTAATTCAACCATGGCAATGTGATCGGTTACAGAAGACTGAATGCAGGTACGTTTGTATTGTAGTCTGCTTTATGGCATATGCCCCGAGTCTGGTACCGTGCTCCGTGTAGGTTTATAGTTTCATTGAGTTTGACTTGACTACTGCAGGTAAACGAGTTCGAAAGAATTGGCAGTATTGTGTTGTATGATCATTCAGTCCCTTGTACTGTGTAAAGAGACACAACTCTCGCACACTGTGAAGTTCATGCTTACCCTAGACAAGTGTTTCTCAAACTATGGTCCGCGGACCATCTGTGGTCCTCGAGGTCTGCCCTTATTGTCTTAAAAAAAGACAGAAGAAAAAATAAAATTCAAACGAATTGCGTATTACATTATAGCTGAAAATCTCAGAGATTGGAAATTACACATGGGAATCGCTTTCACTCTTTCTCTCAGTACTGACATTTTATTAAATTTATTACCCTACCCGTCTATCGACTTCCCACTATATTCTCAGCAACAAAAGAGGGATTTAAAGCACTATATACGTGGTGTTTCTCGTCATCTTTTCCCTGCACTTCTGATGCTGCACCTGTAACCCAACCAGGGACCACCCGAATTCATTACAGAGGACTAAAGTACCGAAACGTGTCATGTATTTATGACTTTAAATCTTTCTTATGTGGTACGCTAGTAGTTGTCTATGCCTCTGTTAAATAATGTCCATTATACATAGTGAAAAACTGGCTTCGATCCGGATCTTTGAAAAGAAAGGAACGTGGTAATACGCTTCATTTAGGCACTGCTAATAGTTCAGAAGCTGTGTGTGAAAATATTAATATCAATTATTCTAGTACCATTAAAGAAATATCTACTCATTCAAATATAGGCCTAGAACAATCGTGTAAGAATCGACAGGCTCATTCATCTCATTAATGTGAGAACCAAAATTTATATATTTTTTTTTAGTTACTAAGTTAAAGATTATCCAAACACTAATAGCCTTGAATTATTAAAAAAATGAATTGTCTTCTATTAACATTAACTTAATTAGCTAATACTAATATAAAATTAATTGAATTATATTAATTTTAATTAATTAATTCTAATTTAAAATATAGAATACTGATATTAAAATATGCTACAAAAATTATAAATTTACTTTCGAAAGGAACAAGAGTAAGGTGGTCCGCAGAACTGTTTTGACTTAAAAAAGTGATCCCCACTTCAAAAAAGTTTGAGAAACGCTACCCTAGACCCGTTGCGAATCTTCAGAAGATTCCCTTGTGAAGGAGCATTTTTTTCTTAAGATTGATTGAACAACTGCAGTTCTAAAACTATTGTTTTTTTTTTTCAGAGTAGCCTTTGCTGATGAGTGGATACTGATCGTTAAATAAGTGATTTTCAAGCGATAAAAAAGCTTCAAACTCTCACTGTTTTGCAACTCTATAGGTTTTTTATAGTGCAAGTTGAATTTACTTCAAATTTTTTTATCAATATTAGAAATAAATGCAATTTTGCAGAATACCATTAATTTTTAAAATTACTACATTAAAGCATCATCCGCAAAACATTTATTACTCTTTATGAGTAAATGAAAATCCTTTGATGTGTTTTACAACATTCGAATCCATTAAATAGCTTTTTTTACTCAGCTCCAATGACAATTTGAGTATTATAACATTCATGTTGACGATGTAACATTTTACATTATATGGAAAATATATCACGTTTTTTTGCACGCCCTAAAACAGTTGTATCATAGTGAAACATTTATGACAGTAAATAATTTAATACATTTTCAGTGACACTCAACATAATTTGCTCTGAATGGGGATAATATTCGAACCTATTATTTCATACTTTCCAAATGACATTGTAAATAGTTGCAACATTACACCTTCCTTCATAATTTAAAATTGACTTGAAGGCAGAAGAACACATGAAGTATTCGATTGTTGCAATCAACATCAGTCAGACAATAAATATGTAAACAAGCAACGGAAGAAAGGAATAAGTTTACTGAAACGGTTAAAGATTGCAATTGCTACATTAGGATTTACAGATCTAAACCCATGCACTGATATGAAAGGGGCGATGAAGATCGTTAACAAAATATTGGCAGTATTTTGTCCTGATGCCATTAAAAGCTTTTTCCACACTTTCACGTAAACACGCAGGTTTACTTTATGCATTCTCCTTCCATTCATGCTAGTCAGTTGTGGTAAGTGGAGGAAAATTTCCCTTCTCGAGGAAATTCAGTCATCGATTTAAAAAAGGGGGAGACAAGATAAATGTTTATCTTTTTACTTGTATTTCGGGAAAATTTATGATTTTAGACGGAAGTAAAAATAAATAAGAATATTCTAGATGTCTCGTGATAAAATAAAACCAATAATTAATTTCAACAATAAATATCTCGAATAATATCAAGGGAAAAATTGTTCCGGGGCCGAGTATCGAACCCGGGACCTTTGCCTGAGCACTCTAACGCTCTACCGACTGAGCTACCCGGGAACAGTAACCGACAGCGTTCAGTCTTTCCCTTTATATCCACATACCTCAAGTGGGCTGACAAGACGCCAGGACCCAACACTGAGTACACACAAACTCTGACTTGAATTGTGGCTTTCTGTTAACGAACAGTGGCGTATATTAAGCAAATCTGGCTTCCAGGTGTTGCTCCCGGTGAAGCTGACTTGAATAATATGAAGGGAAAAATTATTTCGAGGTCGGGTATCGAACCCGGCATCTTTAGCTGAGCGCGCCAACGCTCTACCGACTAAGCTACCCAGGAACTGTAACCGACACGTGAAAATGGCTCTCGGAGCTAGTGTGGCGACATCTACGTGGTCCAGTAACTGAACTCGTTCGCAGGTAGTTGGTTGAGGAACCCGTGATTGGTTTTCCGATATATATAGAAGGATATTGCAACGTTCTACGTCAGTAAGTGGATTACTTTAAAACTTGTGCAAGTTTTTGCAATTAAACTTGGATGCTTTTCCGCGGTGGAATGAGGGAAACGATCAAAGTTGTTGGAGGTGCTGAGTGTCGGAAGCTGTAGACTGTGGCGACGACTATCTAGGTGTTCTGCTCGTTTTGCTTCCTAATAAAGACTTTAGCCGTAACGTGAGCAGAAAGAAAAACACTGGAGGTTTCTGGATTGCTTAATAATTGGCGTAATAAGCTACTATAACCATCGCCACCGCAGTTGCCTTTTTGTTTTTGTTTTCCGTGTTTTCTTTCAGTTTCTCATTACAGAGTATAAAGAAAAGATATTGTCATTTTCAGGGAAATAGCTACATATTTGTAGCAATTTGATACACAAAATGTGGTTACTGACGTGGCGTATACAGGATGTAACAGGACTTCACCGACAAACGTTGAGAAATTATAGTTTCACAAAGAGGGGATCATTTTTTGTTAAAAACTTTGCTCGATGACACGTCCTTCATGACTTACGCGTCAGCACATTCCGCATCATGTATGCAGTGTTGCCAACACCTAGTGGAAAAAAGTGACTACAACTGATCCCGAAAATGACCAAAAGTGGCTAAAGTTTAAATCGCTAAAAACGATAGGCCTAAGTATGTCAGGTACAAACATATTAAAAAAAAGTGTACGTATTATATCGTAATAATAAGCTGAGAGAGAAGGAATTAGAGAAATAGGCAACTGTTAATTATAACTCACATAATAGAAATACACATCATCATCATCATCATCATCATCATCATCATCTTCATCATCATCATCATCATCAACGCTGCCATCTTCCTCGTCCCTTGTTTCCAACACTCTTTCAGAAGTACTAGGATCATTCTCTGACGACGTATGGGTTGCGGTTGTTCCCACAAGGCGAAGAACTTCAGAAAGAACTTCATATGAATAACAACACTTCTGCATACGGTGCGGCGTAATCCAAACTTGCCGTTCAAAATAGCCGACAAAGTTTTTATTTTAATCCTGTTCCTCAGTTTGTTTTTAACGATACTGGCCTAACTGAAAACTGTCTACTTCAGCATTCGAATGGGGCAAATTTAACGCAGAAGTATGATTTACAAAAAACGTTTGAATTGACTGTAGGAACAGGTTGTATCCAGTCTTTTAATTCCCCTCAATTCTCCCATTCTTTTCGATACTTTTGAGTATATTTAGGTTTCGGCATGATTAATAATGTATTTTATTACTCTCGTGATATTTAATTAAAACACAATCACTAATTTCAAACACATCACAGCACGATACCTGAACTAAACTACCACATCAACTATTATTTTAAGATTGAATGCAATGCAGTCTACAGACACACATCACAACATAAATGCAGCCTTGAATGATGTGAAATACATCATCACGTGCTCAGTGAAAAGAGAGAGGAGAAAATTCATCATTTAACCGAGGGAAGTACCGAATACCGATGAGGCAATGCGTACCGGTACCCTAATTGTATGTTATTGTGCAGTTTTGTGTAACGGTAGTGACCATTGAAAAATCCGAAGTCGAGAAATTAGATCCACATATGCACGTAGGCTATAAGTAATAAAAATTAGAATGTATCTAAAAAAAATCAAAATGGCCAAAAAGAGCTAAATGGAGCACAGAAAGTAGCTAAAATGTCACAGGTGGCATTTTGAAAAATTTGTTGCTAGATCAGTATTCGAAATGGCTAGATTTAGCCACAAAGTGGCTAAATTGGCAACACTGCACGTATGTTGCATAAGTGTGCGCTTTATGTCCTTATCATCTCTGTTACACCGCTATAGTTTGTTATTGGTTTGTAACACTACACATGGTGCATCTTCAGTCCGTCTTATCATCTAGCATATCCAACACAATCCTGCCATGCTTGACAAAATTGGATGATGAATGTTGCGAATGTATAAAAAATGTAATGAGGTAGTGTATAGATAGGGCATGCAATTTTAACAGTTGTAAATTGTCAGAACACGCATGAAAAATTAAATTTTATTTCTGCACAAAAATTTCCGCAGATATGTCTTTCTGGATGCATAGCTCATGAAACCAAATACACTCGTGCGCCGTAGCTCATAGTAGGAAACAATGACGAGATAAGTGAGGTAGCTAGCTGCAAGTCGAAGCGTAAAGAGGGAGGGAAGCTTCCCAGTCTACTTTTTCCTTCCCCTCAAGCGCAGGTAGGTTTCACGAGATACCGAATTGCCTATACTACTACTACTGCTGCTACTACTACTACTACTACTACTACTACTACTACTACTACTACTACTGCTGCTGCTGCTGCTGCTGCTGCTGCTGCTGATTTAAGGAATTGGTAACGAAAGTAACGAATTAAAGAGTCGAATAATCATGAGTAACAAAATTATGCATATTATTCAGCTTTACTTATTTAATCTTGCCTAAGGAAGAGCTGAAACAACTGCAGTTGCAGAAATAAATGTTATTGGAAGAAAAAGCTGAGGAACTGAAGTCCATTGAAATTAAGATAAGAGAGCTTAAGAAACAAGTGTGATGATAGATAGTAAGATTATTGAAATGTGATTAGTGTTTTTCATCGTACTTATTATAAGTAGGGCAAACTTGGCTAATTTCGTGACATTTCTTTTTAAGTTGACCACGAAATTATACCAGCGATAAATGTGACTTTGATGGTATAGTATAAATGGCAGAAGATGTACTGTAACATAGATTTTGTTCACTGCGCTCTTGCAGTGTCTTGAGCGGATATATATATATATATATATATATATATATATATATATATATATTTGTAAATTACTTGAAGAGTTGTGAGAGCTATAGCTTTGAATTTGTGAGTGAATACACCATGCGATTTCCTTTGTTAAAAGATGATTTTTTTTCTGTGTTTTGTGGTCCAAATTGTCTTCAATGGTGAGTACTGACATTGTATACTTCTTGATGAAAAATATATGCTTATCAATAATAATTTTAACTGGTAATAAAAATTACGGGAAAACGGCTGAACGGATTTTAAAGAGCGACCCTTCATTTCGAAGTAAAATAACCTACTAAAAATTTCTGATTTTATGCCTTCTTTTGGCCTGTGTGTGTGTATATATATATATATATATATATATATATATATATATATATATATACCTTCTTTGTAAATATTGTATAAATTTATTTGAGGTAAAAACGCTGACATGTAACTTCCTGAAATGTAAAAAATGTACGTACATTAAAAACACAATTTTTTTTTAATTTGAACCTTATTTTTGCACCAAAGCCTTAGTATCACGAAATTATCCAAGTCTGCCCTAAGTATTAAGTTATGGTAATTAAAAGTAACTAGGTTTTGTTTCACGTTTTCGGTAGAAACCTTGTATCGCTAAGGATATCACTATTACTATTACTACTAGTACTACTACTACTACTACTACTACTACTACTACTACTACTACTACTACTACCATTACTACTACTACTACTACTACTACTACTACTACTACTACTACTACTACCATTACTACTACTACTACTACCGCTTGTGTTATTGCTACTACTACCAGCACCTAAGTTACTATCCTTAGTCTACTACTACTGCTGCTACTACTACTACTACTACTAGTAATACTATCACTACTAATACATCTACTACTACTATTTACTACTGCTGCTGCTACTGCTGATTCCCACTGCTTGTTTTCTGTATCATAAAGCCGTAGGGCCTATTGGATTTTTCAGACTGCCCCCGATTGATCTCGTTTCGACGGACAAATGAAAAGTGTTATTTCATCTCATTTTATGAATTCCGAAATCGCATTTAGAAAATTTCATTGACAGTTTTACACAGCCTGTGCTTTAAAAAAGCTTTCTCCCGTCCGCTAATGTGATGAAACAGGCTCTGCCAGGCTTTATGTACATGATACGTTGTATACATTTGCTCATCAACCAGCATCGAATTTCCCTCGCACATGACGGGCAAACGAGTGGAAATTTTCAAGCCCTATAAATACAGATTCAGATTCCTCGTACCGAGAGTTCATCGATATATCTCTGGCAGCCGTTGCCATGACAACCCGGAGAGGTATGTGATTATAGGAGAAAATTTTGTGCAGACCAGTTAATTTAGTTGCACGATAAAACATATCTCCCCATACTTTGGGTAATTGATTCGAGCACAAAGATCTCATGTAATTAACACTAGATGAGGCCGAGCCGCGAGGTAGCGTCATGCAGAAAGGTGTCGTGTGCTATTTGATTAAGGCTTCAACAAAGTTGATGAGCGATAACTCAATTTGAAGACGAAGTTGCCGGCTGGATCGGAAGCTTAATTTGGTTTTGGCTCATATTGGCTGATCAGCCTGCCCCCCCCCCCCACCCATCCTCTAGTCACGTTCGATGGGAATATTTTTGCTCTTGGTCGAGGTGCGGAGGTTAGCCGTCTAACAAGGCGAATATGCGGCCTGGAAACGCGATATTTCAATAAAACTCATACCAAAGTATAGCTCTTGAAGTGTCGATTCTAAATCACCGAGGTTATATAATTGTATACGGTCGACCATTTATTAAAATAACAGTTTACTAAGTTAATTTTATTTAAAACCGTTCCTAAATTGATCAGTTTTGTACTCGTGCCTATGAACAAGTTGAGCGACTGCTAGGTGGCATAGACCAATGCTTTTGCTGTAAATGAGCCAGATCTCGATTTTTTTTTATATTTATAATTAAATACGCAAGAAAATAACACAGCTTCGATTAGTAGGCTCCAAGACATCCAGTTATATGTGCAGACATCAGGAACTTTGTTCTTCCGGATTGAGTGCAAAGACAAACGTTACCAAGTTAAGGCATTCCCAAATTTCTAAGACTTTTAGCTTATGTAGGAAGAAAGTAAACACTTATGGTACGATTCAGTAGCAGTAGCCAAAAATGATGGATTTTGTAATTTTTTTTAATTTTATGTGATTTTGTACTCTTAGGCTTAAGACAGTGTTTGTTTCATGTAAATCTGATAGCTAGTTTTCGAAAAAAAAAAAAAACAACATTTTATTGAAACGCTGTAGATTTAAAGAACCCAGATAGAATCTTCATTCCATATTTCTTGAAGTGCCGTAGTGATTTTACGATACATTGCTAAAATTTGTAAACAGTGATTATTGTTTTTAAATTAAACCTTATTTTTTAGTTTAGAGCTTAAACGTCTCAGAACATAATCTTAACTTTCTATAAAATTAATATGCTAGTATTAATAGTAACACGACTTTTTAACAGTAAGTATGAATATAGAATTTTTTACACTTGAAACACTAATCACTGTTTAAGTATAGAATTTTTTACACTTGAAGCACTAATCATGGTTTAAGTATAGAATTTTTACACTTAAAACCCTAATCATACTTTAAATATAGAATTTTTATATTTGAAACACTAATCACAGTTTAAGTATAGAATTTTTTACACTAATCACTGTTTAAGTATGGAATTTTTTACACTTGAAACACTAATCATGGTTTAAGTATAAATTTTTTACACTTGAAACACTAATCATGGTTTAAGTATAGAATTTTTACACTTGAAACACTAATCATGGTTTAAGTATAGAATTTTTTACACTGCAAACACTAATCATAGTATAAGTATGATTTTTTTTACACTTGAAACACTAATCATAGGTTACAGTAAGTATAGAATTTTTTACACTTGAAACACTAATCATACGAAATATTTTACTTCAGGCTTTGCTGTAATTTAAATCCAGCAATTTCAAAAAAGAATTGTGAATCTATCATCGTTATAACATAAACTAGAGCAGTTGAAAAGAATAGCTACACTAACAATTACTTTCTATTGTTACAGGATACATTATTAACAGAACTGATTTATTTCACTGTAGTTAGCTTAGTTTTTTTTATGAATATTCTGTCTGTGTGGTAAAATTATACAGTATCTATGTGTATATATTGCGTCAACTTGTATGATGTTCGTAATATTGTTATTGTGAGCATGATTAGAATAATTGTAAGACGTTTGGGATTTTAAATAAAATTTGGTAGCCTTAGACTTTTACTTGTGAGGCTGTCAAGCAACGTGTGTGCAGTGCTCATATTAATGACATTGACCATTTAAAAGATAGAATCAGAAGCGCTATTCACTATGTTGTTTCACATTTATATCTTGGTTCATTGTTTTTGTGTGACCGTTCAAGACTGTACCATAACTTTACGGCAGCCGTGGCGAAAAGGCCATGGTGCGCCGAGCCACTGTGTGAGCTGAACGTGTATAGCACCTATGGAGGGAGGCGGACAACCGAAGGGGAAGTTGTTTAGGACGTGTAACGAAGAAAGAAATGAACAAGAAAACATAGGACACATTATCATAACCTAAAATTAACTGTCTTCAGAATGTGTCTGCGACAAAGTTTCAAAATCAGGAATTATATCACTTACTGCCAGTCGTAGTTGATCACGAAGGTATTTGTCTGTCAGTCGTGATCTAAATTTTATTTTTACTATTTTCATTGTTGAAAATAATTTTTCACAAACGTAAGTTACAGCGAATATGGCTTCAACAGAGCAAGCGAAAGAACGAAGCTTCAAATATTTATTTTTTTCCAAAGATTTGAAAATTTCAATATCTGTCAAGTCCTTACATCTAGCTTTCATTTAACGTCACATTGTAAATCTGTGAGTTTAAATTGAAAATCTAACCGCATTATTCGTACTTGTGCTGTAAAAGAATCGACGTACAGAGATGATAATGATGATAATAATAATAATAATAATAATAATAATAATAATAATAATAATAATAATAATAACACTTAACCTTTTAATGTTTCATCAGTAACATGTAGTAACTTATAATGCCGTTTTATGTTATACAACCATTTTCCTAGTAATATTTGTGAACAAATCATACATTTAATATTTTCATCATATTGTAAGCAAAAGAATGCATCCTCCCATCCTACTTGAAACTTTCGTTTTTTATAGAGGTACATGGTTTCGAGAGAGATATTGCGACGATACGCCACTCGCAGGTCCGAGACAAATACAAATAGAACGGAGTTTGACTCCAGTGAGTAAAAGGGTGGGGGTTGTAGGTAGGAAGTGAGAGAAAAGCACTGCGAGCCACAATGTGCTCGTGAGTCCCATTTTCGCCGCGGCTGCTTTACGGACATAGTTTACATCTGGCACTGACAAGATTCCAAAAGGTTTTACTGGACTGTTGGCCTCTTGTTTTACCAGAAACCAGAAGTATTGGCAGAAGCAAGATGAAAAGATGATCTCTTTTGAGAACGGAACAGTCTAATCCTTGTCTGGAGAAGAATAACAATTTTATACTACTTGTAATTAAAGCCCTTATCTTAATTTAACGTAGCCTACGTTTAAACAGACTTCGGAATGACACATTTTTTAATTATAGTTCTTAGAACGATCAATCTCCAACCCCCTCTCTGCTTTAGTCATGATCTATGAGTATATTTTGGTTCATGGTCGCGTTGTGGAGGTTAACTGAGTGACAAGCTCTCAATCATGTCTACTAATAATTTATGACGTCATACTTCGTGATTGTTATCCGAGATGCCCTAGAATTTCAGAATGCATTTACTGTGGGTTTCGAATTCTTGCTTAATAATCAATAAAAAATTGAACGATTCCGAAATCTAACAGAAGATGAATATCTGATTTTCTGAAGTGGATACCTGGATTTCATAATGAAATATTATTCATACAATATGCAGGGGCGAGTGAAGTATTAGTATTCATTTATTTAATTTGACAGGATTAAGGCCATGCGACCTTCTCTTCCATCATACCCGATAACATATACAAGTACAACAAATACAAACAGTGCGAAAAATAAAATACGAATTACATTAAAGTCGAATAGAGAATCAACAGGATCAAATAACACTATATAGCACTTATTAAACTAATAGAAGAAAAAAAAGAAGTAATACAATTAATAGTAATGATAATTATAATTTCACCTGACATAATTGGGAATATTAAATTCAGACGTTTGAGATGGACAGGATATGTAGCACGTATGGGCGAATCCAGAAAATCATATAGAGTGTCAGTTGGGAGGCCGAAGGGAAAAATACCTTTGGGAAGGCCGAGACATAGTTGGAAATATAATATTAAAATGGATTTGAGCGAAGTGGGATATGATTGTAGAAAATGGAGTAATATTGCTCAGGATAGGAACCGATGGCTGGCTTTTGTGCGGACGACAGTGAGCCTCCGGGTTTCTTGAAAGCCATGAGTAAGTAATGATAATTATAATAGCAGTGACGTCGGCCACGGTAGCGTAGTTGGTATAGCGTTGGCCTTCTGTGCTCGAGGTTGCGAGTGCGATCCCGGCCCAGGTCGATGGCATTTAAGTGTGTTTAAATGCGACAGGCTCATCTCAGTAGATTTACTGGCATGTAAAAACTCCTGCGATACATAATTCCGGCACACCGGCGACGCTGCAGTTGCAAGCGTCGTTAAATAAACCATACTTTAACTTAATAGCAGTGACAATAATAATAGTAATATCAATAGTAATATAATAATAATAATAATAATAATAATAATAATAATAATAATAATAATAATAATAATAATCTTAATACAAACCCAGCATTAACCAATCTCTCCTATTTTCCGCCTTCCTCTTAGTTTCCGCATACGATCCATATATCTTAGTATTGTCTATCATCAGATATCTTCTTCTGCCCCGAACTTTTCTCCCGTTCACCATTCTTTTCAATGCATCCTTCACTAGGCAGTTTTTTTCTCAAGTAGTGACCCAACCAATTCCTTTTCTGTTCCTGGTCGGTTTCAGCATTATTCTTTCTTCATCCACTCTTTCTAACTCAGCTTTATTTCTTATTCTGTTTGTCCACTTCACGCGTTCCATTCTTCTCCATATCCAAATTTCAAATGCTTCTATTCGCTTCTCTTCACTTCGTCGTAATACCCATGTTTCTGCCCTATATAGTGCCACACTCCACGCAAAGCACTTTACTAGTCTCTTCCTTAATTCTTTTTTCAGAGGTCCGTAGAAGATGCTTCTTTTTCTCTTAAAAGCTTCCTTTGCCATTGCTGTCCTCCTTTTGACTTCCTGACAGCAGCTTATGTTACTTCTTACAGTACACCCTAATAATAATAATAATAATAATAATAATAATAATAATAATAATAATAATAATGGAATTGGAATTTAAGTGAGGGGGGTACGTATGGGCCAGCACTGCGACCTGTTGAGATCTTTTGCGCTAACCCTCGATATGGAATGAGTTGCGTGCCATAGATTCCCTACGCGCACCAACCCAACCACATGACTCCCTAACGACCGGTCCCTACAGCGAACAGAAATTCATATACCATTCCTGCTTCGGCAACCTCCCTCAAGGCTCCCCTGTCGGTCCGAGGCGAAACTCCTCCCCCGAGTAGGTCCGCCTCGGGTACTCGTTGCAGAAGCCATCCAACATCGCTTAGCTACATTCCACGGAGGCTGGTCGAGAGAGCCAGTAGTTCCGGGAGGCCGCCTGTAGAGTGATGTGAAAAACCAGAATCGGGATGATGAGGAAAGGATGATGGGGGAGGAAAGGAAGTGGCGAAGATAAGTGAGGTTCCAATCGCCTGATAAAGTTACCTGATATTCATTCATAGGAATGAGGAAAAAACTCAGAAAAAACTTCACCCAGGTAACTCGTCCTGACCGGGAATCGAACCCGGGATCGCTGGGTTCGGAATTAGACTCGCTAACTCCCAGACATAATAATAATAGTAATAGCAATAAAAATAATGTAAAATGAATCTATTTTTTCCGACGAAATATCCACCACATTATTTATGTTTTAAACACCACTTTAGGGGATTTTAATTTACCGGAAAGAGGGGTACTAAAATTAAGTTTTCTTTACTTATTTCTAGCTATATGTGTAATATTTTCCTCCTTTGATATGCTTTTTTTTTACTGTTTCTTTTTTTTTATTTGTTTCTTCTCCTATGCATGTTCTGCGTTTGTATATGTGTCGACCAGTGTCTGTCCAGCGAGGAAGCTGAGATCGAGTAAAAAATGTCAGAATGTGGTTATATAACATAGAAGGGAATGTAAGTAATGGAAAAACATTGTTTTTTATTGAATGCACAAAATTTATATTGAGAAATTATGTGTGACATCCTTGACATTGATTTTTTTCTCGACAAATGCATTGTTTGCGCATGCGCAGAGCAGCGCTCCCCTTCTCCTCCCTCAGCTCTTACTGACGTCAGAGGAACATTCTTAATTCTCTGGAGCAGTAGTCTCGGAATGTCAGTGACGACGAGTGACATGTGTGGCTGAAAGCGTCGTTAAATAAAGCAATAAATAACATGCAGTTGAGCCGTTGTGCATGGAGGGGAGCGGGGTTTAATCCCCGCGTGTCTCGTTTCTTTGGAAATGTGTCAATCAGGTTGTGAATTGATCCGCTTGCTGTTGGGAACGGCTAGCGCTGTGATGGATGTGTTGGGACATAGGTGATCTGGCATCGACACGGGGAAGCCAAACTACCTGTCTCATTACAACTTTACTAACCACAAATCCCGTGCATACGATTTGAACTCGGCCTTTCGTGGCCAGAATTTGCGTCTGACCGCACATTCTGTAGTGTGACCAAGCCATAAAGACAATTCACTGCACTAATAGCCTTTTGAAACGTGACACATTTCCACTTTCATTGACTTGATACAAACAAAATTTATAATTTGTGACACTACAGTTGAATAAACGATTATATTTCAGTTATTTGAGATATGAAATATCATATATCATTATCAATATCCTCCTCCTCCTCCTCTTCTTCTTCTTCTTCTTCTTCATGTCATGTTATAGTTATAGTTATGTAGGAACTAGTACGATCTACAAGAAATTTTCCACCCATCTGTCATTTGGTTGATTGTTCAAAACTGCCCAAAGGATTAAGGCTCTGGACATTCTGTTCATATGCTGATGTCAGTGTGATATTGATGTAGTCCAATATGTATTTCTCGACCAAGGCCAGTGCAGTCCTGCAGTCCGGAGCCGTGGCGCTACTATTCCTGCGTTCGTAATACCGTATCGTGATGGTTCACATAACGCCCGCGGCTCCACTCGACTTGGTCGAGTAATAACCAAAAACAATAACAACATCATCAACAGTGGAACAAGTGGACAGCTTCAAATACTTATCATGTACTATAGGGAGTAATATGAGCTGCTGCCAGAAAGTCAAAAGAAGTATAGCAATGGCAAAGGAAGCTTTAGGGGCATTTTTTGTGAACCTGTGGCAAAATAACTAAGGAAAATACTAGTGAAGTACTTTGTGTGGAGTGTGAAATTGTAGGCCTATTGGGCAGAAACATGGACATTCAGACAAAGTAAAAAGAAACGACTAGAAGCATTTAGAATATGGATATGGAGAAGAATGGAACGTGTAAAATGGACAGACAGAATAAGGAATGAACCTGTGCTAGAAAGAGTGAGTGAAGAAAGAATAATGCTGAAACTGATCAGGAAGAGAAAACATATGTAGAGACTAAAAGGAAGGCAGAAAATAAGAAAGTCTGGAAAATTCTGCATCTTCAGTCAAAGACTTGCCCTTGGATAGTAAGCTATGAATGAATGAATGACATGACATGACATGACATGACATGACATGACATGACATGTCAAGCTCCTCTAAGCTCGCTATCAATTCCCTTCTGGGAAATTAAAATATTATTCGCCAACAGAATCAGTATGAAATGTGAAAAGGAGCACTGATAAGTGAGATGACACTATTTCTCCATTCCTAGAACCTGAACTTGCTGAAAATGCAGGAGTAGGGTAAGTGAAAGGATTAACGCCAAGCAAGTTATATCGCCATTTAATATTTTATAATTAACTACGTGAAAACCTGTGTTGGCACATCTTGTCAGAGAAGTGTGGTGTTAGAGGAATCAACAATGAAATGGATTTCTGTCTTTACTGTGAGTTTAACAACCTTTAAGTGAATAAGTGCGCTATTGAGCTATTTCTCGGGTGACGTGAATATCGTATTCTGCATAAAGTAAGTACAGATGATTAGATTATTTGAATTTTAAATATATTGAATGTTGAAATGTTATGAGAAATTCGTTTATATGTATTCTTAAGTTTAGTGGAGTGGTGTTGTTTTAAAATGTATAATATTATATTATCGTAATTATCAGTTTTAAATATAATACGCTGCGAGAAGACACTTTGGTTTAGTATGTGATAATAGATGTTAGTTTAATCGTCTCTAACTTAAGGATAACCGACCGGATTTGAGTACCACGAAATCTGCGACATGAGTAGCACAAAGAAAACTGAACTCTCTTCACTATGTGAAGATGGTTGTGCACCACACATTGACAGTGATCTTGATTGAATTTTTTAAAGTTTTGTAGTAATGAGTATTGAGATATTTTTGTCTGTAACTATTTATTGTTGTTTAATTCTGTAACATAATCTTACATTTGTCACTTTTGCTTATAAATTTGTTTCTTTGTTCTAAAAAAATAAGTGCAGGTAATAGCGCCAGTATGCGTCATACTTTTATTTACTTGTATTTTTGTAAAATCTTGTCACAAATACAACTTCTGAAACGTACATTCCATAGGAGAAGCTGCAAGTGATCAATATCTAGAAAATTTTCTGATCAATTGTAAGCCATTTTTTGAACTGATGGTGTTAATACCTTCACTTACCCTAACTTCTAACATCCACCATAGAAGACCAGATCTATTTTATGTCATTAATTTTTATAAGCGCAGTTATTTAACTTGTAAGTACTTTTCGCTATTCTGTTTTCCGTCTGCCTGCAGTTCTCTCTCTCCTCAATAAATTTAGTTATCTTTATGAAGATTGGATTGTATTCTACAGTCAAAGATATGAAATTCATCTTCATTTGTAGTCTGACATTTCTCTCGCAGGATACAAAGCGAGGACTTATAACCGATATGGATGTGGGATGATAAAGAGAAGCGAACGACTTGAAGTAAACGTGACTGCAACCTCCGCTTTTGCAGCATGAATCTTGTATGACTCTGCCGGTTATCGAACACGGATCACTTAGATGAGTGCCCCTTGCAGGAGGTCGCTGTATGTGTGCAAAGAGCATTCACGTTCTGAAATGTTTCCAATTCTAGAAAGTGTGGTAACTTGAACGTAGGCCTACTTGTTTCCCATAAGACATTTTTTCCCCACGAAGAGTTAAACAACTTGTATGGCAGAGTGCCCGACACGTCTATTTCTCAGACTAACAAGGTACATTCGCAAAGTGCCTGACTGATAATGGTATGAAATCAAATACGATGGAAAGTTCAGCTGTAATCAATGTTTATGGTACCAATTGTAGCTGCCCATAGTGGTAATTATACAATGTTTGTGAGACTAGATAGATATTGGTATAATAATGAATACAGAAGGAAACTCAGCTACAAATAATAATTATTCTATTAATTTTAGCTGTCCTTACACAAACTTGAACATTTTTGTGGGTGTTGAGCAACTCAAATCTTCAGTGCCCCAGATAACATTGGCAGGAGCTTCAAAGACATCACATTCAACTGGAAAAGTAGCTTTCTTCCAGGCATGCTTAATCATGTTAGTGAATATGAGGGCACTGAGCTGATTATGGATAAGTACATGCAGGTTGATGATAGTGTTACGGCTCTGGAGGTCAATATCAATGTTGTCGAGTAAAACACTCTCACAAAAACGTTTGATGAACTTCTTCCATTGACGAAAAAGTATACATCCAACGGTTGAACAAGGGAAGTTGCACCAGGTGGAGTGGTTGTTACCTATATGTGTTTATCCCCCATATTCACTAACATGATTGACCATGCCTGGAAGAAAGCTACTTTTCCAGTTGAATGCAATGTCTTTGAAGCTCCTACCAATGTTATCTGGGGCACTGAAGATTTGAGTTGCTCAACTCCCAACTGCAAATATACATCTTTCATGCAATGTGCTTATTATCGTTTGTGCTTAACGGATTTCTACATCAACACTCACAAACATGTTTAAGTTTATGTAAGGACAGCTAAAATTAGTAGAATAATCATTATTTATAGATGAGTTTCCTTCCATATTCATTATTATACCAATATCCATCTAGGCTCATAAACATTGTACAGGGACATCATTTTATTTTTACTTCAATTTTTATTGTACCCCAGTTTTTTAATGTACTTCACTCCCACCCCTTCTACTAATGAAGTCCAACCGTCCTCCACACAGAACCGAGGCCACATATACAGTCATGGTAGCCTTACGGTCATAGTAAACGTACGCTCCAAAAATATGTTCGCGTTTTCCATTGACGAAAGAGCTTTCAATATTAAATCATTTTCGCACAGGTACTTTCATCCATTTGCCTACGTCGTATCCCGGTTTCCCCCACCAGCTAGTGTCTGGGCTGTCTTAGCTCTTTTCTGAGAACATTAATTTCTGTTAGGAATTGGACGTCTACGTAATATTATACAACTGTTTAAAATAACTTAAATAAAAGGGCCTCGTTAAGTAATTAACTGTCACGTGATTTCCTCCCTTTCTACGACCCTACGACATAACCACTTGGACGGACAGTAGATAGCATGTCTGAGTAATTTTATCTTTTCGGATCGGGCAGAAGTGAAGATTGAATTTGCAGTACGTAAGGTACTCTTTTATAGAGTAGATACAGAATTATTTCAACATGAGTTATTAGTACGAAGGACGAAACTGGTAATTGGGATTAGGTACAATAGTCTATAGTGCGATAGTATGCACATTAGAACTGAAGCCTGTATCGAAATGAACGGCCACCATTTTCAAAAATGTGTTTAAATATCCATATTATGATTATTTTTCAATTTAACGTCATTCTCTATAGTGTATGCTTATGTGCTGTAGACAGTATAATATACACGGCATAATGAATACGTCCGCATGGACAGCAAGTTCGTGAGTATAAACACTCATTGTTAATACTGTACTGTATTTTGATTAAACAAAAACCTAATGAAAATTATCAAACCTAAAAGCGTGATATTTCCTAGTTTACGTAAATAGATGAACTACTTTTCTTCACTCCTATACCTAGTAAAGTAATTTGTTTGTATATTAGGCCAGTATCATCGAACTCCAGTCGTGGAAGGGGGTAGTAAACGGCGTTGATCCAGAGGTATAGGCAAGTTAATCTTAAAAATGTTTGTAAAAATAAAATGATGTCCCTGTATAATTGCACTATGGGCAGCTACAATTGGTACCATAAACATTAATTACAACTGAACTTTCCGTCGTATTTGATTTTATACCATTATCAGTCAGGCACTTCGCGAATGCTCCTTGTAAGTAGCAAGGGAAATGGAACACGTCAACTTTATCCGTAAGGACAGTGGAAAATAGGGAAGTCGATACAATGTTTAATGAAGAGGTGATATGGCAGTCACGGACGCACTCAAATAATAGGAAAGTAACAGAATACTGAACAAGAAATGTGTCTTTGTATGGAAACATTTTATTTTCTGGCATAAATAAGTCTTTATGTTGGGTCCCGTACTATGGTGCCATCCCATAAAGTCGACCGACACATTTTCAGGCCAGTTTTGTCGCGCCTGTAATTTCTAAACTACACGACCAATCATGTGAAAGGCGATCGACGGACAAAGATCCAACGTATCCAACGTAACCTTAAGTTAGACTGGGTACGTCATCTAGCGATACGCGAAAGGAGGGCGTTTGAGATATAGTAGAATCTCTATTATTCGTAGTAATGAAAGAGGTGGACTCAACGGTTAATCGAAAAAACAGATAATCCTACCATAAAGATTTTTGTGAATTAAGAGAATAATAGTTACACTATCGTAATTTCCTCTGTGGTCTTGTATTTGCTAGGTAGTGGATCATTTCATTAATGTAAGTCTGGTTGTCAACGACGGGTTTTCAAGGGGCAAAGAAACTCCTTGTGAGGCTGTCTGTGAAAAGATAGGAATAGTGGAGGTTTCATGTTGTAGATTTATATACTTTAAAAAACATTTTATTCTTGATTTTTATTAAATGCACACAATCTAACTCCAGTCTCGCATTCTGATGCGACATGAGCTACAGTTTCTCTTTCCCCAAACCACTCAATGATTTTCACTTTTTTCTATACCTAGCACAAAATGTTTTTTTAACACCCGTGGAAGACTTTTCATATAGAAATTATACAGTACGGCGCGGCAACTCGAACAGTAGACCATGCTGTGTAAGGGTAAAGGCTTGTAATTACTAATAAATTAATAACACTTTCTAGAAAGAAAATGCGTACTAATATAATGCGCCATAGTATTTCATGCACTTTGTTTCTGTAGCGAAAGACACTCGGATAATTCGCCAATCGGTTAATAGGGTGACGGATAATCGGGATTTCAATGTAGTACGAATTGGCGGGTCGCGCTGCAGCCGAGACATTGTAACTCGAGAATGCGAAGCGATGGAACGTTCGCAGTAATGCCGAACAATTCCTAACAAACCAGGCATACAATGTAAATTGTATGAGATGTGTTTCTCTTAGTTGGTTATGTAACGACGCTGTATCAACTACTAGGTTATTTAGCTTCAGTGGAAATTGATGATAGTGAGATGGCATTTGGCGAGATGCGGTGAGGATTTGCCATACATTACTTGACATTCGCCTTACGGTTGAGATAAACCTCGAAAAAACCCAACCGGTTAACCGACTCGAACGGGATCGAACCCACGGCCGAGCGTAGCTTCGGATCAGAAGGCAAGCGCCTCTGAGCTGTATTGGTGGCCATTGACTGTTCAGTGATTCTTCATAAATTCAACAACAATCAGCGGGCGACAAGTCAAATTGGAAAAATTCGCGAGTGAAATTGAATGCAAAAAAAAAAAAAACAATGTCAAGTCGAGGCATATGCACTGCAAATGGAAGCGGGCGTATAAGCAACGGATACTTTACTTTCAACATCCCATCCCGAGAGACTTATTCATGTGCAAAACTTGCGACTCTCTCCGATTTTTTTCCCTTCTTTGCATTTTCCTTTTCTTCTTTTGTCTTCAAATGTTTAGTTGATACCATCCTTTCCTTTCCCTTTATTTTTAATATCTTACTTATTGGTATTATTGTCTTCACTTTTTTTTTCTATTTGTCCTGTGAGGTCTGGCCGTTGAAGCCGAGGCTCGCGGGTTCAAACAAGGCCGAGGGCGATAAAAAAATCCTTGGCATTATTTCGTCCGGGAGGAAAGTAAAGCAGTGGGTCTCATATCGTAGATTTGCAGTAAGTAAATGAACTCTGTCACTGATAGAGGGCTCAAAGCGAAATTTGTTAGAAATTTCTCTCTCGGGGTCAGTTTAGGCCCTGAATAACCTCTGCTTATTGAACGTGTCGTTAAATAAAATACTATTTCTACTTTTTGTTGTAACACTCGTATATTATTGTTAATTTTTTTTTTCCGTAGAATCGATGGATGCCCGTGGCATCATTCATGACGTTTCAAAGGTTTTAACAGCCTATACGATGGCCAATTGCATCGCTGTAATATAGTCACTATTTTCTTAACATATTTTATTAAAATCACAAAAAGTACTACTTTTAGGGGGCTGTGAACCTTCAACTCCAAAAATTCTGTGCATCAACAAAATTACCACAAATCATATAATACATACTTACTTAGAAGTGGCTTTTAGAGAACCCGGAATTTCATTTCCGCCCTCACATTAGCCCGCCATCGGTCCGTATCGTGAATAAGATTAATCCAGTCCCTAGCATCATATCCCAATTCCATCAAATTGATATCAATATTATCTTCCCATCTACGTCTCGGCCTCCCCAAAGGTCTTTTTCCGTCCGGCCTCTCAACTAACATTCTATACGCATTTCTGGATTCGCCGGTACGTGCTAAATGCCCTGTCCATCTCAAACGTCTGGATTTAATGTTCCTAATTATGTTAGATGAGGAATACAATGCGTGCAGTTCTGTGTTGTGTAACTTTCTCCATTCTCCTATAACTTCATCCTTCTTAGGTCCAAATATTTTTCTAAGCACCTTATTCTCGAATACCCTTAACGTCTGTTCCTCTCTCAATGTGAGAGTCCAAGTTTCACAACCATACAGAACAGCCGGTAATATAACTGTTTTATGAATTCTAAATGCATTTTTTTAAGTAGACTAATGACAAAAGCTTCTCAACTGAATAATAGCAGGCATTTCCTATGTTTATTTTATTCTTCGTTTAATTTCTTCTCGAGTGTCATTTAAGTATATTAATTGTTACTGTTGCTCCAAGATATTTTAATTTTTCTACCTCTTCAAAGGATAAATTTTTATTTTTTATGTTTCCATTTCGTAGTATGTTCTGGTCACGAGACATTATCATATACTTTGTCTTTTCTGGATTACTTCCATATCTATCTCCACATGACATAATACAGCATAGTAAAATAATCATAAATGACACAAAAACCCAAAAGTATAATATTTTTACACAGCACAAAAAGTTAAGGATAGTACGCGAGAAATTAATAAATATTAGTCTACTCACCCACAACAGAATTAAACTTCTTGATGTTCTACTGGCTTATGTATGTCGTTATCATTTATTATCTACCAAAGTTTTCATTTTGTGCAGTCAATCCTGCTGTACTATGATCCGTTCTAAAATTCCTGTCCTATTCCATACATCTCGTTTATTATTGCGTTACTTACCATTTTATTTAATTGTTTTATTAATTTTAATGAGCCACCGTTATAGCTCAGGCGATAGCGCGTTTGCCTGCTGATCCGGGGTACGATTTCTGCTTGAGCTGGTTGTGTTGTTGTGTTTTTTCGAGATTTTCCCCAACCGTAAGGCGAATATCAGGTAATCTAGGGCGAATCCTCTGCCTCATCTCACAAAATACCATCTCGTGTCACTAATTCCGTCGACGCTAAGTAACCCAGTAATTGATACAGCATCGATAAATAACCACGTAAAAAATCTTTGTATTTGAATAAGGGAGAACTGTTCTGTCTAGCACTCTTTTGAAAGCATTACGAACCTCGTAATATTTCGGAGACTTTGTTTTGACAAAGTCGGTGTAGTACAGTATTTACATGGGTGCAAACAGAGCGCCAAGATCCTCTCCACTCTTGGGGTCACGTTTAAGAACCCCGGATTTTCTTTCTCTGCCATGACATAGATAATAACTGCGGAGTTTGCTCGTCCACGTAACATCCAGGAAAATGTTTGGAAACGTGACCTGGTCCAGTTACAGCACAGCAACAACCGGCCGTAAATTTTACGAGTAGGTTTACATCAGAAGTGAAATAACTGTTATTCGTGGTTAGCAGGTATTCGTCTTCAAGTAAAAATTACGAACTGATAAGAACTGGTTCCTTTATTTTGTTTTTGGCGGAAGCATTATTATTATTATTATTATTATTATTATTATTATTATTATTATTATTATTATTATTTATTCTCGTTTCAGGCCATGTATGGACCACGTGAAGCAACCCACTGCATTTATTTTTGTTTCTTCTTTTCCACTTCCTTTCTGACATCCCAATAATTCTTCATCCTGTCCCTGTGTTTTTTTCTTTCGCTCTTCTGTCCAGATGTTATTGTCTTCCTTTCTTTCATAATTTACTATTCATTTTGGAATGGTCAGCTAAGTCCCTTATTAATGCTATATATCAATAAATTTAATTCTTTTTATTCAGTCTTATAGCTTGACACTAATATAATATTAAACAAATTAATTCAATGTTTTATATTTACATCGTATTGTGTCATCATACAAATGTTTTCGCCCTCATGGAGCATCTTTAAGTACGAAGCGTTTACAATATCAATCTAAAATCAATTAAAATAATCCGGCCTCATGCTTGAAAATAATAATAATTTTATTGAAGTGATAGTATATGTAAGTATTCAGCATAGTGAGAAATATTGATCATACAAATTATTAAAACATAATCATGTCAAATGTTAAAATTCACAAGCCTACATGGCTATAAAATATTGCTGAAGAATAAGTAATGATGACTCACAAAAGTTAAATCTTAATACAATAATATCACAGGTGCATTGTGCTATTGCCAATAAGCTTTCATTAATAATAACTTACATACATATTGTGTAAGCGTGTGTATCAGTATATTGACCAGTAATAAATATATTATAGAATTATTTGATAATAAAACGTATTATTGAATGTTGAGTCGTAAAGTCTGAAGTGAAATGGTGTGATAGGGTTTTTCTGATGGGGCAGCACACGGTTATAAAAATAACCCACGTTCCCCAGGTTATTTATTATTATTGTTGTTGTTGTGTTTTGTTGCTAGCACCTGCATATATGAACAGTATTGGAATAGCAGGTAATATTACTCTTAGTGAAATTTTTATTTTTCTTTTAATATCGAGTATTTAAAGTTAGTCTAGTTTATAACCATATAATCTAGTGCAGGCCGGGGCGTAAATAACTCGATTGAGTGACTGCAGATAATCCCTTAACTCCCCACTCCACCTTCTCATGCTGACACAGTAATGTTTGGTGCGGTACAAGCAGACAGGACAGTGTGTGACGGGTTGTATCAGGCATAGCTTTTACGCACTTTCGGCTCTCGCTGGTCACCGCTGATACACAGAGCCTTACTGCGCGTTTGTTTATAAGGCGGTGTGAACAAAAAAAAAGGGGGTTTCTCCGTCTTTTTCACATCCCCTCTTATGCCTAGGCTGATGTAGTGAATATGGAGAAGAGTGGAGCGTGTGAAATGGACAGACAGAATAAAAAATGAAACTGTGTTGGGAAGAGTGGGTGAAGAAAGAATGATCCTGAAACTGATCAGGAAGAGGAAAAGAAATTGGCTGGGTCACTGTCTAAGAAGAAACTGCCTACTGAAGGATTCATTGTAAGACATGGTGAACGGGAGAAAAGTTTTGGTAAGAGGAAGACTGAAAAAAAGGAATATTCGAGAATGCTTAGTTAGGAGTGAAGGACGTGCCCTTGGGTATAAAACTTTGAATAGCTAAATTAGTTTATTATCCATCGTTATTGTAATAACTTTTATTTTCTCTTCTGTAAGTTGTACAGCAAATTTGCGCCGTGTGGCAAGTGCATTTACGATGCATACTTACGCACGTTGTTTTTACAATATAGCTAATTTGAAGGACATAGTGTGTGTTTAGAAATTTAGTTAATTATTATTACGATCACCATAATAATATTAATAATAATAATAATAATAACAATAATAATCATTATAATAATAATAGTTTTATGATATGGGACTCTGATTAAAAAATAGCTACAATAGAGGGTCGACTTTCACAACAGTGAACCAGCTTCAGATCTCGTCAATGGCCCTGAAAACGTGTCTTTTCCTTGTTAACGGGACAAAACTGGGCGTTTGCCTGGGTAAACTGTGGAGGGAATGAGTATCAGAAAGTCATACTAACTTGTGACAGGGAGAAGGTCTCGAATTGGGATTCTCGTGAATGCATTCACGTATTCGGCAAGGGGCCGTAAACGTAAGATATAACATTAAATATTGCATTTTCGTGACTAGTGTGCAAAATTCATTTCAACGTTGTCATGTTCAAAACTTCTGATGTTATGTTTTGAAAAATGAAATGCAAAGTCGCTTTGACGTCGATGATGCTCGCATTTGGAATGCGCCGTTGTTTGTGGGGATTTCGCATCTTACAGGCCTGGAATAATCCCTGGTCTGCTCGATGAGAGATTGTTGGTTTAACATGCTATCGATGCTATCAAATTCCTGATCGTGCACTAAAAATGGAGCGCGATGAAATAACGCAGTAATCAATAACTCATTCCCGCGAGCATTGGAATGAACGGGGTAGCCTGACGCCGCGTTCGTCCATTTCGGTCGGTGGTAGCGGCCGTAGGAGAATTCAGGTTGGGATGTTGTCTTCCTTTTGAAATTGTAAGCTCTCACTGTGATTGAGTTCAGATGAAGGTTTTGGGTTTTATGCATCCTGTATATGTATTTGAGATCTCCAGTTGGATAGAATTTGTTTGTGTTAGTCAAGCGAAACGGACGCAACAGTAGCTACCCTGTAGGCCTGATGCTATAGTATAACTTTTTGGCCCGAATCTAGTATAACATCTGGACTTCTGGTCATTCTTCCAAATGGATGTAATTCCTGAAGCTAATTCCGAAAGTACATTTCCTGAATGCTAATTTATCCGAATGGATGTAATCCCGGAAGTGACATTTCCTGAATGCTAATTTATTCGAATGGATGTCGTTCTGAAAGGGACATTTCCTGAATGCCAATTTGTTCGAATGGATATAATTCCGGAAGGGACATTTCCTGAATGCTAATTTATTCGAATGGATGTAATTTCGGGAGGAACGTTTCTTGAATGCCAGTTTATCCGAATGGATGTAATCCCGGAAGTGACATTTCCTGAATGCTAATTTATTCGAATGGATGTCATTCAGAAAGGGACATTTCCTGAATGCCAATTTGTTCGAATGGATATAATTCCGGAAGGGACATTTCCTGAATGCTAATTTATTCGAATGGATATAATTTCGGGAGGAACATTTCTTGAATGCCAGTTTATCCGAATGGATGTAATTCCGGAAGGAACATTTCCTGAATGCTAATTTTTTCGAATGGATGTAATTCCGGAAGGAACATTTCCTGAATGCCAATTTATCCGAATGGATGTAATTCAGGAAGGGACATTTCCTGAATGCCAATTTGTCCGAATGGATGTAATTCTGGAAGGGACATTTCCTGAATGCTAATTTATCCGAATGGATGTAATTCCGGAAGGGAAATTTCCTGAATGCGTATTTATCCGAATGTAGTGTTTTTCGAAACCATTTTCCGAATTGAATAATTTCAAGGGAAAAATTGTTCCAGGGCGGGATATCGAACCTGGAACCTTTGGCTGACCTCGCCAACGCCCTACCAATAGCTACCTAGAAACTGTACCATAGCCCGGCTAAATTATTCCATTTACATCCACATGCCTCAAGTGGGTTGACTGAACGTCAGAGCCCAGCATTGAGTGCACACTTTCTGTGTGACTTAAATTTGTGGCTTTCTGTTAACAAACAGTAGTCACCTTTACAGGTAGCTGAAAGTCAGATTTGTACATTTTCCGAATTGTTTTTGGGAAGTATGACTCAGTATTTGGCTTTCATTATGCATTCCATTGAAAATATTTTTAGAATATTTACATTTGATCTTTTTATTTGAATTTGAAAATCTAGCTACACTTTTTACATTTGATCTTATTAATGGAATTTTGTAAATTTCCATGCAGTATGTAAATTTGACCTTCCGATGCAGTTCTGTTTATAATAGATATATTTACATTTGGCACTCTTATTTTAATGTTGCAAATCTGTTTACAATACTTACACTTGATCCTATTTGAATTTTGAAAATTTGTTTCCGATGTAGAATTGTTCACAATAGATCTATTTTACATTTGACCTTATTTGACTTCTTGCAAATCTGTTTACAATATTTACATTTGAGCTTCCGCTGCAGAAGTGTTTACATTTGACCTTCTTGTTTGGATTTTGTTATATCTGTTTGTAATATTTATATTTGACCTTTCGGGGCATATTTGCTTACAATAGGCCTATTTATATTTGACCTTATTTGAATTTTGCAAATCTGTTTACAGTATTTTACCTTTCTTCTGGTTACAAAACTGTTTTAAATTAGGCGTATTTACTTGAATTTTGCAAATTGTAGAGAATTTCCTCAGAAAATTAATGGCCGTAGCCTGTGAGATGTTGAAATTGTGACCAGCAGTCCACAAGTAGTGTATCCGTCTGTTGTCTTCTTTTTTATGTCTTGCATAACAATAATAATTTTAGCGCACTCTGTGTGGATTGTACGTGTTATTTGAGGTTTCCTCTCCAGCTCTAATTCGACACAGAAGAAACCTTTTACCGCTCTACCCCACACTATCTCCATTGTGTTGAAACTTGGTACTGTAGAAACGTTTCATAATTGTTGTCCTCTTATTATACGTAGAAGTTATAATTCATTATCTTTACGTAATTTCGGAAATGTATAATTAAAAAAAATGAAACCGGGAAAATCATGGTTCGGGAAATGTACGTTCGGAAATTTAGTAGTCACCGGCGTGGCTCAGTCGGTTAAAGGCGCTTGCCTGCCGATCTAAAGTTGTGCTCGGGCGCGGGTTCGATCCCCGCTTGGGCTGATTACCTGGTTGGGCTTTTTCCGAGGTTTTCCCCAACAATAAGGTGAATGCCAGGTAATCTATGGCGAATCCTCGGTCTCATCTCGCCAAATACATCTCGCTATCACCAATCTCATCGACGCTAAATGACCTCGTAGTTGATACAGCGTCGTTAAATAACCAACTCAAAAATAGTTTCGGAAAAATGGATTCGGAAAAACGGTCATTCGAAAGTCCAATTGTAATTTTGGATTGAGGAAGATGGGTTGGAAGAAGAAATCACTATTAGTACTAATTTAGAACGCTGCCCGTTAAGTTAACCCTATATTTGTCAAACAGTGTCTTCTTCGATGTGTATTTTACTCTTTTGTTTCAGCAAATTTGAAATTGACACACTTGACAATCAGATGCCGAGACTACAACTGACAAGATAACTCTTAATGAACGCATGTCGAATCTGCCCTCAAACTGTGTGTATTATCCAATTTGAAGAGATAAATGTGAAAAAAATTATTTGATTTTAATACTGACTGTAATGTTGCCACATTAAAGGTCGAATAAAGTATGATAAAGAAATGAATAAGCCTAACCTAGTTGAAATAACGCACCTTAACAAGGTATAGTCACAGTCTAGTATATACAATCACGAAGCTCAATACGTAGTAAATATGCATCCATAGATAGTTGCTAACCACTAGGATCGCTAATATCGCCTCATTACAGACAATGCGAAGTAGTACCGGCACAGTCTATTGTTCCTAGCACCCTCAACAACTCAAGCTTCGTGACTGTATATACTAGACTGTGATATAGTCTACACAGCAGAGGGATGGAATAGTATCTAAGTGACATTAAAAGGAAGGTTAATGGATATTTCTTGTTTCTGCAGACACCTCTGAAACGTGTCTGAATAACTGAAATACCTAGTAAAATGTTTTATAAAAATGTACGCCGGCAGAACCAGTTTGACCCCATTCGTAGAATTCCGCGAGGTTGATGCCTAGTGGCTTGTAGGGGGATGAAGTGAGAACTTTAATTTTTTAATGTGGAAGGTTTTGTGTTTCTTTCTGATGTGGCGTAGCAATCGTGTATCTGTGAGTTATTTCTTTGAAGGTGACACTTGCAATGAACCGTAAGTTGGATATGATTTCATATTTTCACCTTGTTCAGCGTGGTGCGAAATATTTGGCTTTTTGTTCCGGGCCATAGACATAGAAACGAACGACGACTCGGAGTTGCGTATCGATTCCATAGTTAAGGAAAGCAACCTCTCTATTCGATCCACTACTGTGAACTAGAGACAACAAAGAGGCCCCCTTGTTATTGCCTTTTCTGATAATAAAACCGACATATAGCTCCAAAGCGTTGTAGGCCTATGTTTCTACATGCATGATAAAAAAAACTTACAGTGAATTTTTGGTTCCGAAGAATTTAACATAAATACATCTTTTGCTACAGCTGAGTTTTCGGTATAATGTACCTTTCCATACAGACGTGGTTTCTGAAGTTTAACTATCAAATATTGAACCGCAAGAGATCGAGTCTGTACAATGTCAATGTGTCAATGTCGCCTATCAAATAATTAGATCAGAGATGTTACAGCACCTGCACTGCGTGCTCTCAAGAACCCGCGCAACATATCCTTAAGGGCGGTATTGTACTTTTATCTTGCTGAAAAGAGAACCTTGTTGGATTTGTATTGCTTGTAGTATGAGCACATAATGCAGGCGCTTTGACATCCCAGAATTATATAGTCGGCCTGGGTGGCGCAGTCGGTAGAGTGCTGGCCTTCTGTGCTCAAGATTGCGGGTTCAATCCCGGCCCAGGTCGATGGCATTTAAGTGTGATTAAATGCAACAGGCTCATGTCAGTAGATTTACTGGCATGTAAAAGAACTCCTGCGGGACAGACTTCCGGCACACCGGCGACGCTGATACAACCTTGGCAGTTCCGAGGGTCATTAAATAAAAGATAATTTAAAAAATAATTAGATAGAGAAAAGAGTGAGCCGGACCGCGTGGAGAATATTTGTAAGTGGAAAACCACGAAACACGTGGAATATTACACAAAAAAACTAAAGTAAAAAAAACAGATATTTCTTTATTAATAGGGACCGTATTTTTAGGGAAATAAAATGGTGATTTCGGTATTAAATCTGCCACTATATCGTTGGGTATTTCGTGAAATAAGTCGTCAATTCTGTCGGTGTTTCGTGAAATAAGGTGTCAAATATGCCGGTATTATGTAATGTTAAACATGCGCTGCTGCCAGGAAGTGAAAAGGACGGCAATAGCAAAGGAAGCTTTTTTTTTTTTTTAAAAAAGGTACATCTTCTGTGGATCTCTGAAAAAATATCTAAGGAAAAGACTAGCGGTGTGCTTTGTGTGGAATGTGGCATTGTATGGAGCAGAAACATGGACATTACAGCGAAGTGAATTGAAACGACTAATATCATTTGAAATGAGTATAGGCCTATGGAGAAGAAAGGACTGTGTCAAGTAAACATACAGAATAAGAAATGAAGCTGTATTAAAAAGAGTGAGTGAAGAAAGAATGATGCTGAAACTGATAAGGAAGGGGAAAATAATTGGCTGGGTCACTGGCTAAGAAGAAACTGCTTACTAAAGGTTTCACTGGAAGGAATGGTGAACGGGAGAAAAGTTCGAGGCAGAAGAAGACACCACATGATAGACAACATTTAAGGTATTGGATGTATCATATACAGAGACTAAGAAGAAGGCGGACAATAGGAAAGATGGGAGAATGCTGGGTTTACAGTGAAAGACCTGCCTTTGGGCAGAACACAATGTATGAATAATTGAATGAATGTTATGTTTAATATAAAACTTTTTTGCCGTGCTTTCTTCTCGGTTGCACTTATCCCATATCAGCATCACTAAAATGCGAACTAAACATTGTTTCTACATTGTCCGCACAAAGATTTGTACGTATGTACGTACATATGTATGTATGTATGTATGTATGTATGTATGTGTGTATGTGTGTATGTACTGTATGTATGTATGTACTGTATGTATGTATGTACTATGTATTTTGGGTGGATAATTGAATGGGTAGTTGAATGGATGCATGCGTGTTTTGTTGCACTCATATGTATGAATGGGCGTCAATATAGGCTGTTTGGGCGGAATTGGATTTGTGTTACCATTTGTTATTAATGGAGAAAAATTCGTTCCGGCGTCGAGGATCAAACCCGGGACCCTCAGTTCTACGCACTGGGTGCTCTAACCACTGAGTTACGGCGAAGTTCAACCCATCGCATCAGATAGAATCTTTCTCCTTCGCTTCTTTTCCCTTAGTGGCCTTGGTAATGGTAACCATTCACAGATAATTCAGTGGGACCAAAAAAAAAATAGTAATAATCTTCACTAAGTTGGATTTGTATTGCATGAATATTTGGATGACTAGCTGAATAAATATTCGAATATATAGATGGTAGTTTAAATGAGGGTAAACAGGGTCCGTCTATGCTTATTTTTAGATCAATTAACAGAAGTTATTTGTCAGATTTTTTTTAAGTTTAACGTTTTCGGCTCGACAGAGCCATCTTCAGAAGCTATACCCTTGGATACTTGAATACATATTGATTAGACAGTGCATGTGTATAAACTGATATAATATAAGCACTGAACAAGTTGCAAACTTCTGTTATAAAATACAATTGTAAGATCTGGTAATTATGATTAAAATCAAAACATCAATAAAATGCTTATATAAGCTGTTGCATCAATAAAATGTTAAAATGAAGTGCGGACTACAGCTTGTTGAACCATCTGTGGCAGGGATGGAACACCACATGATTCCAGTGTAATGTCTTGTATGGAGATAAACTGAACTGCAGATAATGAATACTCTGTGAGAAATGTCATATATGTATATATGCAAATCATATGGTGGACCAACAATAACAATTATGTACACGGATTTAGGAATTACGAAATACAATGGTAATGAAAATGTACTTTAACAAATGCTTAAAACTGTTGAATAGTATATAGACGTAGTATAATAGTTACATTATAATATAATATTTGTTACAGGCTTCGCTTAGCGAAGTGGCTATAGACGTAAGCGCACGGAACAGTTGCTGTTATAAATCTTAGAAGTATATATGTGGAAATTAATATAAACGAGGTTTAATTAAAGCTGTAAAATAATTATTAATACATCAAAACAATATTATCGCAAGTTTATAATAGTATAAAATGAAGCAAATGGAAATAAGCAAACTTACAGAATGTGTGTTACAGTGATGGTTCCGATGTCTTTGATGGCCGGAAGGCAACTGTTAGGGGCGCTGTTTACCCTGATTTAATATATTAACTTATCGGTTTTCAATATGCCTTTTAAATTTAGATGGTAGTTTGTTGGATTGGTGGTTGCATGTATGGCCAATTCTATTGATACAGGTACATGAGTGTTTGAATGAAAGAATGGATGAGTAAATAAGTGTTTAGATGAGTATTTATTTGTATGAGTGAATACAGCTTTATTGGGTGGATGGATGGATGTATGGATGGGTAGTGGTTGGATAGTTGGATAGATGGGTAAACGGACGCATAATTGATTAAATAGATGTGTGAGTATGGACAGTCAGGTGAATATTTGTATAGACGAAGCGTAATTGGGTGGGTGCACGGATAGTTGAGTTCATGGATATATGATTGGGTTTGCAGTTGGGTGGGATGGAAGGATGGGTGACCGACGTGCGGAAACCGCTTTCGTCCTCTCCGTAGTTAGTCGCTCTGACCCAGGTCACGGGCCGCACGGTAATTAAGCAATTGTACCAAACGGAGAGACAGCAGTCGTCCTGCTTCGAATCTAATTAGCCGGAATAATATTTCGACCTAAGAGAGGGGGAGTGAAAAGGAAAAGGAGAAAATTGCCTCGGTCTTCACTTTCGCCAGGTCTTATGAGAGTTACGAGTAAGTATTAAATAAGTAAATTGAGACCGGAGCGAAGACCGAGATTGGTTCTCGTAAGGCTTTATTAATGCCGGTTGTAATAGCGATTAATGCCCTCACATTTACGACTTAATGGGAATACGGATCTTCACACAGTCTGAATAAGACATTATCAAATGAGAGCGCGCCTTCCACAGGCTGTCAATCCTGGTTTACTGCATTACATATGCATTTCCTACGTTACGTGAGCGAAAGCGAGAGTGAAAGCTGTTGCGTAATTTCTATGCCGTTGTCTCGCGTTCGAGGAAAGCTGCATGCAAATCTCCGTGCAAGTAACCTTCTCGTTACCTCCTAACCTACTTCACAGCAACGAAAATTCACTCGTTGAAGAGAGCTCTTAAATTAGCTTCTTTAATAAGAAAATTTGATGTGATTAGCCGTGGCGGCTGCTACTGCACAGTGGTGGTTTCGTTCTTATGTAATTTGTTACAAGTATAGTCTAATTAAAGCAACGACTGAAAGTGGCAGGAATTAAATTATTGAGACCCAGGATAAAGAAAGACTTACGTTAGAAATAAAGACATTAGAAAGCATGTAGGGATGTTTAGTTTATTAGACAAATTCTGCGCTGTATCAGGAATACATCGATACGTAGAATACGTCGCTCAGTTTCGGGTATGAAACGACACTTGTGTTGCTTTTAATGTTTTATTTTTTTATTGGGTTATTTTACGACGTTGTATCAACATCTAAGTTATTTAGCGTCTGAATGAAATGAAAGTGATAATGCCGGTGAAATGAGTCCGGGGTCCAGCACCGAAAGTTACCCAGCATTTGCTCGTATCGGGTTGAGGGAAAACCCCGGAAAAAACCTCAACCAGGTAACTTGCCCGACCGGGATTCGAACCCGGGCCACCTGGTTTCGCAGCTAGACGCGCTTACCGTTACTCCACAGGTGTGGACTTTATTTTTGTTTCTGTTTACAAAATGGAGAATATGTGTCTATGATAATAGAAATAATTAACGAAGAACTTGAAATATATGAGCCGTTCAGAGCAGAAGTGGTGTAAGTCAAACTTGAGTAATGAGGTATAAAGTAAAAATTCTGTAAATACAGGGCAAAGTAGCAATTAATATGTCCTTCGTGCTATCCACTGAGTACTAATAGTGTAAATAAATTAAATATTAGTTCCTACTTTGCGCTGTATTTTACAGAATGTTTACTTTAACCTTTATTACCCATTTTTGACTTACACCACTTCTGCTCTCAACGGCTCATATTTTCTGTACATATGAAGCTACATTTTGAAATTAGGTCCAGCTCACAATATATTTTCTTCTGTGATTCAAGTGAATCTTACGTGTGTATTATTATAGATATTGTCACAAGAGTTATCATGTCGATTCAGAGAGATGGAAATTCGCGTGATATTTGAATATGACTATTTCACGAACAATAAATAATAAACTAATAAATGGAAGATAATTGGATCAGTATTAAATAAGATATTTACGTTAACTTATTTCATTACAAGGTACGGCCTTTGCCTCCTATAATATGAAATTAATGGATAAACATTTGGCAATAGCTGTAGAAATTATGATTAGTGAAACAGCAAAATTAAACAAATATTTGAGGTTATAAATTTTATTTTGAACTAGGTACTTTAATTTAATAGATTATCGGCATCTGAATAAGACAATTCCTCGAATATGTATGTTAATAAGCAGACCTAGGATCCGAGACAACTTAAGAATGAAGTGAAATTACAGAGCAACGGAGTACAGATGGGGTGAGGTGGCGCGTTCAGTTTTGTTTACTTGTGCGTTAGTGTACAATCCGGTTCGTCATCAGAGGTACAGTATTCTTCCGCCTCTCCCTACGAAGCGAACTCAGGCCATCACAGTGCATTTTCAGTTCATAGTGTACAGCTTTTTCGAATTAGTTGCGAGTATGTACATGGTTGTTCATTGTAACGCTAACGCCTTCAACGTCGCCGAGGGACATGAAAACTTGTGAAGTATGCATCCTACTTCATTTTCCATCGTCACTAGATTGTACTATTAACAGTAGAATAGAACGAAGCACATTGACATCGTTGTTTACATTCACAGTATGTCTGTCTTCTGTGTTCAAGGAACTCTATAGCCAAGATGTGTGTACATTGGTTGCTAAAGTGTCCCGGATCCTAAGCCTGTTAATAAATAATTTATGACATACATAAACAGATTACATTTGCTAGCACGACCATCACACAATATCATGGCCCACTCTATTGTTAAGAAAACAATGAAAATATTTGCCGCATCAGTATATTGGTTGAGTGGAAGAGAAGGCCGAATAGCCTTAACTCTGCTAGTTAAATGCACTATTATTATTATTATTATTATTATTATTATTATTATTATTATTATTATTATATTTAGACCGTCCAAAAGAAAGGTGGCTCGAAAATGACTCGATGCCATAACGAGCCTTGGGCCTTATATTTATTTGGATGATGATGACGATTATTATTTATTATTATTATTATTATTATTATTATTATTATTATTAATATTATTATTATTACTATCATTATGATTAATACTAATATAAAAGGAGATTCCTTTCTAAATTCCTATCTCCCGCACTTCATCTCTCTTAAATTGTCGGATCTGATGTTACATGCGATTGCCAAGAATGACGTAAGGCGTTTATTTCAGTATTTCGCCGCTTGGTCGCAGTATAAATTATTTATCGAATTTACTTCATATTATTCGGTATATACGAACCAATTTATCTGGAAACGGTGGACACACATAAACTATTTATCGGCTTTAGTTTATATTATTCTGTACATACTAGTCAATTTATCGGAAAATGGATATGAAATACAGGGTATCTGAAAATTCGCGCATATACATTGGGAATTTTGGGACACGCTGTAGAGTCCAGTTTGTGTGCAGTTAAACAAGAAAAGTTGAACTTATTCAGGTTCATAGTAAATGTTCATTTATGTATTGCTTTGAAACAATAGTCCAAGAAAATGAGTGGCTGCGTTCGATTATATCATTGGCAATATGAAATGTTAAATGTAATAGACATAACAAGAAAGTATGTGTCATGTTCGCGACACAGTGTTTTCAGCGCTGTGTTTGTATTCCCAGATAATTTCTCAGTTTCGTCATTCGTAACTAGTTTCCGCATTTTATTGCAGATGTCAGATAAGTAACTTAAAATAGTTAACATATTCAATCAATTTATTCTGCATTTAATTTGAGGATAATCAACGAAATGTGATTCCTGTACGAAGTGACGTAATTCCACGAAATTTATAGTTGAAGATAGTGTATATTTCTTTAACCACAACACTTCGAATTATGGTGTTATTTAATTGAAGTGGATCTTGTATGAAGAACTAGACGCGTTGTCGGATTTACCTTGACACATGACAAGTGAAGGCAATTATTATAGTTAACCAAGTCGCAATTCGTTACGGCGTGATAACGAACTACTGCATTGAATGTCGGTAATTGATCTCCAGTCACAGCGAACTGCGGCGGTCGTGACACGCCATGAAATATATTGTCCCCTTTGAACCACGCGAAGCCAGATATTAACTTCGAAACAGTACAGCGGCAGTTTATTAACTTTCTCCCCAACTGTGATGCATCTCTGCAAATCATGGTTACAGATATAGCCACACACGTCATCCCGTTATTGTTGCATGACGCGATTCCTTATGTATCCTAGCTGTTAGTCTGCCTTTTCATTAGTGGCTGGTCGTGAGGTTTTAGTTTGCTTTCGCAATATGAGTATTTAAATGTAATCTTGCCTGACATCAGGTAATTATATCAACATATGCGTATACAGTATACAGGCTGTAAAAGATGAATTTTCCGGATCACATATTAACAGATTGCTCAGATTTGCAAGCTTTGAAGGCAATAACTTTTATTAATTTCACTATGCTGCCATCTAGAAGAAGTCACATTAATATGATGTACCGAAGTACGTGTGATATTTCCATGCAGGATTTCTGCGTTGTCATAATATGAAGGATGGGTGGAGAGAAGAAAAATTCTCTCCGGCGGCACCGGGACTCGAACCCGAGTTTTCAGCTCTACATGCTGACGCTTTATCCACTAAGCCACACCGGATTCCAGTTCCGATGCCGGATTGAATCCTCTAAATTTAAGCTCCACCTCTGTTTCCATTTGGTGGCCAACCCTCATGCACTGTGTCACAGATGTGTGACAGTGGCACAATGTCCAACACACTATGTACAGAGGTGCACTCATTACGAGTGACTAAGTGGCCGGGATCCGACGGGATGAGCGCCGTCTTGAATCATTAAGTGATTACCTACGCATATCATATTAATATGATTTACCGAAGTACATATGATATTTCCGTGCAGGATTTCTGCGTTATCATATGATGAAGGGTAGGTGGAGCGGAGAAAAATTCTCTCCGGCACCGGGACCCGAACCCGGGTTTTCAGCTGTACATGCTGATGCGTTATCCACTAAGCCACACCGGAATTTTTCTCCGCTCCAGCCATCCTTCATCATAAGAAGTCACGTTATAACTGTCATTTGAATTGCATGGAGTACTTCCATCTAGCGGTCGTTACCAATCGACACTGGCGATTCTGGTGGTTGTTCTCTTTCACATGTTACCGTTTTTAACACGGGGATGGCCAATCTGTTAGGTATATATGTGATCAGGGATAAAATCTGTCGAACTTTTGCAGCTCACACAAAACAGTCCACTGAAACTATTGTTGAAGACTAAATAGATATTGGTTAAGGGTCCAGGATGTCAACATTTTCAGCCACGAAATTCGGAAACCAATTGCAATTGTGATCCTTCTTGCGAAATCAGGCTCTTATTGATCCTGCAGACGAACTATATGTTGTCATCGTTGCAACTGCCTTGTTTCATTGAAATGCTGGAGTTACATCAGTCTTACTTGTGCACAGGGTGGAAGGGAACCTGTTACATTAATTCACAGAGGTAATAGATGAAGTCAATGCGAACAACTTTTGTCAGGTTTTGAGAATACGAAATGTAATGTGTTGCAATGCTGCAAAGAATAGCTGTGCTCCTTGAAGTCATTGCTCCGCAGGGGGGATGAGTGTAACTCCATCCACTCAGCAAGACTTGCGAGAGGAAAATGTAAACAAAAACATCTCATCGGATAATTTTCTATCAAATTACTGTACATACGTAACACTTAACACATTACTTAACATTACTATAAACTTAATCTCTTTTCTAAAGTAATTTATTTTTAATTTCTTCAAAGATAATACCTTAAATGGAGGTTGAGTTACAGAATGTGTATTTGTAATAACTAATAATGTTTGGCCGTGTCTCAAAGCTCAAGTCTATACTACACTCTTGTGATTAGCAACTAGCTGACTAGTAAACTACACACTGGAGTGCTTTGAACATAGGGTAAAGGTTGGTAATATTGTGATACGAGTAATATTGTGATAGTTCTTTTTGAGAATTTATTACAATTTTACTGAGTGAGAGACGGACCGGTTTTGTGCAGAAACTTGTCCACAAACATTCCCTTAATAGGCTACGTTGACGCAAAAATCCGATTTTCCTCTCGCTCAATAAAATTGTAATAAATTCTCAAAAAGAACTATCACAATATTACTCATATCACAGTATTACCAACCTTTTCCCCGTATGTTTGAATCACGGTCTTCATAGATTATTTTTCTTAAAACTATGACATCACGGTTCAGCACTGAATTAAGAAAGCAGTATCCTAATGCGATTTCGGGTGTGTACACTGACGTTGCCGTTTTGAAGAGCTGGGTTACTTCTGTCACCGGCGTTCGGTGAACAGTTTTTTCTCTAGGCTTTTCTTCCACCTTAACAATCTGGCCAATTAGATGTTTTGTACTATTTGGGAAGAATAAAAGAAGTTCACATAAAAATGTCATGGAATTTTAATAAATACAAATACAAATAGAAATGTGTATACAAATACAAATAAGGTAATGGCATTACATTGTAAATTTCCAGTTGCAATAAAAATAGCTGTTTGTTAAAAGGGCTGAAGTCCAGAAAGACAAATTTTACAGGAGAAAAAAAAACTTTTTCTGCTTAATCGTTTAAGTTTATTAATTTAATTGTTTTATATTAAAAAAATGCAGTTTCATTACGAGTTGTGTGGAAAGGATAAAAGCCTAAAATATTACAATACTTATAAAATGTAAAGAAAGTAGTGGAGTACCAATGTCAATGTTAAAGGTTAACGTATTGTTCAACATTTTACTTCCAAAGCATCTTCAGGTTTCATAGTTCCAATTGCTGATGAGGTATCCATGTTTGTTTAGTGTACAAGTAATAAATCAAGCAAGCTTTTTCGTTTACTAACTACTACGTACTTCATTGCTATGCACCATATAGCTTTGGATCATGACTTTTGACATCACATCTGGCTATTTATTAAACTATCTAGTTCACTTCAGCTGTAAATGTAGCTTTGGGACACGAACTTATTTTGTAAAGGAATCTTTAATGTAAATATATTTATTTTTATAAGAATGTAGGCTACATTCTTCAAGGCTACATTCTTTACTATTTTTTAATTACGTAAAAAGCTAAGAAATTAACAGATATATTAAATGTAGAGTTAAAGAGGTTATAGCGTAATGTTAAAAACCAAACAATTTGGGTAATTAATTCATTGAATACTTTACGTTTTAATGTGCAGTAATTTGATCGAAACTTATCTGATGAGAGGTTTTGCTTACATTTTCCTCTCGCAAGTCTTGCGGAGTAGATGATTGAAGTTACACTCACCCCCACTACAGAGCATTGACCTCAAGGAGCACTGCTACTCTTTGCAGCGTTGCAACACGTTGCATTTCGTATTATCAAAACTATTGTACGTATCAAAAAAAAAACTTAATTGACAAAACTTGTTCACATTGACTTCATATACTACCTCTGTGAATTAATACAATAGGTTCCCTTTTACCTTGTGTATTGTATTGTTGTCTTTTATATCTGTAATGAGCAATATTCAGTTGTATCTCATGCTGTACACCATCGTATAAGTTTGGCAGGTAACATCGTTTACAGCATGTACAACCACTCAATCGATAGGGATGGTTTGGCATAACGTGCTTGCGGCCGGGTTGCACAGCCGTAATCAAGGCAAATTGACAAATGTCAAATATTTAACGATTATGCTGATTATCATTCCATCAGTGTTTGTAATGTTTGACATTCGTCAAATCAAATATAAAATAAAAATAAGATGTCATTGCGGTTCGTCAACTGAATTTGACTGTCACCTAATTACTGACGAACGTTACTACGCAACCGAGCAGATGCCTGTCTCCAATATAGTGAGTGAAAGAGATATTTGTTACTGTGACGTCTTGTGCATATTAATAAGTTGTTATTAAGGCTAAATAATATTTATGGACGAACCTGCGCAAGACACAATATGTAAGTCGCAACAATTTTCGCTCACTCCCCATCTACAATCGCTTGCCTCGCCCAAAATACGAGAGTTGAATCTATACATATTGAGAGTGAAATACGTAAGTAAACATGAGCTTTTTTCAAATTACTATTCGAATTTTAGCTAGCCTTTATGGTTGAAGACTTTTGGTACAATTTGTTAATAAAGCTGTGTTACGTTTCATTTCATTTTTTTCATTTTTATTTGTCCATAAAAGTGTTAAAACCATAGGATTTGTCAGAGAGAGAGAGAGAGAGAGAGAGAGAGAGAGAGAGAGAAAATAATTAAAATAGCTAAAATAAATTAGGACCAATGTAATTTTTTACTTGGTTATTTAACGACGCTGTATCAACTACGAGGTTATTTAGCGTCGATGAGATTGGTATTCTCGAGATGGTATTTGACGAGATGGGGGCCGACGAGGATTCGCCATAGATTACCTGACATTTGCCTTACGGTTGGGGAAAACCTCGGAAAAAGCCAACCAGGTAATCAGCCCAAGCGGGAATCGAACCCGCGCCCGAACGTAACTCCGGATCGGCAGACAAGCGCCTTAGCCGACAGAGCTACGCCGGTGGCGGACCAATGTAAACCCACACGTTGGATGAAGAACTAGAGGCGTTGTCCGATCCACTTTCGGATTTACTTTGACATATGACAAGTCAAGGCAATCATTATGGTTAACCAAGTCGCAATTCGTTACAGGACAAAATGATTGCTGCCAAATGCCTTAAATATGAGGTAAACAGGACGTGTGGTACAACTGGACTCGAGACTGGCAGATTGAGACTCATATATCATAGGAGAGTAGAAATACTGATAATCTAGTAGATAGATGAATTGAAGATAATTTTTGGCAGCTGATAGTCAGTGAAGGAGAGTAGATGGTGAGAGAGAGATTTTTTTTATCTTAACTAGAAATAGTCAGTGAAGGAGAGCAGATGGTGAGAGAGAGATTTTTTTTATCTTAACTAGGCTTTTTTTCGAGCTTCGGACACTAGACAGAAAAAATACACTTAGGCAGCCATTGCTCCATTGTACGCTGTATAATGAGATGATTGTTGAAGTCCGACAGATTCGATGCTAACAGGCGGATCATTCTTCCTCGGCCCTGGGAACCAGAACCCCTCCCAGATGAGTGCCTGATAAACTCTAGAGCCCAGAGTTCCAAGCTCTTAAATCATATACAAGATCCGTACTAAAATTTTCCTCCAGCCTGTTGGTGGAATGATACGAGGAAACTGGAGTATCCCTAGAAAAACCTCTGTAGCGTCTTGTCCACTACAAATTCCGTCATGACCAGGCTGGCGATCGAACTCAGGCCGCCTGAATGGAAGACTAGCGTGTTAACATAGAGCTGAAGACGCTGCGAAAAACCGTTTAAGTAGGCAATAAGTGTTAACAGAGTTGACCGTCTTGATATTGGGAAATGCATAATTTGGAAGACTGCAAATAAAGATCAAAACACTGTTTAGATTTTCAATTCCTAATGTCCCCCATAATCATTACTCTGATCGTCTTCCTCATGCCATTTTCTGACGTTTTGTTTTCTGATTCTTTGTGCGTGTTGGCCGTACTGGACACTGATCATTTTCTTAGGCTGTTCTTTTTTGGTTCATTTTTTGTTACAAAATGGTACACAAGAAAGAAAAGGCTGATGGCACATTTTATTGCAACAGTGTATGGGAGAGCAGGTGCAAGTCTAAAATTATATTTTGTGTACAGAAGAGAACAAAGATTCAGAATTGTTTGAAATAAAATAAATCGCTGAAACTTTGTCCCAAAAGAAGACTGGACGATGAGTTACGCAGTGATTGTTTAGACACCCGGATGTGGTATTACTCGACCAAGGACAGTGGCGTCCTGCAACCCGGAGCCGTGGCGCTACTGCTCCTGCGTTCATAATACCGCATTGCGATAGTTTACGTTACGCCCGCGGCTCGAGTAATAACTGGGTTTGTCCTCCTACCCTTCACCGTGACAGCTTTCTGTTGTTTTTTAATCCGGCAGTGGGGAATTCCTTTCTCATAAAGATTCGTTGGAAGGTGAAGTAACATCATTTATAAATATAGAAGTAATTGAAAGAGTCACTTATTATGCGCACTACCGAGAAATGTCCATGAACACAAACTTAGAATGACACATACGATATATACGTTCTGACAATCGTTGGAATTACTAATTCTAACGTTGGGAGCGGAACAGACGTGCGTCTAATCGGGGATGATGAGAATAATGATGACGACGTAAAGTGGAATTATTTTTCCACAATGACAGCCAGGAATAGTCAAGTCAATGTATCGTGAAGTACTAAATTGCATCTTCAACATGTTTCCCTCATTACTTGACCACCTGCTTCAATTTAGCGATTTGCTAGTTGTTAGGTTCACTTCACTACTGGCAACACTTTCTCGATCTAATACACGCACGATAGTTAGTTATTTTGTTACCTGTTAGGTTGGCACAATTTCAGATGATTTAAATGGAAGCTACTCTAAGGGCCGTATTCATAGACATTCCTAGCGCGGGCTTTCGGTGGATGATCAGCGAACTAAAGTTTTTCGTGTTCATAAACCAGTGTCAGCTATATGATATATGATATGATATGATATGATATGATATGATATGATATGATATGATATGATATGATACTGTATGATATGATATGAATCCTGTTTAGCACGCTCATGGCCCGGGCTAGCGAAATGTCTATGAATAGCACCCTTAGAAACTAATTCGTAAATTCAGACGGCATATCGTGTGTAGGGTAAAGGTTGGTAAATTTTGATACTAATAAGTTCTTTTGGAGAATTTTTTACAATTTTACTGAGCGAGAGGAAAATCGGTTTTTTGCGTCAACGTATTAATAGAATGTTCATGGACAAGTTTCTGCACAAAACCGGTCCTTCTCTCGCTCAGTAAAATTGTAATAAATTCTCAAAAAGTACTATGATAATATTATTAGTATCACAACTTTACCAACCTTTACCCTGTATTTTATATCGTGGTTATAATACAATATAACATACTAATGTAATGTAGTTTTACGAAGAAAAATAACTTTTTTTTAAGCCATGAACATTTATTTAGTACCGGTAACAATAACTATATTCAGTTCTTTACGTTAAGGTTAAAAAGCCAGTCATATTAGATTCTTAGTATCTCATCATACCAACATTGTTTTAAGTATAGATGAGAATGATATTTAGTGAAGTTTCTTAGACAGGGAAAGTTGGCTCTCAAGTGCTCCAAATTTACGCCTGTGTTCCGCAACTTTAATTCTCTTTCGAAGGACATTGTAGATAATTTAATTAGCATTAAAGAATAGAGTTGCCGTTCTTACGAGAGCAGTGTTGCAGTAGTCGTCCAACTGACACGTTGTACGCCATAACACTTGGAGTAAGTTTCGCACTCACGCACACATTAACATAGCGTTTCTTTCTCCCTGTAACTGGTAATGTCGTCAACAGATATGAACAACAACAGAGCGAGATACAGCACGTTATGAGTTTAATTTATAAACAGTTGAAGACAAGGAGCATCACTCATTTTGACATCCACGCGTTTATGAAATTCGTCTCGAGAAAGAAATGTGTGTAATTGACGACCTCTTCTACTGCTCTTTGATAGCCGGTATCCAAGCGCATCAACTCTGCGGGTTCTGTTTCCTTCGGTGATGAAAACAAGCTTGCCATAGAAACTATATTTTTCACGTCCTTAAAATCAGACCGATATATGGGGTACCAGAACGTAAACGGTGATTTAACGTTTGCACGGTGATCCATTCCGAGCCTATAACTTCGTGACTAATAACACGATTGAAATAAATGTGGTCTTGTTCGATCGGGTATACTACTACGATGCGAGTTTGACCTTCAGTTCGCGCAGCGCATGCGTGACGTACGTTTGGGGGACTAGCGGCGGCTGGCGGCCACTTTAGACGTGGACGTGGACGTAAATTTCCGAGCAATATTTCTCTTGAATCCGATGTGCTAGCATGCTGATTTTGGTGTTAAACGAAAGGCCTCGTCTAGATCTGTAGATTAAGCCAGACGTATTCACGTAAAATTCAGACGTGTCCCCGACATAGTCACAACCCGGATTTTTTTTTTGTGATTCTTAATAATTAGAATTCTTACATTTTACATTCACAAGTCAACGTACGTGGTAGATATTGTACGAGAAATGATCAGTAAATAGGGTTCCCTCGATAATATTTCTTTGCGTGCTAGGGGAAAATAATTTTTTCCTGTATAAAGTAGCCTATATATGGAGTATAGCATCAAAGTTAGACAACTCCATTTTTTGCGATTTCGAGATATTAATTGTTTCTCATAGAATTGTGTGTGCTGAATGCGATTCTGGAACTGTTTAGGTTAAAAAAGGACAGAACAGAGCGAAAATAGCACTTAATTGTGCGCTTTAGAGTCAAAATGTAGACAACTCCACTGTGACTTGGTTTTAAATTAGGACAATTCCTTCAGTAGCCAATGAGAAGCCCACATTCGTACCACATTTTCCCATCACGCATCGCGAATCCAACATGGCTGATTGTTTATATAATCGGTTTGTGGATGAATAAGTACTATTTTACGTAAATTTGCTTTGAAACTGAGTTAGAAGTAACTTAGGTTCAAAAGTAGAGAATTTCACTTTAAATATGGCTTCGTTTGGTTTCGAAAACAGACAACTTCACTTTAAATATGGCTTCATTTGGTTTCAAAAACATACAAATCCATGACTTAGTTACAGAGATGGACAACTCCACCTTTTAAACTTAAATTTCGACCTGAATATTAATGTTAATCATATTTTGAGACTGAAATAATATTTCTATGACCCATGAGAATGTTTAAAAAAAGTATACGTATACATTGGTTTCCAAGGATCTAATTTTTCACCTCCCCTGTAAAAAAAGCAAAAGCAGAGTTGTCCAACTTTGATACCAAACTCCTCATATACACTGTTCACAATCCAGCCTCACCTTTAGTATATGGAGACTGGAACAACAATCACGAATAATGGGTACTGACTGTCTCCGTGGTCTGTTGGTCAGCATGCTGTCTTCCACATCTGGAGATCCCGGGTTCGATACCCGGGCTCGATGTCGGTGAAATTTTCACGAAGGAGAAAAATTGCCTGGGTGTCTAGAGTCTGGAAATTTGTGTGATTGTGAATGTGCTGATTAATATTAATTAACCACTCATAAATATATACAATACAATATAAGGACTGTCGCTGGGCAGTAATCTTAACACAAGTTTCAGCGTCACATTGTTGACAAGTAACTCCATCTGTCAGCACAACTTTAAAGCACTAATATATGCTATACAGATAACAACGGAAAAATAAAATAAAAACAAATAATAGGTACTGTGCAATGGTAAAATAATTAAAGGCGGCAATTCGCAGGTAGAGACCTTGTTTTCTATCTAGAGGTGTTAAGCTTCTTCACCATGCCAGACCTTACACTGCACAGCTAACACAGGAACCTTAGCAGTCATTTTACTGGAACATTATGGAGCATCCTCCTTACAGCCCGGATTTAGTCTCATCCGATTTTAATTTGTATGAATGACTTAGGATCTTCAAGGAATACGATTTGAATTGTTTATTGTAAAAACATCACAATCGACATTTTTTACAAAATCCGTTTCTTGTGGATTTTGATTGCCAGCATGAATGCGCATCTTTTGATATAAAAGCCCTATATCTAGCATGACTGTAACATGTAAAAAATTGGACAAGAAATATGCATTTATTATAAAAACTCCACAACTAGCATCACATATGGTGTTTTTCAAATAAACTAGTCGAAGGTGAATGAGTTTTCTCACTGAAATGAATAAAAAGGTGAGTTATTTGTAAAGAGTTCATTGACAGCATTTTACTGGCAGAAGTATTCACCATTCGAATTCCTGAGAAAAATGTTTGTGCTGAAAATTTACCATTTGAATTGCTTATAACAGCTCTAGGCTACACTTATCGAATGAAGTGAAATGATTCTACATAGAACTGTACACATGACCTACCACCAACAAAGATAGTAATGACATTGGAAGCAAAGACTAAAAAAATAATAAGTCCTGATAAGAAAAATGTCTATTGCAGCAGAAAAAAACTTTAATTTTTTGTGATTTTATATGTAGTTTTTTTCATAGATCATACAGTTTGTTCATACTTTCATTCACTCTAATACTTGGAAAAAGACAATGCTTTGCTTAGTTTCAGTTTGTTTGTTGGAAAAACTCCATAACATCCTAATTAATTTAATTTTTTGGAGGACGTTATATATATTATAAAACACAACTAATGGTGAATAAACGTCATATTTAGCAACTAATATCACATGTTAAATACAATTTGACAATTAAAATAAAATAAATGAAACTAAACAGTTTTTATTGGTTTCCCAAAAGTTTCGTTTTTGTCACTTGTGGGGTTTTAGAAATAAACGATTCATTTGTGGATGATGCAACTGTACAGGGTGCTGTCTGAGATTGAATAGAACATCAAGGGCTGGATTGCTACACAGAGAGAATCTTGAAATTTGTGCCACGATGGGATAAATGTATAAATCGTTTAGAAGACCGTGTGATAGAACTAGTAATCAGTTTTTTGTTCAATATTGTAAATATAATTTGTGCGTAAGTTATATATAAAACCTTTGGAAAAACAGGAAACCATACTTAGTGATCAGCATCCGTATTTCGTGGAATAACTAGGTAGGGCCTACCTACTTTATTTCGACAGAGGACCTTAATCTCACGACGAGATTATTTTAAATCTCTTACTCAATTACTACGTATGAAGTGCGAGGTTGTCTGGCGTCGGTGGCAATTTTTACCAACTGTAAAGCGAATGTCATGTAATCCATGTCGATTCTCCAGTTCCATCTCGCCAAAAGACCATCTCGCAGTCACCATTTCCCTACACGACCTTAAAATTGATATAACGTCGTTGAATAGCCTATTAAATATCTGCATTTATTATTCTTTCCAATAAAGCATCACCTTCATTTCCATAGCTGTCCAATAAGCGTTGACAGATGTTCAGATGATTACGCTTGCGCTGTTCTGTGCGTAGTTAGGGATCCATCGTGCACAGACTTTATGAACGCCAAGCCTGTTATGGAGGATTTAATATGCAGAATCGTAATTAATTTGCATATCATTTGCCACTTCATCGATACGCAGAATCATGGAACGGATTTCCTCGATGTTGTCTGTGGATGCAGATAGGGAATACAACCCTTGTTCGTGCTTAACGAATGTCAGACCGTTTTTTTTTTTTTTCAATCCAACTCCGCCGTGGTAAAATACTGTCTCCACTTTGTGCCGAAAGCTTCCAATGATTTTCGACCCCTGGTACAAATTCAGCCCAAAAAATGGTTCATTGGTAGCTGCTGTCTTTTGATGTATAACGAAAAGTAATAAACGAAACGAAATGGTGAAGGGGAAACATACGCTAAATCGAAGCGACGCACGTGCAGAAAGCGGTACAGTAACATCTGCAAAATTATTACAAAAAGTTTTTTTCCTTCCAGCTTCCCAACTAACACTCTATATGCATTTCTGGATTCTCCCATATGTGCTACATGTCTTGCAAACCTCAGACGTCTGGAATTAATGTTCCTAATTATATTAGATGAATACAATGCGTGCAGTTCTGCGTTGAAATTTCTCCAGTCTCCCGCACCGCTAAAAATAAAGACATATTAGCATGAAATGCGTATGGAACAATAAAAAATAACCAAAAAAGTAAAGCCCAGAAATTACGCATTCGATAGTAGTATGTCATAAAAAATGTATAAAAAACATACTATAGCAATCTTGCGTCCGTACAGTTGAATATTTAATCACTCGTACATTTTTTTATGCTCGACCATGCCGAAATGTAGTAATTATACACCTGGTAGCAGTCCTTTAATGCATGTAATTAAAGTACACCTATTCATTAAAGTTCAGGTTTTCGATTATTCTCGGATATGCAATCGAAAGACGAGGGAAACGTCACGGAGGCTGGAAATCCAATACTGTCGCAGAAGGTTATGTTCTGTTACTATAGACTAATAATTAGCGTTAATTGTAAATAATATTCAAATAAATTCAATTTGTCATCTCGTTTTTCAATTCTAAATCAATTTCCAGGTTATACATACACTGCATTACATCAAGGTCAATGACATTATTGTTCCTCGGAAAAAATCAATACTTTCGCGTCTGCGCACATCTCACAATTTCGAGCTATGAACAAGGTCACTTCCGATCTTCTGTCAGATACAAATAAAATGAATATTTCTGAATAATTTCAAGTTAGAAATGTGGTCGAGCATAAAAAGTCGTATGAAACTTGCCTATAATGGAAATTAAGACGCTCGTATGAAAATTATGAAACGAGCGTAAGTGTCATAAAAGGAACTGAAAGCGAAATAATAATTTGATATTTTCTTTTGTGATTATAAATATTGGATACAATCTTGTAAACGAAATACAATGAAACCTGATCGTTAAAGAAGGAAAAAAAATTACCAAGCTTTTCTAATTGGAAGAGATATTAATTCTTTATAGCATTTAGGAATAATAAATGTTATTAAATTATGTCATAATCTGTCGTATTATAATACTCCCTCCGTTCCAAAATATGGTATAGTAGCAAACAAAATAGTTTGATTATTGCGCATGCGCGCATAAATGTTTTCATGAACCATAAGTTCTATATTGTTAATTATTAAATCTATATTAATAATTAATGACAGTGTTAAAATAATAATGATTATGATTACTAATATTTTTGTTGATATATACTTTATTTCGTTTGAGGCTAGTCTTGTGACATAAATAAATAATACTAATATTCCTCCTAAGAAGATTAAGAATAGAATATATGGAAATCAAAATACGAAATGTTTCGCGGTGTGATATTCTGTTCAGTAGTGAAGGGACTATCTGATAGTGCAGTTGTGAATGTTTCTAATGTTTTGTAGTGCATCAAACTATAATATTTAAATAGTTCATCATGAACAGAAATCAAATGGGCACCTGCTGTCATCTTCTTGTTGCAGAAAATGTAACACCAACCTAGTCAATTTTGAATAGAACATCTAAGGTTCAACATTCGTACAAAATGGGTTATAATTTATTGGAGTTTTTATATTAATTTGCCTCTCTCAAAACAATGTTTGTTTTTTTTCTTTCATTAATTTGACATCACACAGAATGAAATTTACCTAATTTTTATGTTTTTCTCTTGTTAATTTAACAAACAAATAAGTATCTAGAAGATGTATTAAAGTTACATTATATTACTGAGGACTTTAACAAATGTATACCGTATTTTGGAACAGGAGTAGTATTATGGTAAGTTCATGTAAGCAAAACATAATTGTAGTATATTATTATTATAATTATTATCATTATCATTATTATTATTATTATTATTATTATTATTATTATTATTATTATTATTATTATTTACTTTCCGAGCAAGCTGTTACCACACAATCTTTCCCAGGGCGTTTTTTAGTGATCGTAAAGAACACTGTAACTGATACGTCATGTCCAATCGCTTTTGAAAAGTATACAATAGCCTACAGTTCTTGTTTTGCAGCTTTGTTCAGGTTACAGCCTACTTCACAGATAACTGTCAATTCTGGAGCGCTTAAACATGACCATTTTAATGACAGTCGTGAACATGAACTTCTTTGGTTGATCTTCTTTGTGAATAAGGACAATTTCATCAGTTAATTGTTAAGAACCATAAGAAAATCTTAATGACTAATTTGGCACTCACTCGACGGCGGAGAAAAAGTCCCGAAACGTAGACAATCATAGATGTAAATATAAAAAAAAACTGTAGTGTGTTTATTTGCGATTTTGTCTGTTGCTATCATTTGTTTGACTCACAGTTTCGAAATAAAATGTTGGAATACACAGTATAGCAGAATGAGTGAGAACCGTCTATGCTGCTTTCATCACGTCATTATGTCCTCATGCTTCATAAAACATTGTCAAATTACATTAATTACGTTGATGACGTAGCAGTTACGGCTTCTTTTCCTGCTTTAATTAAGCATCCCTCTAAATAATAGGTAGGTGCGGCATTATTGATAACGTCCACACGAAATGTGTGTCGCTGTTTACAAACTGTGTTATTAGCCGGCACCAAGTTGTTCATTAAGCAAGTGTCACGTTGTAATGCTGCTTTGAATGAATAAACTCACAATATAATATAGTGGATGTACTTATTAAGCTGGAAATAAGACTCTTTCAAACCAACAGTTCCATGTGTGAAGTGAAGTTCTTCATATAGACGTAGGTCTATATTTGATATTTTATCAATACTGGACTATATCTCCAGATATCAGTTAAACTGGAAGGAACACGTCTCAAGAATGGTTTCCCTAAGGCAAAATGAAGTATCGTCCAAATGGGAAACGGCCCATGAAAAGATGGCAAGAAAATCGCTTTTTCAGGCCGTAACAGTTCTTTTGGGACTAGTACTTGACAGGATGATGATGATGATGATGATATTTATTTGTCAGCCAAGTTTACAATTCATAATTGAGCACATCACCCGATTAAGGGCGTATAGAGCAAAATGTAGTTCTGGTATAAACTAATTTCAATGTTTGTCAGCTTCAGGTTGATCATAGTTGTGTCGAAAAAGTATAATTTAGCAATGAAGAAAAACTTTTTCGACACAACTGTGATGAACCTGACAGCTGACAAACATTGAAATTAGTTTATATCAGAACTACATTTTGCTCTATACGCCCTTATTCGAGTGTCGTCCTCAATTACGGTGGACCTTCATATTTATATTTTTCGATCCACCATCCCTTTAATATATAGGGTGGATGGAAACCTCTGTATCAAACTTGAAGAGGTTATTCTACATGTTAAAAGTATAACAAAACTTTTATTACGCTTTTCCTTCTATGAAGCACCGTTAAGGAGAAAAAATATAGTCTTTGCCCAATGTTTGCAGCGCTCTATTGCGGTAATGATCCAAGAGAGATGGCTGATTGCTGTACAAGCAGATAGGTTAAATAATATGAACAATTTAATGTCTTGAATCTTTTTTTGAAAATTAAATCGTTTAGTCAAGAATTTAAATTGAATAATAGCGAAAAATCGTTGAAATAAATCTTGCAACGCAGCGCACGTCTTTAATTGTAGCTCATATGAATTGTCATTTTCATTATTAATACAATAATTACACATCACCAGGTTTTAATTTAAAAAAAAATGTACTGCATGTTGTCATTAATATTTTACAAACTACTTGTCATAATAGAGTGCGCCAGAAGAAACAAAATTTCTCATGAGGAACCCATGTCCGTAATCGTAATGTTTAGACCTGCTAGCCCATGTATGTGCCCGCGCCACCTTGCCTTATGAAAATAAAATTTTTAAGCATTTCTTAACTATATTTCTCATTTAACGTACAAGAAATATGCTACTTTGTTTATAAAACGGTGGTAGAATTTATTCCAGGAACTTTCATGATGTTCGAGCATGATAAAAAAAAACCTCTTCTTCATATTTAGGCGTCCGCTTTCTTCTCATCGCAGCATTTTCACGTAAGCTACGCTGTAGCTTTCCTGTTACTCGCAAACTCTTATTATTTGTGCTGGATACCGATATGAGCTGGGTGGCGTCGTAATGGATATCGTTGCCGATGAATGCACTCAGCTTTTCTGCCACTACCTTAGTCTATCTATACACATAATGCATGTGAGCAAGTTCTAATAACGTGTACTGAGCCATGCTACTAATAAACATAAACTGAACTGGCGACCTCGAGTGAAAGTAAATCCTCTGGTGGCATAGTTGTAATTACATGATAAGTTAGCCTGCTGGTCGGAAGCGCCTAAACCGTGAGCAACCTAACAAACAGATAAGCCGAAAGGTTGTCCTAGTTTAGGATACCAGGGACACATTTATTAATAGTTTTAACTGCTTGTAACTTTTAAACGGTGCTTTCCGGGACAAATGCTCTTCATGACAAATACCGTTCATTTTGACACCCTCTGTCATCGCTAGGCGTTTCTAATGTAGCCGTGTAAACAACTTATATAATATGAAAGAAGAAGCCAATAACGTTAACGATGAAAAGAAGTCTATTTACAACCCATGTATTCCTCACTTCAGTGAGAGATACAAAATGAATATTAATACATGGGAAGTGAAAGGATTTCTTTTTGGCGCTAGGGGAACTTCATTTAAGTTAACCAAAACTATTCTCCTTTCTCTTAAATTTTCTAATGAGGACATTAACAAAATTTGTCTAATGGTCTTAAGAGATTCATTATCCATTTTATACAATCACTTGTATATTACTATGTAATATATATATATATATATATATATATATATATATATATATATATATATATTTTACTTCATTTCATTACTCTTCAATGTATTTTCATCTCATGTTTCTCCAAAATCAAATTGTACTTTATTTTTTTAAACGTGTCATTGTTCCGTATTCTCTCCGCAATCATATTGTAGTTTTAATTTAATCTCTGCTTTGTATTTTTGATCCTAGTGGTCAGCCGTAGATGTCGACCAGATGTCCCAAATTGTGGAGTTTGTATGTAATTAAAAAGATTCTGTTAATAGGTGACTGTAAAGACAGTTCTTAGAAGGCAGCGATTTGATAGTAAAATATATAAGAAAATTGAATCTGAAATTTGTATAATTTAAGTACTATATTTTTGATACCGGTACATAAAAATTTAGTTATTTGGGTCACGAAAAAAAGTGGTTTTCTGTACCAAGTAAATTACAGTGCAATCCCGAATACGGAAAAAAGTGATAAAGTATTTATGAAATTTCTTGCATTGCGTGAGATGTCTGTATTCTTAGATGTAATTTTTAGGTTAAGTAAGAATGGATTTAAGGATTAAATAAATAGGCCCGACTACCACCTGCCGGATGAGTGCACCCTATCCAATAATTAAATAATGGGGCGAGACGGACCGCATGGAAAATCTCTGTGACTGGAAGAAGGGAAACTGGGAGAAGAAACAATTAAAATGTACGCGATCGTGCATCCTTGAAAGGGAATTTGAGACTGAAAGAAAGTCGCCATGTGCGTCCCAAGCCTATTGCCCACTTGTCTTACTCCGATTTTTCTCGTTCCGTGTGAAGGAACATTAAAGAATTCTAAAGGGGAAATGACGAAAAATGACAACCTAACAGCACTTTAAATAGAAAATCGACCGATACGGACCGCATGGGAAACCTCGATGAGCGAAGTTTATCGTGCACACTGTTTCTATGGTACACTGGCGTTTAAAGATATCTTACCTAGAATTTCGTGATGGTTTAAGCGAACTTTCTAACTACGGTTTATGTCAAAACCGAAGATTATATACAATTTGACATTCTTTGAAATATTTCCGGTAGTTATTAATAGGCAACACTATTATCATACTGAACTGTCGTAGCTTTGCATCGAAGGAAACTAACCACTGAAATATATATTTATCTCTAAAGAAAATTAATTAGAAATCCTTAAAATAATACATTTTTGCATTTCTACAATATTTCAATACATAACGTAATAGAATGGAAACTAACATAAAATTGCATCACTCACTCACTCACTCACGCACTCACTCACAATACAAGAATAATCACTAATCAGTAAGTTTTCGGACTGCCCCGAATGTAGGCAACAAACAGGACATAACAAACAGAAGTTATTTAGAACCAGGGAAACGCCTCGAATCTATACTAAATGCATTACTTGAAAGGCAGGGAAGAAGACTAGGGATAAGGCGTATAAGGAGAGTTTCCAGGAAAAATCGCAGTATGTCCGTGACACATTTTCATACCAAACCATAAGCAACATATTGTTTTAAGTCGAAGAAAATTATTGTTGTTCAGTGATAATAGATATACATATCAGGCAGAATTTCAATCAGAAATATAAAATGTGTTACACACGTTTATTAAATAACATATATTAAATTACTGTTTTTATTATTTTACTATCTATTTAGTGAATATGAAGTGCCTATTTGCCTGCCTATTTTAGCCAAAATAAAAGCCTGAAATTTCGGGCTCTAAGTACTTACAATGAAGTGTAAATAGAAGTAATAGTGATACTGGGAAACGTAATCTCTGATTTGTGTGAATGACAAAGATGTGCTAAATTAGCATTTGTTAGCATTACACATTTAGTTCTTGCTGTGTTGAGGTCAGCTAAGCAAGAACCTAGGAGCCTGCATGTGTCTTACTCAACCATTACTCATGAATTGTTTAGCATGCGTCATGAGTTGCATAATTAGGACAATAGGCGACCCAGTTAGAAGGAATTAATCTTTCTATCAGCGGAATGAATGCTTTCCTTAATTGAATTGTCCTGTTGTATCACGAGAGAATACAATCAGCAGCGCGCTGTTATGAATGGGCCGCACGGTTCCCGTATCGACCTGCAATCTCATCATATATTTAGGTGAAAAGTTTTGAGCAGCAGCGGAAGCACATTCGTTGTCGCGCGACTGTTAAAAAAGTCAAGGCTGCGCCAAGGTCTATTCATGTGATGAAGTCGTAGAGTTTCTCGCTTCTGCCGATATCTTGTCTTCCCGTCCTGCCCCTCTCCAATCTCTTCTTCCAGCATTCTTATGTATACAAATTTCGAAAGAGAGGGGAAAAGGATTTGTGATAGAATACGACTCTGAAAGTGTGATGTATAAAGTTGATTTATGGAGGCTAACTTGGTGTCCCAGAATGCGGTTTTTCGGAACGATGCTTCTTATGTTGGTATGTTCGATACCTCGGCTACAAACCTCGGTTACTCTAGAAAATTTTACAACGTTGAAGAAAATAGCTGCGCTAGATACAGCAAAATATTCCACGCTCCCCCACCCCTAAAAATAAAGAAGTATCCAGAAGCAGAGAACAGATTTGTGTGGAATCAGTTAATTTAGTCTTGACCTAATTCGAAGAACAGTGTATGAATTTTATGCATATCAAACCACACTGACTAAATGATGAAGGATCGGTGGAACGGAGAAAAATTATCTTCGGCACCGGGGTTCGAACCCGGGTTTTCAGCTCTACGTGCTGACGCTCTATTCACTAAGCCACACCGGATTCAGCTTCGATGCCGCACACACAAATTCCACAATTTGGGACATCTGGTCGAAATCTACGGCTGACCACTAGGATCCAGAATACAAAGCAGAGGTTAAATTAAAAATACAATATGATTGCGGAGAGAATACGGAACAATGATAAATTTAAAAATAAAGTACAATTTGATTTCGGAGAAACATGAGATGAAAATAGATTGAAGAGTAATGAAATGAAGTAAAAAGAATACGTAGTATTATACAAGTGATTGTGTAAAATGGATAATGAATCTCTCAAGACCATTAGACAAATTTTGTTAATGTCCTCATTAGAAAATTTAAGAGAAAGGAGAATGGTTTTGGTTAACTTAAATGAAGTTCCCCTAGCGCCAAAAAGAAGTCCTTTCACTTCGCGTGTATTAATATTCATTTTGTATCTCTCACTGAAGTGAGGAATACATGGGTTGTAAATAGACTTCTTTTCATTTAACGTTATTGGCTTGTTGATCATCCTTCTCAGTTTAAGCTCCACCTGTTAGTTTTTCTCCGCTCCACCTATCCTTCATTATATGATAACGTAGAATTCATGCACGGAAATATCACATGTACTTCGGTACATCACAATAACACTGACTAAAGACAAAATTCTCAGCTCTCTCTGCAGCAAAACAATGGGTACCTAATAGGAGTTCCCATACCAGAGAACAACTGAACCCACTTTGAGCGCGGGATCCCTGTCGCAATCATGGCTTTTGCAAGTTGATCGTGGCATTGTCATCTTTCTTTAAACCTGATTTATACAATATGCGGCAAAACAAACGACACTGAAATGTTATTTAATTACGTTGGTACAGTATTTGTTCGAAATGTGTACAATCACCTACCACACATTGTTCATAACGTTTCTGAAGATTATTGAGCATGTTGATGAGCAAAGGTTGCTGTAAGGACACAAAAAATTACGTTATCTTGTCGCGTAATTCGGGAATATTCATAGGTGAATTATCTGTCTTGAAATTATTCTTTCAGTATAATCAGTACAACGAAAAATTGTACGAATTCTGAATATTTTAAAAGTATAAATGAAAGCTTTTAATTCTATAAATAAAACACCTGTTATAAAAATTAAAAGGTTTTTTCGCATAATGGATAATTCCATTGAGAATCTCTCTCGACATAAATACATTTAAATTATCTGTGGTGGCATGGCTACAAACCAGTCCTAAGCTGATAAGTCGCCCGAGAGGGTTGGTTGGTGGGACCAGTTACTGCTATTGTTATCTCTCACCCCGAGGCCGTTGGTTTCTCTCGTCTGAGAGCTTCAGTTTCTACAGATTCCAAGAAAACAGTGCAGGGAGAGATCGTATTGAAAGCGATTAGCAAATTAGTTTGCTTTAGTGTTAAAGATGTAAGTCCACACAAAACAGCATGTTTTGAGTATGCTCCAGTCACTTCGGTTGAAGTATAACGACCTTTTTCCACGATGAAAAAAAAAAAAAACATTCTCTCTGACAGGCGAGAACTTGAAAAAAACATCTTGTCGTGGTATTTATTTTTTATTTTATTTTATTGGGTTATTTTACGACGCTGTATCAACATCTAGGTTATTTAGCGTCTGAATGATATGAAGATGATAATGCCGGTGAAATGAGTCGGGGGTCCAGCACCGAAAGTTACCCAGCATTTGCTCGTATCGGGTTGAGGGAAAACCCCGGAAAAAAACCTCAACCAGGTAACTTGCCCCGACCGGGATTCGAACCCTGGCCACCTGGTTTCGCGGCAAGACGCGCTGACTCGTGGTATGTAACCAGGAGAATTAAAAGTACTGAAATGTGATACATAGGTTTATTAATAACTCGTATTAAATTACTATTTTCATGGTTTTATTATATACTGTATTTTCGGAATTTTTAAATGCCTGTTTTTTTTTTGTTTTTCTGCCTATTTCCTGAATTTTAAAAGCTTATTTGGCTGCCTATTTTAGCCAAAATAAATGTCTGTATTTCCGGGCTCTATTTATTAAATACTTAACATGTTTTTAAAGCACTTTAGCAGTAAATTTTTTAGAAGAGATGCAAATCTGGCTTTCAGATAAAACTCCCTGTGAAGCAGACTTGAATAATTTGAAGGGAAAAAAATTTTCCGGGTCGGGTATCGATCCCGGGACCCTTCGTCTCTGTAGGTACGTTAACAGAAAACCACAATTCAAGTCACACAGAGTTTGTGTGCACTCAAAGTTGGGTTTCTGGCGCCTTGTCAGCCCACTTGAGTTGTGTGGATATAAAGGGAAAAATTGGGACGGTGTCGGGTGTAGTTCCTGGGTAGCTCAGTCGGTAGAGCATCCGTGCTCTAAGCGAAGGGTCCCGGATTCGATACCCGGCCCCGGAGCAATTTTTCTCTTGCAATTATTCATATCAGAAGAGATGCTTTATCAACTATGTTGCTGCTAACATCATGTTAAACCTTCTGTTAAATTAATATCGCATACTCCTACAGTTAAATTCTTAACATCCTGTTATGGTGTGAACATGGCTGCCAAGAATCATTTGTTATGAGTTGCATTATTATATCAAGATATAGGCCTATTTGGCAATATTGGAGCGCAGGAAACTAATCATAGAAGAAACTACTGTATGTTGTAGATTTATCAGAAAGTAGTAATTTCCATGTAAGATGACTAGTGACAAGTGAAAGTACGTTATATGCCTAAAATATGAAAATAATATTAACACCATTATATTCAGCATCACAATCACCTTCGTTTTCTAATAGTTCTATTTCATCCCGAATAATTCAAAGAATCTGCGCACCTCTGTCATCAGTTTTAGTAGTGAAAGTATCATCAGTTTTCAATTTTCAGACGTTCCACTTTATCTTGTGCATGCTTTTCTTAATATTCTTCTTAATATTTCCATAACATTGATTTCTTTCTTAGTTCGCGTTTTTATATCAAAATTCCAATTGAAATCTTGGGTTAAGGAAACCCATGCTTGTTCACTTTTCCTTATGAAAGTTCCTTTACTACTTTTGTTTTCAATTTATTATATTGTTATAAAATTAGTTTCTAGATCTACTAAAATAAGTTTCGAAGTAAAATTACTGATATTTCCTCTATTTCCATTATAATTATATTAGTCTCTAATACTTCCACAGTGTAGAAATATAGCTTGTTAGCTCAGATGCTCGCGTTTGAGACTCGTATTCGGGAGCTCCCGGGTTCAAACCACGGGGCCGGCCAACCTGATTGAGGGGTTTTTCGTGGCTCCCTCAGTCTGTAGTACTATATACTGGTTGAGAGGAAGAGAAGACCCTGCGGCATTAACTCTGCCAGCTAAAGAAATGATTATTATTATTATCATTATCATTATTATTATTATTATTATTATTATTATTATTATTATTATTATTATTATTATGTACTTCCAGTGATAAAGGCAAATGCCGAGTTGGTACTATGGAATGGAATGGAATGGAATTTAACTCAGGGGAGCATGGATGCCCCAGCACTGCGACCTATTGAGATCTATTGCGCTAACCCTCGATATGGAATGAGTTGCCTGCCACAGATCCCCTACGCGCACCGCCCTAACCACATGACACCCTTAACAACCGGTCCCTACAGCCGACTGCAGAATCCATCCCCAAGGCCTCCCTGTCGGTCCGAGGCGAAACTCCTCCCCCGAATAGGTCCGCCTCGGGTGCCATTGCAGAAGCCATCCAACATCGCTGAACTACATTCCACGGAGGCCGGTCGAGAGAGTCAGCAGCTTAAGTTGGTACTAAGTTTTCATGGAAAAACAGATCCTTCAACAATAGTATAGTATATTTCGAGAGTTTAAATGTCCAGCTGTCGCGATAGGTATCGTGTTCGTGAGGTAGCACCTCGGTTGTCCGTTTGGGTTGTGTCAACCAGCGAACGCGTCAGATATTTTAGTGAGTGAGACCTCGGTTGTCCGGTCAGGGTTTAAGTGTCCTGGCAGCGCTGTGGATGTCGTGATGGTGAGAGAGCACCACAGGTCGGGGCGTCAGATGTCTCCGAGTTAGAGAGAACGCCGAACTTCAGGCAAAATAATATGAAATCCATAATAGTAAAGTCGTGATATGACCAGTGTACTTAAACCTACTGTAAATAAAGTACATAGAATTTAGAAATATAGTTTTCCCCTACAACAAATGACTACACTACAACTATACAGTGTGATTCACGAGGATTTACCGTCCTTTACGGAGCTTATTTCTTCCTATTCTCAATATTTTCAGAGTTACACTAATTTCAAGTTGTTTGTAAAATACGTTTTTTCTTTAGTTTGAAGGTAAAAGAATAATACAAATGAGAATGAACCATTCAGATGTATCATTTCTTTAATTGGCAAGTATTATGAAGCTAAAAATGTGCTGTGAACTCCTTAGTTGCTTCGTACAGACATCTTTTTGTATTTTTAACTAGAAACATTACCGGTGTTGGACCCCGGACTCATTTCACCGGCATTATCACCTTCCTATCATTCAGACGCCAAATAACCTGAGATGTTGATACAGCGTTGTAAAATAACCCAATAAAATTAATAGAAAAATTACATTATTTTTATGCACTTATCACAACAGTTATTACAAATCACTCCACTTCCACCGACTTAATTATTTGCAGTTCGGTTTTACAGTGTCTGAGAGTTTACAACACATTTTAAAAAATGTCGCCGTCCGCTTGAGTACACTTGGCCGCACGCTTGTGAACGGCACTCGTTGCGCTACGTAACTGCATACCGATACGACTATCTTTGATTTCCGTAGCGCTCGCGCTGGTGCTGACTGCACGCTGACTAAGATCACGCGTTCACAGCAATGCTTTCCAATAACGAAACGTAGCTCTGTAAATATTGAGTATAGGACTCATGTTTATATGATACTGTTTGCTCAGAATGTCTTCGGAAATAAGCTTCGTAAAGGACGGTAAATCCTCGTGAATTACACTGTAGGCACATTGAGGAAACTTTCATATGATCACTGTCTCTTTTATTTCTGTTGCTCGTAACATCATGTTACCTAACCAAAGTACTTCAAATAGTTGGCGAAACACTATTGAAGTAACAGGATGTTTAATTTTTAACAACGTGTTTATTAGCACGTTGTTAGCGTTATTTTAACAAAGCTTGATGTCTGTCGCGTGCCGATACGATTCACTGGCCCCGGCATGAACAGATTCTACAACTATTCTTTCGCCACTGGCTAAAACATCAGTGAATGATTGTGATTGTTGGATACAATCTATTAGCTCTCATTTCTAAAGGAAGTAGGCTAGTCAAAACTGCAGTTTGATATGTGATACGTTATCCGACATGTCGATCACCCTAATTAGCGCAGGCTCAGTCCTCGATTTGTATCTCTCCGTGTAACAAGTAGCTGTTTTCCTTGTGCCCACAGCTGACTGTATGACTTAATCTGATAAGCTTCAATGTAGACTTGAGGGCGGGGATCAGTTTTAAGGTCACTTGCTCGCCACTGCAAGAGGTAAGCTAATGATATGTCGTAGGCGCCGCTTGCAGCGAATGTAGGTTAAGACATGAAAACGTGTTTGCAGACAACTTCCTACGTAAACTGTAGGTTCCGTCAAATCGGTCGTTCTTGGTTGCTATGCGGAAAAGTGTCTTCTGACGAGTTTGTGTCAATGTTATTTGAAGTTGCGGTCCGTGGACCAGTCGCATCACGGCCTATAGACTGATATCCGCATTGGAATCCGACAAAAAAAAAAAAAAAGTAATTCGAGATAACTGATCCTCTAGGACATTTGTGGAAGATCAAAAGATACAGACCTAAGAAGAGTTGTGATCCTTCCAGATTATGGCTTTAGTATACACTGTTCTCAATTTTGTATAACACTTCAATTTATTTGTACAGTAATCCCCCCGTACCCGCGGGGGGTACGTTCCGAAATCTACTGCGGATAATAATAATAATAATAATAATAATAATAATAATAATAATAATAATAATAATAATGGTTTATTTTAGCTGGCAGAGTTAAGGCCGTAAGGCCTTCTCTTCCACTCAACCAACAAAAAGTATACATACATATGAAGAGTCCACTGCAAGAATGATGGATGTCACTTTCTTGTCGAAAATGAACCAAGACTCTCTCTCATGTTACTAAGGCGTTTTTTTTTTTTTTTGTAAATTATCTTGCGATCCCCCCTCAGCACTTTACACGACCCCAAGTTTGGGAACCACTATTCTATAGAAAAGTTAAAAAGTAAAGGTGACGGTGTCCACCGCTGTGGAGTAATGGTCAGCACGTCTGGCTATGAAACGAACGGACTCGGGTTCAAATTCTGGTTGGGACAAATTACCTGGTTAGGGTTTTTCCGGGGTTTTCCCTCAATCAATTGAAGCAGAATTGCTGGGTAATTTCGGCATTTGACCTCGGACTCATTTCGCCATCATCATCATCATCATCATCATCATCATCATCATCATCATCATCATCACAAAAAATTATACGATCCATTAAAGAGTTTTGACTCATGCAAACCTTATTTTAAACAATATAAAATTTTAACATTTCCATCCATTTATATTTACAAATGCCTAATTTTCTTAAAATAGAATGAGAATAAATATAGGCGTAATAAGAATTTAGTTTATCATAATTATAACACACGAAATGCATATCTGTTTTCAATAATAGTACATTACGCAACGAGCCTATAATGTAGGTAATTAAGAAGTGAGTATGGATATTTATGAAACGAGCGCAAGCGAGTTTCATAATTTTCATACGAGCTTCTTAATTACCATTATAGGCGAGTTTCATACGACTTTTTATGCTCGACCATATTTCTAACTTGAAATTACAGTATTCAGATGTATACATTTTATTTGTATCTGACAAGATCGGAAGTGACCTTGTTTTAGGTCGTGAATTGTGAGATGTGCGCAGACGCGAATGTATTGATTTTTTCCGAGGAACAATAATGTCATTGACCTTGTGTAATCCGTTAAACTTGGTATAACTTTGATTATTGAATTCGACATTGAAAAACGAGATGAAAAATTGAATTTAATTGAATATTATTTACAATTAACACTAATTATTATAGTAACAGAACATAACCTTCTGCGACAGTATTGGATTTCCAGCCTCCGTGACTTTTCGCTAATTCTCTTTCGATTGCATATCTGAGAATAATCGATACTTGCGGTTTTATAACGGTAGAAAGCTGACCTGTCATTGGCTGAACAGTTGTAACCTGAGTCTTCATTGGCTGAAAGACCTGACCTTTAATGAGTAGGTGTACTTTAATGACATGCATTAAAGGTCTGCTACCAGGTGTATAATTACTACATTTCGGGATGGTCGAGCATAAAAAATCATAGACTTGTGAAATATGAAAAATCGCCTGCATATACTAGTATTATGTTTTTTAATAAATTACCATTGCAGATACAAACTTTACCTTATACAAAATTTAAAGTGAAAGTTAAAGAGATTTTAACTGAACAAAGTTTTTATTCAGTAAAATAATTCTTAAATTACAAATTATGACAATATGCAATGCTACTTGATTATGCTATTTATTTTAAATGTATTTTAATTTGTAGTGTTTTTTAATTTTATTGTGTTTCTTCTTTATTATGTAATTGACGTATACATCTATGTATATGGTCATGTATTGAATAAACAATCAATCAATCAGTTAATCTTCATCCATATAATAGCCCGGGTTTAGTTCACGATGCGCCATGCTGTACTTATACAAGAGCGCGGCCATTCGGCTACCTAATCATTTACAAGAATAGCAGTGGTCAGCACAATAAGCTTCAGGTTGCAGTGTAAGCCTTCGGGTCTCTCCTCGGTTAAAAAAAAAAAAAAGAAAAAAAAAATGTGACAGTGCATCTCCCTGCTTTAGCTCTCAATTAATTAAAAAAAAAAAACATCCGACAGAAACTGGCCTTTACGGACTCTGCTGTACGTTTCACTGAGACACATTTTAATTAATCGAACTAGTTTCTTGGGAATACCGAATGAAATAAGAATTTGTGCTAAGAATACAAATTGAAAATTAGTTTGAGTAGAGTCTAAAGCAGTAGTAAAGACGCTTCCAACTATATTGCATAAGTTACCGTAAATCTTGATCACGCAAGATTTACTTTCCTTAGATGCTCCTATTATTACGGAAGATGCATTGCGGTGAGCTTTAAGACATATCGTGGGTTTATTACTCAGATCAGAGTTGCAAACTTCAGCTCTCGGCTTGCTTCATATTCCTTCCGCAGCTTCCGAAGTGGCTTGTGTGATCTGCTCTGACTTCCCAACGTGCGTTCGCAGTTTAATGTTGGATTACAGCTGTTCGAAGCCGCATTGGAGCATATGTATCAGTTAATCAAGTGTAATAGAGATATTGAAATGCGGTGGACTGGGTAACATTAGGGTCTGTGAATCTGCTGCAGTTAGTCACTTATGTCGCACGCTATCTAGACCCCGTAGTCATTGCCACATTGGATTTCACACGTTGTTCTTTCCCAACAAAGAGAAGTGATAGACATAGGCCTAATATGATCTCACTGTCTTATCGCTAGAACTCGGATTCTGATGTTCGTACGTATTCAGTGCTCACAGTGTTTACACACCTTTCAAATGATGAAGAATGGAAAATTAGATTTTGATAATAACAAAGACAATTTGAGGAAAATAATCTAAGAATTGTGTTCGGTTAATGGCAATGACGTTAATCCTTGTACTCTCACATTCCTGACCAAACATGGTACTTCCTCATGGATTTCATAACCCTTCCGCCAAAAGACAATGTGCGTCTTGTTTATGTGATGATTGTCAAAATAAGACAAGTGACCTGGGTGGTATTCGTGATTCGATGCTGACAGGTGTGCCATTCTGCCTCAGCCCTGACAACCAGGTTCCATACTTACTGTACTCCAACCAGGGGAAAGTCTCATGGGAATGAGACGCAGCGGGGTAATGCTGTGAATGAATGTTGATTTCATAAGGTCACACACGTGGATACACGCATCTCCATTGGCTAACTCTGAAAGAACAAACGATAACACTGATACACACATATTTATACTATCCTAGTTACAAACTTAGATTACGGTTAATTTCCTGATATTTTAATCCCTCCATATAGGAAATAACATATGCAGGAGTGCATGTTTTTTAAACTGACGTTATAACGGTAATATTATCTATCTACTTCGCTCCAATATATGACGCAATAGTAAGCACATTCCTTTCACGGTTCATCTCCTGGTTGGAGAACAGTAGACTAGTGGTATTCAACTTTTTTCTCCCCGTACACCTATCGTCCGTCCCAGGAATCTGTAGAGTAGAAATACGAAATAAGACCTCTGCGCAAGTGGTATAGGGGAGGGCTAGGACCAATGACGGCTCTGGCCAGAGGCATTGGTTGAACGAAGCTACCAATCGCTTGCAGGAAGGGGATCATTTCTATCTGAACACTCTACCACGAACATCTTACCCCTTAGCGGCTTCGAGCTGATACTGCCCGCAATACACTCGGACACAGAAAGACTCCGCCCCCATATGCGCCAAATGTCTCTACAGATTCCTGATACGGACCATAGAGACACTTTTTCAATCTAGCTTGTACCCACAAAGCTGTTAATTAAAATTATACATAACTATATCTAAATGTAAATAAACTTAACAATTTATCAATTGTTAATGTTTTGAAGCATAAAAGAGAGAATCATGCTATTAAATAAATAGTTAAAGGAACAACGTTACAGATAGCAGTGGGAAGTTATCTTATTATTTTTATCGTTATCTTATTATATTCTATTATTAACTTAAGTCAGCGGTCGGCATTTCATGCGGCAAGCGGTAGCTTACGTCATACTTGTAGATCTTAAATCATTGAAATTTTTCACATATTTCTCTGCCTCATGTCACTTACCAGATATCCCCTCAACTAACTCACTGATCTTGTCACACACCTTGTAAAAGACCACGCATGCGCAGTGAAGACAGCCGAGGGTGTCGCTCTTCAATAGGTACTTCCAGTTGAACAAAAAATCTTCCTGGAATGAGACAAACGTACGTACATGCCATTATCTTGCTACGCGACGATCGAATTGTCGGCGTAGTTTCTGAAAGTAAGTAACCAATACTTGCGTTGGGCAGTGTGGCAGTCAATAGGCAGATGATAAGGTTGTGTTTGATCCCCTTCCTACCAGCACATCAGTTATATTTACTTCAACTTTCTCTAGGAAACGTCCCATTCCATGCTGAAGATATGCCTTAAACCGTGAGTTTTACAGATTTTTGGCGCATTAATGCTCGTCCTTTATTTAATATTACTTTTCCCAGCCGATGGATTGGTAGTGTTGGAATGTTTGGTTTTGCTACCAAGTTCACCAGATTGTATCTGAGATTTATCCACTCGTGTGTCGCTGTTCGATAGGTACTTCCGGTTGGACACAAAAAATCTTCCTGCAATGAGACAAACGTATGACACGTCGTCGATTCCATGGTTCCAGACAGAGAAGGTTTGTTTTGGCCTCTGTAAATAAACCTTTACAGTTTGTGTACATCATTCTAAAATACTCTGTATAAACCAGAAGACTTTGCATTTTTTTTTTCGGGTGACTGTAGAAGAGGTAAAGGAAGGGAATTTCTATTTAATGTGACAGTTTGAAGAAGTCCACCGCTATGTTTCAGTGTATATTGCAATCTAGAGTTCGGTCCCTGGTGTGGACGGTTTGGATGTATTCCTCAGTACTTGTGCTTGTCCAGTGATGTCTTCGCGGTGGCCCTGCGTCATATTGACCACGGTTATGGTGGCCATCGGTGTAAGAAAGTCTGATGTTGGCCCAAAGATAAACTTCTCTCTATCGCATTGGCGTGCAAGTCGTGCAAAAAGAACGGGTAAAACAAGACAAAGAAGAAGACGATTTTATCAGCGGGAAATATTACGGATCTGTGAGTACAGTAAGTTGAAATAGTTTTATTTTCATGACCTACCTGTAGTAGTTGCAGATTTGCTTAGTATTGTTGAATCATTCGTGTGAAAAACTGTTGTAGTGTTTATTTATATGAAGAGCTAGTCAGTAGCAAAGCCTTGACACCTCCGATCATTAATCATTTGGTTACAAGTATCTGCCATTAGGCGGGGATAGGGATTCTCCTGCTGAGCGAGCAAACAACGGGAACAACAACAAACAGTTGCTCCTCGAGCAGTACAAACAAAGCTCTCATACGTGGTGTTTGTTTGGTTTAATAAGAAAGCTACTTCAGGTCGATACCATGTTCGTCCTCATGTTAACCTCACCTTGAAATCAAGCCGTACAGGATTTGATTTCGCATGACAATGGAACCTTCCACATCAGCTCGAAACGCTCCTTGAAAATATGTTGACGGGTAAATGTGCCAAAGGAAAAGTGGCATAAAAAGTATAGCTGCCAGTACAAATTATAAGATCTTAGAAATAACTCTGAAGTACAGAGTAGAATATTTCTTTGTTTTAATACATGTTGTGGCGGACAAGGTTGCAGTTAGGATTTTCCTGTCCAGGCACCTATATCACTTCGTTCTGTTCTATCATTTCATTTCATTTCATTTCATTCTCCGAACTAGAGACGAGTGATATAATAAAATGTTTCAAGTTCAATCTATAAGATTGATCTATTTTGCAAATGTTTATTTGCTATAACATTGTATATAAAATATTAACGTTTTCGCCTTTTCGGCATCATAAGATATTGTTAAGAACACGTAATCTAATTACAAATTCAACAATTAAGTCTTTTCTACCAATGTTTAGTTATTGCTGATATTCGTATTTTGTTAATAATTTAATGCAACATATAATATAACACACTTGTCATTTTAATCATTTCATATGTGTTTTTGTAACATGAGTTATATGTATCTGCAATCATATCGACTTTCCAAATTTATATTTCCTGGAAATCTTTTCCTACATAAACCTTTTTACTTACAAGACATACTACATAAAACTCATGAAAATCTATTTGTCATGCATATTGCAATGTACATGTTTAATTTGATCAAGGTTTAGATTACGTGTTCTTAACAATATCTGATGATGCCGAAAAGGCGAAAACGTATATATTTTATATACAATGTTATAGCAAATAAACATTTGCAAAATAGATAAATCTTATAGATTGAACTTGAAACATTTTATTATATTAAATTAGATTTATCTGAAGACAAAATGAATTGTAAAATAGAGACGAGTGAGTTTGCCGACTCGAAATCTGGTTACGTAGCGAACCTTAGTGTAGTCAGCCGGTGTCGTTTCCGAATGAGTACTTGAGGGTCAGCGCAATATATCTTCTAAGATCGCAGTGTTGGGTCGTAGTGCCCTCTTCCCGAAACTCAGTTCAGTTCAATTATTGCATGTGTAACCTTCCTGTTTATGTCGCACTTTGCAACGAAGTATAGTAGCAAACAGAGACCTACAAATTCTCTAATTAAAAGGCAGTTAGTAATGAAAAGTAATTTATAACAAGATTAAAAAAGGAACGCACTAGTTGCTTCATTTTTCTTGATGATGTATGGCAACTATTTCTCAAAATGTTCGTTATTATAAAATTTATATATATTTTTATGCTCGACCATGCCGAAATGTATTAATTATACACCTGGTAGCAACCCTGTAATGACCTCATTAAAGTACACCTATTCGTTAAAGTTCAGGTGTTCCACCAATCAGAAAACACCATTGTAGCAATATGAAAGCGCAAGTATCGATTATTCTCGGATATGCAATCGAAAGACAACTAGCGAAACGCCACGGAGCATGGCACGGAGGCTGGAAATCCAATACTGTCGCAGAAGGTTATGTTCTGTTACTATAATAATTAGCGTTAATTGTAAATAATATTCAAATAAATTCAATTTGTCATCTCGTTTTTCAATGTCTAAAGCAATTTCAAGCTTATATCAAGATTAATGTTCATTTTACTCTCTATAATATATCAAGGTAAATGATATTTCTTTCTCGGAAAAAATCAATACTTTCGCGTCTGCGCACATCTCGCAATGTACGAGATATTGCACAAGGCCAGTTCCGCTCCCCAGTCAGATAAGAATAACATGAATACTTATGAATAATTTCAAGTTAGAAATATGGTCGAAAATAAAGTCTTATGAAACTTGCCTATAATGGTAATTAAGACGCTCGTATGAAAATTATGAAATTCTCTTGCGCTCGTTTCATAAACATACTCGCGTCTTAGTTACTGCAATTGAATCGCACTTTTTAGAAAGGAACTAAATCAAAATGTTCTATTTTTCAGGAGAGCAAAAGAACTTACTTTCATGAATAAATACCAGTGTACTAGTGCTCTCTATGTTAGAGATACAGGGAAAGGTTTGTTTAAGTTCCTTCCTTTGTTTATCTTTGCGTCTTGGAAGTATTAATCATTTCATCAGAAGAAATAAAAATGACAAATTTTGTCTTAGTTCCTTCAAAAAATTGTGATTCAATTATAGGCTCGTTGCATAATGTACTATTTAAACATTCGATGTAATAATAGTTTATTATTATTATTATTATTATTATTATTATTATTATTATTATTATTATTATTATTATTATTATTATTATTATTATGTAACTTAGATCCTCTCCCCATGGTGTACCGCGTTCACTGTTTGGGGCGAAGAGGGATTTAATTTCATCGTGTTACCCAGGAGGAGATGCGCTTGACCAAGAATGAGCAGTCAAGTAACCGCCTTTGATTAAAAGTGTTAGGAATTGCTGTAATCGTTACGAAGTTTTGAAGTTTTACATCATGCTGACCACACGTGCAATGAATCGCGTCGTTGTGAAATAATTAATAATGATTTATTCATAATTCTCGCATCATCTTTAGTGGAGACCAAGACTCATTTTTTGAAGACTGGAGTATTCATGTTTACCCGCTAATGTGTTGTTCTGCGTAGTCTCTGGCTCGGCCTAATACTGATCGTGTTGGGATTACTGCTAATTACGGTCCAAAATATCAGAGTTCTCCGAGAATACCAGATGTGAAAATTGTGACGTGTAAGGCCCTGCACCGGACTGTCGTCCACTATGGGAGGATGAAAGAGAATAAAGAAGGATGAGGAAGAATATCATTTGTTTTTGGCTAGTAAGAAAAATAACTATTTAATGACTCGACGGCATGGGAGTATGCTGGTTTATTCGAAATATCTAAGGTTCGATTCTCGAACATATTGGAATTCCTGACGGTATTTCATGGACATGTTTATTCGGGTTTGTAGAACTTTAAAATAACGCTGTCTCTTTGTTTTTTTCTCTCTCTCTCTCTCTCTGTCTTTTTCTCTCCCCCTCCCTCCCTCATACGCTCGTGCACACACACAAACTCACTATTTCTGAATCTCTCTTCATTTACCCATACAATGGCTCATTCCTCCCTTTTTCTCCCTCTCATTTTATCCCTCTTTTCGTCCATCCACAGTACTTTTCCCATACCACCTTTCCTATCGCTTTCTCTATATTCTTCCATACGTTTCTTCCTCCCTTATTCTATTTGTCCCATCCATCTATCCATCAACTCACACTTGTATCTCAGCATTCGCCCATCCATGAATTAATTATATGAATTCATTTGTTCATTCATTCACTCATTCATTTATTCATTGACTCATCTTTCCATCCATCCTTCCATCCATCCATGCATCCAACCTTTCATCCATTCATCCATTCATTCATTGACTCATCCATCTATCCATTCATTCAATCATCTGTCCATTCACTCATCCTTCCATCCATCCATCCATCCATCCATCCATTAGTCGACCTGGTTGGCGAGCTGGTATAGCGCTGGCCTTCTATGCCCAAGGTTGCGGGTTCGATCCCGGGCCAGGTCGATGCCATTAAAGTGTGCTTAAATGCGACAGGCTTATGTCAGTAGATTTACTGGCATGTAAAAGAATTCCTGCGGGATAAAATTTCGGCATATCCGGCGACGCTGATATAACCTTTGCAGTTGCGAGCGTCGTTAAATAAAACATAACATTTTAATTCCATCCATTAATTAATTAATTCATTCATTCATTCATTCATTCATTCTTCCATCCACACATCCATTTATTCATTGACTCATCCTTCCATCCATCCATCCATCCATCCATCCATTCTTCCATTCAGTCAACCTTTCATCCATCCATTGACTCATCCTTCCATTCATTCACTCTTTCATCCATCCATTGACTCATCCTTCCTTCCTTCCATCCATCCATCCATCCATCCATACATTTACTCATTCATTCTTCCATCTACACATCCATTTATTCATTGACTCATCCTTCCATCCATACATTCATCCATCCATTCATTCACTCGTTCATTCATTCACTCATTCTTCCATCCACCCATCCATTTATTCATTGACTCATCCTTTAATCCATCCATGCATTTACTCATTCATCCTTCTGTTCATTCAACCTTTCATCCATCCATTCATTCATGCATTCTTTCATCCATCCATCCATCCATTTATTCATTGACTCATCCTTCAATCCATCCAATTACTCATTCATCCTTCCATTCATTCAACCTTTCATCCTTCCATTCACTCATCCTTCCATCCATTCAGTCGTTCATTCATTTAGTAAGTCAGTCATCTTTAAACCCTTCCGGTTATTAATTCATCGCCTCTCCATTCATTAATTTATTATCCATTCATTCATTATTTCACTTATTCCTCTTTCAATCCATCCATTCATTCATTCGTCTTTCCTTCCATGTATTTATTTATTCATTCATCCTTCAGTCAATCAATTCATTCATGCATTCATTCATTTTCGAACCCACCGATTTATTCATTTATCCATTCGTTTATCCCTCCATTCAGTTATTTATTATTGCTTTTTTATCCACTAATTAATTAATTAATTCTTTCATTTACTTTTTCATCTGTCCATACATTCAATAATTCATTTATCAGTTCATTCTTTCACGTTCCACACTTAACGATATTCCTGTACGTCACGTATTAGCTTCCTAGAAACTGAGCTCGAACTCTGGACATATAGCAGCGCTGACGTTTTGGATTACTAGTTATCTCAAACAGCGACAACGAGCGATATGCAGGCAGGCATGCATGTTTGTGTCCATGTTCATTATCTCCTGCGTTCAGTATGTACAAACTGAAGGCAGTGACGGCAGTATTACCGGGTGACTCAAGAAATTGTACAGCTGACTTTCATTGTACAAACTTTAAGTCTGCAGATAAAGTTACATTTAAACAAAATGTAGCAGTACTAGTAATTCAGTAATTTCCTGAATATCTGGACTGCAGTTTGAAAGTTACTTTCAGAACAAGTTGATGTCTTGATGTGAAATATTAATGAATTCGTGCATATTTAACTTCATTGGAGGAGTTAGGTTCTTGTACTATAGGGTGACGCAGATAAAAGTAGCCCGTGTAAGTATAAAGTAAATACAGAAGCGAAGTGCTGAAAAGGACTCACCTTTTATAGAAGATGTTAAATGTGGCTGGCTCCCTGCAGCATCAATATACACACCTGTGCACGTCTAATCATGTCCCGATATACTTGCACAGATACATTTTGCACAGTTCCCGTAGCGCGCCACTTTTTAGTCAAACTCTGTATTGCTCTCTTTGCCAGTCCTCTATCCGGAAACTTGTCCCAGAAAATTTCGCAAGTTTCCTTAATCGAACCTGTTCTCACATACGCTTCCACAGTTTCCACTCTTTCTTGTATCGAGTAAGTAATTTTACAGAATGCAAACAGACACGTGTAATTATTCGACTGATCACTGATGATATACTGACAGCAAGAATCCCAGCAATCGATTGTTGCATCCAATTGTCTTTTGTTGTAGCTGTTTACTCATTTCGTTATCCGATACGATAGAACACAATAATGGAATTTCAAGCAGTCAAAATATCGCATTCGCATTCAAACGTGAGGCGGGCTTCTTTTATCTGCATCACCCACTATAATAGTATGTTTCCATCTTTTATAATAACACTGTACAACATGAAATTTGTCCTTTTTATAAAAATATGTGTATTCGATGTATTTGGTGGTCGCAAATACGAATCTGCAGTTAGTTTTTGTCCAGCACGTACTGCTTCTCCAAAATAAAACGTTATTTTGTGTTAGTGAAATGTAACACTAATTTCACCTTATGGGATGCAGCATGTCACTGAAAGTACACTTTCTTGACAGCCAACTGGACTTCTTTCCAAAAAAAACTTGGTGCTGTAAGCGATGAACACGGGGAGAGGTTTCATAAAGAAATATCTACCTTCGAAAAGCACTTCAGTGGAAGGTGGAATGCAAGTATGCTGGCTGAATATTGCTGGTCACTCATCAGAGAGATTAAAACCTTGTGCATCCCTTGTGTTTATCGTACGGCTCGACCTCCCCTACACGTTACCTGCACTTTGTTTACGTTTTCACTGTGTCTAAACGAGCGCTGTACTGTACGATATTACAGTATTGTGAAATTTTGGTTAAATTTAATTTTCCTACCAATTTTTTGTTGTTGTTCTATTAAAATTATAACATATAGCCTATTAACCTGTTGTAATGCTATAGGATACTTTGTGAATTTAAGGGTTAACAAAAAGTGTAAAAATAAACTCTCAGCCTGACCCCAAAGTGTTGATCTGATTAAGATACACCCTGTATTCAGTTAACGATGAACACAGTACTCATCTTGGATATGAGGGAGGAGTTTCACTGGTGGACATTTGATTCTGTAATTTTGTTACTAACTTGACATATTGGCACTGAACTAAAATTTGATTATGGAGGACGCGTCTCCTGGAAGACCATATCAGCACAGATTTCCCCCATAAGGTGTTTTATGCTCTGCCGAGCGTGAGGAGTTACGTAGTGGCCCTCTAAGGTGATTAAGTGTAGACCGGTCTATCGGAATCCTATTTCCAACGATGAGGTTGGGAATTTGTCTTCCAGCATCCTCCGTGGCATATCAAGGCTCCAGGGTGCACTGGAGCAATGTTTCCCTCTCATAAAGCTGGACAGAGCCTGCGTAAAGTTGACCCACTCACGTCCATCTAGTTCCAGGGCTAGAGACTGCATTCTGCTCGGTTTCTCCTTGTCTGTCCGTCCCTTCTTTTATGGCTCGATCCAAACAGACGAGGGTTTCTTTACGATTTTGCGGAAGGAATATGTCTTGAGAAATGCTGTTCCCCATACATTTACAGTCAGACCTAATATGCATCGTGCGCAGTTTCATGCTTCAAAGGACTCAATCGCGTGTTTGACGTATTTATTCTACCATATTGACTTGCTGAGAGCATGAAAGTAAGGTATAATATTCGTTATGTTCCTATGTGTTGTGTGTTCTTATTCTTAAGGCGAACTTGTACAATCTATTTCATTAATGGCGTCACGTTTTGAAGTTGTGTTTACATATGGTACTTTATGCCCCTTCCACTCCTATGCCATGTACGTGTACAGGACGTAGAGATAGCCACTCTTATGAGCAGTGGCGTGCCCCTGTACTTCTGAAATGTTGGCATACATCGTAAACGGGATGTCGGCGCTGCTGCTACTCTAGCTTGAACACCACTGAAAACCGGAATACACATTACAGGCGAGTGTGCGCGGTAGGGGTATGGTTAGAAGACGTAGTTTCGTTGTGAGTACGACTAAAGAACCAGACGGAATTAATGGAATCCAGTGTATGTGAAGGTTTATTTTTAATTGAGAAACATTTTCAATCTTTGCATTACACATGGTATTCAAAAGACGGTTGCATATTTTGACGGCAGGTAATATTCAGCAAAATAAGTATGGAAAAGAAATGACATGGCATTTATAGGATATCTGTAATTGCGTGAAACGTTCATGTTCTGGATTTGGTGTTATTTTGATGCACCAGACTCTCGCTAATCCGGCCCTCAGTAATCCGGTCTCCTTGTAATCTGCTTCCTATCACTTATACTGTAATAGTTTTCTGGGAAATTTGCGCCGGTTACGTATGGAACGTTCTAGTTTCGATTTAGAAGCGTAGGTGAAGTTGGCGCAGCTTATAACATTAATTTTAATGACATTTTTAAGCATTCTGAGTAATCCGGCACCCTCTGTTCAAGGAATGACCGGATTAGCAAAAGTCTGCTGTATTTAGGTGTAAATTAGTTTTTATTTATAAAGGTCGTGAATACGATTAACAGTGAAATAAATTTAATGCAATTTATATGTTGTATCTTAATGCTTATTGTTTTTCTTTTTTTGCTTTATTGAATTTATACCACATCTATACAAGTATTAAAATGGAATTACTGTGTTAGACAGTGATCTATTTATATATAAGAATTGTATTCCAATGGATACCATCCCATTGTGGAATCCTGGGAAAACGAGAATGCGGATGCTTTAGCAAAGAAGGGCAGCACTGCTACTCACAGACCTGTTACTAAATCTACGTATTACTCTGTGAAAAGACTTATTAAATCTACATACTTAGACTTCAACAAACAAAATTTGATAACACAATCTCAAGGGAAAAAATGGAACTCTCTGCATCATAATCCACAGTTAATTCCCGATTTACCACGCAAATCGCCTGTAGCTGTATTTAGATTGGCAACAGGCCATGATTTTTTGGCCAAACACCTGCATAGAATTGGAATATATCAGTCCCCTAACTGCCCATTGTGCAACTCAAACCAAGAAATGGATTCGGAACACCTCAAAATCTGTGCTTCAGTGGCTGATCATGATAATATCTTTGAAAAATGTTGGAGTGCAAGAGGTCAAATGACTTTATTATCAAACGCCTGGCATTAGAAAACAACAACAACACTTATATATAAGAAGTTACTGTAGTGCAGACTGTGACGCATGTTACTGTCCTCATTAACAAGTACAAAGGTTATTCAGGCAATAATGCAAGGATAAATTTGCTTTATATGAAACCAACTTCTTGCATCTTACAATTTTTTTAATGATATTTGCTTTTCTTGTAGGTGAATTTTTTTTGCAATATTTAAACTCAAATAGACACCATTCGCATGTCGCCTTTGGTACTCCAGGACGAGCTTACTGAGTATCACTCGCACAGCCCAAGGGCTCGGATCCCTTTTCTTGCCAGGACTGCGGCACCTGCTCTCCCCTCTCGCTGTAGGATTTTAACGTATTTGGCGATCCCCTTCAGAGTTCAGCTGCCTTGGCCCAACTATCTTACCGTGCAGATTGCTCCCTTTCCCCCAATTTTCAATTGAAAACAAACGAAGGGTCTACCTCGAAAGGTCCCTATTTCAGAAATGTATAAAGTTCAGTATTGAATCTCTCTTGAATAACCTATCGTTGTGCGTTTTCCCCTAGCCCAAACGACATCCCTGACATACTTGTAAAATCATTGTAGTTGAACCTGGGCTCATCGGAGAACAGTACTTTGCTCCACTCCTTCATTGTCGATTTCGCATTTTCACGGGCCTATCGAAGACAGGTCTGGGGACAATGCTGGTCTTCATGATTTTAGAGCTATTTCCCCTAGACGTCTTCGAACTGTTCTCATGCTCATCTTGACACCCATTACATTCTTAACTCGATTTCGGTCTTCCACCGAGAGTGTATGATGATTTCCTAAAAACTACAGCACTTGTAAATCGGTCATCATGGGCTGTAGTTTTCCATTTCGGCCAGATTCAAACTTCCTAGAGTAACTTTCCTCTTCTCTGAACTTTTTTTACTGCACCTCAAACCGTTGAATTCAATGAACCTGTAGCATCAGTATAGTGGAAACTGCGACTATCATCGCTAAAAACAATATTATATATTGTAACTTCTGTTCTCACAGAAATTCTTGGAAACGAATTTAATGTTGAAATAACAAAATCAACTTTTACCGACAATGTTCCTGACAACAAAAACAGAAGAGAAGCAATACAACAATGAACAATATAGAAGAAATTGTAATGAAACTCATACATTTTGAGCGGAAATGTCAATAAATGGATTTTGACGAAATTTTGATATGACGTGCAGATCCAGCCTGCAGTTAGGAGATTAAAAAAGGAAAGAAAAAAACACTTCACCCATAACTGTAAACTATAGAAGTTCTTTCTTTCTTTATCTTAGTTTAACCACTCCCTTTTAGGTACATTTAGGCCTATACGACCCACGCCTTACAGGGCCGCGACCTGTCGGGAGAGGAGTTATTGGATAACATACATACTTTTTTGACCACACAAGGACATGGAGGGCCTCCCCGAATGAGGGATCAGCTCAATGCCAGGGCTACCTCCGATACAACACAAACATTTAAGACATTACACAGCATTCACTCACACATATGAAAGGATCGCCGTCCATGGCCGGACTTTCAAGAGGTACAATCCCGGCATTTGCCTGAAAATAACTGAGGAAACCATGAAAAACCTCAGGATTGCCGGCCCCTGGGATCGAACCCGGACCTCCCGAATGCAAGGCCAGCCCTCTACCACTCCGCTAGCTCGCTCGGTCTATAGAAGTTCTTTGGATAATATTTGTATATCAAGACTCTTTATACTAACTTAAAGTGAGCACTTTTTTTTGGTTATTTATGGAAAAAATTCACTTCGACGCCGAACATCGAACTCAGGACCCCCAGTTCTACGCCCTAGGCGCTCTAACCACTGAGCTACGCCGAGGCTCAATCCACAGCACCGGATCGAATTTTTCTCCATTAATAACCAATGGTAACCATAAAAGATAATTCTGTAGAACAAAAAAAATAATCTTTACATACTTTTTCTTGCCTCTCAGTGCATTATGATACGTCACGCATAATGACAAAGTAGTCGTGATTGATACTGCCATATTTATTTTCGTTCATTGACTCGGATCCAGAGAACAAGTTCTGCTAGGAGTGGATTGTGGGACCGTTATGGTCACCCCTGTATCGTATCCTATCTGCCGAACTCGCTGCGACCTGGTCCGCTTCCCGAGTCGAACTGAAGCTCGCGATAGTTCTTGATATACTGCGAAATGACCTCGATGGTGAACCCATCTGTATTTGCGTGGTTCCGCCCCTGCACCGCATCACAATGTACCCCCGGGCGCTGTCGGATAACCACCCATACCGCGTTTGATTACGACTGGATGTACCACACCGAGCGATCAATAAATATTGAAACTGCAGGTGTTTTCACCTATCGCCACACCGCACAAACCACGTTCGGACACGATACTATGTTTAGTAACATAATCCTTGCCCACACAGATGTCAACAACTGCTGATATTATTTTCATGACTTTCAATATCGAATGGCCCCGAGATTCTGCTGTACTAATAGGTAAAGGACTCGGTCAGACGGTAGCGGAGGCGCTGACATTCCGTGTTGATTTGTTTATAGTGGCGCAATCCATATGAATGCCAACAGCTGCAAATATTATTTCCAAGTAAACAAATGAATAACTCGTGATTCTGTGGCACACCTCTTCTAGCTGTAATTAAAAAGAAATCAATTTTATTCTCCGTGGATGTCAACAGCTATAGATGCTATTTTCTTCTTATACTACTACTACTACTACTTCTTCTTCTTCTTCTTCTTCTTCTTCTTCTTCTTCTTCTTCTATTCTGGCTTTGGAAATATATCCCTATTCCGATATCAGTTGTTACTCCATCAGATGTTATTTTCATGATATTACACTTTTACTTCGTCATACTACTTTTGACCAATAAAACGGTACGAAAGGACGTGTTTCAACCAAAAATGGCTGCTTATCACTACAATTTTATCACTTCCCTAGCATTTGTTTCTTTGTTTGCCAACATTTCAAACTTCATTGGTTTGGACGTCAAAAAACAGAAAATTACAAACCACTCCAGTCGATGCACAGCAGTTTCAATATAATATGACTTGCATTGGCATTCAAGAACAAGAATTAATAAAGATCACTGGTCGTAGCTATGAATCTTCCCTGAAACCCTATTTACAAATAAATAAAGAGCACCATTCGGAAATCCTGAATAAGGTGAGGAATAAACCATGTATCTCAACGAGTTTCATTTTTTTTACGCATACGTCCAATATAACATCAACTGAACCACCAACCACTAGAACATTCAAATTTTAAAATTGTACTTTGAATAATTATTCCTTTTAAAATTATTCATGTTTACTTTTTATTTCATCGTCCTTAATTAAAACTTTTCTTGCTTGTTTCATCATCCCTAATTAAAACATTTCTAACACTTGTTTATATTATTTAGATTATGTTATAGCTTCTGCTATATGATATTATGGATAGTCACGTATAAAAGATTGTTCAATACTAAGATTTACTGAAAATCATCTGTGAAGTGACGTTGATTACTGGGATCCGGATAATTGAAATGGAATACAACTGTTTTAATAAAAATGAAACAGAATCAACAAAGTCTTCTTGACTAGTAATCGTCCACAGAGTTCAATGAAGATTCCATAGTTGACACAACTGATAACAAGAAAACAGCTAATCATAACACACTATTGCCATCTAGCGTAGTATTTGTAATGTTGAGATGGTACAATAATACATTTGAAGACAGTTGTATTTTCGTAAGTCAATTAGGGGAGACTGTTGTACTTTTAGCATAGTGTACCTTTGAACATTTTTTGTTTTTAAATTTTTGCTGCTACCTAGAGGACTCAAAATGAAGTAGATTGTAGAGAAAGCCGCTAAGTAGCTCTGGTCATAGTTTCAGTTTGATTTACTGCAAAGTGTAAGTTCTGCGGGGAAAATAATTTTTTTAGTGCCAAAAGTAAACATTTCGTTCATTTCTATATGTTTTCTAATACAAAACCAGATTGTATTTATTAATATCTTTCAAGTACGATGTGTTCCCTATCATCTGGTGAGTAATAACATATTTTAATTTCCATGATTTTTTCGAATCTCTAGTTTCGGGAGCTATATTTGTTTAAAAGTGCACCCTCTTGTACCTTTGAACACAAACATCTTGTACCATGGAACATGTTCCAAAGTACGCGACACTATCGGGTTTTTGTTTTTCTTTTATTTCAAGATCATGTCATGAAGTAAGTCTGGAGTTAAGAGACCTCCAATTGATCCGGATGCCTTGAAGAAAGCTGTTGAAGCAGTTATTGCTCCTCCAGGAAATAAAATCTCAGTCAGAGAAGCCTGCTCTGGTATATGACGGCAAATACATTTTAAATATAATTGTCAGTTTTTACAACTATATTCCCACCTATATCCCATGTGTCCCAACTTACAAGAGGGTATGTTCCAAGATACATGAACCTGTTGTACCTTTGAACACATTACATATCCCTTCATTTTATTTTTCCCAGCCTTAATAGATCTGTAAAACAGAAAAATACATACAGGAAGTTGTAAAGGAATCTTCAATAATTATTTCAAGCATTTTTTTCTTTAAAAAAATTTAATTCTCAAAATTAAAAAAAAAAAATAATAAAATGTGGAAAATGTTTAAAGGTACAACAGTCTCCCCTAATATTTTATTGTATTAGAGTACTTCGTTACTTCTAATCTTTATATACTTTCTTCTAATCGTGTAATAGTCATTTAAATCCCATTCGAGTTTTGATTTTCTCTAGATAAATTAAAAACCTATGGTGAGATTACTATTCATAAAAACTGAATAACCCTACAGCGATCCAAACGAAGCTGTGCCGCATATAACAGCCACATTGCCTTCTACGCCAACTCCACCTAGGCGAGTTGCTACTAATAGACATGGAACCTGAGGGCAATCCCTTTCATGGTATTTTTTAACAGCTGACCTGTTCTGTAAATAATGTAGATGTGTTGGAGCGAACTCTTCAAACCCTCCGATTCGGTATGGGTTTCATTAAAATATCGCGTTTGCCGTTGGCGTCCGCCCCTTGCGAGATATCGTAATCATGAGACGTGTTGGTTGCATTATGAATGATAGCAGCAGGTACAAAAAGCGGTGACTGGAAAGCTGTGTGTCGCACACGCGTGTTTGACAACTGGGACATGAAAAAAAATGTTTCGTTTTTAAACAACAATCGATCATTCGCAACATGGCGGACATTGTAATGTATAGGAGCGGGTGTATGAAATATGAGATACACACCGGTAAATGGTCGGGTGTTACACACACACTCCGTAATAGGGTAGCAATTTGTAGGCAGTCAGTAAAGCGATCACTTTGCTTTCTGTCGGATGCACCGTGACCTGATGTAAAAAGGAGAGTACAAAGAATTGCGCGGCCGTCCCAGCTACTAGCCGATCTGTCGCTCCCTGTGATCTATTTTGATACAAGATGAGCGAGCGATCGCACGTGCGACAAGGGCTGCGGGAACAAAGAAGCCTGACATTACCGAGTCGTACATTTCACGAGCTTCGTTCATTTTCCCACGGTTTGGAACATTATCAGCAACTAAGAGGTCATGGATTTGATCCTCCTAGAACGAAACATTTTTTTTGTTTTTTTTTTTTTTAGTAGGTTATTTTACGACGATTTATCAACATCTCAGGCTATTTAGCGTCTGAATGAGATGAAGGTGATAATGCCGGTGAAATGAGTCCGGGGTCCAGCACCAACATTTGCTCATATTGAGTTGAGGAAAAACCGCGGAAAAAACCTCAACCAGGTAACTTGCCCCGACCGGGAATCGAACCCGGGTCACCTGGTTTCGTGGACAGACGCGCTAGCCGTTACTCCACGGGTGTGGATACGAAACATGTTGTTGTAAGTTTTGACTATGGTAGTACGTATTTTGAGACCTGAAGACACTATTTTTTCACTTTATCCTTACAAGTATACAGAGATCGTTAAATTAGTGTCAATATTTTCACGAAAAACCTGAAACCAAAGAAGTGGTTTCGGGCATATTCTCTCTTTGTCTGTTTCTATATATATATGGGAATTACTATTAAACTATTGACGAATATTTCCTGCTTATCTAAATGCAAATACGGAAATTAACATTGTTAAAAATGTCCTCCATGTTAACTGTGTGGTACACTAGCACATCTGCCGCCAGACTAACCGTCTCGGGTCCGATTTTCATGTAACATTTCTTCGTCGGGACTAGAAGAGGTGACGGTGAACAACTTCTAATCACTAGATTGTGCACCATATGAAGAGAAGGCAAATCGATGGCTAAGAAGCTACAAAAATGCTCATTTAGTTTAACTACACTATTATTTAGAATAACCATATTATTATTATTATTATTATTATTATTATTATTATTATTATTATATTCACAACATCGGACAGTTAACTAATATTTTGCCCTCGAGTAGAAGACCTTGCAAAGCAGAATCACATATAAAAAGTTTCTCTATTTTGAGAAAAAATAATTTCTAAACAGTTTTCTGATTCCCGTGCAAATTCACAGAAACGAGGTATCACTTCTTAGCAATCAATATGTCAATGTTGATAGTGATTCGTCCGTCGGACGCGGACGTTAAGTCTAGCGGCCCCCTTGGTGCTATTTTCGACAGGAGTAGGCTACGTGTCTGCACCGGGTTTTCTCTTCTCCCTTCATCTTCATCGTCATACCCATTTCCTACACTACACTTACACATATACTCACTCTAGTACACGACATAACTCTCCATAGATGCGCATCATGAATAGTGTGGCCTGCCGAAGTGGTGTACAACTTGAAAATGGGTCACAGTCCTGCCATTCCTGCGAAATATGACCGAAATCACGAAAGTGAAAGGGTAGGCATTGGATATCGAAAATTTTTCAAATGTTTATCTTTGCTTATGTCTTAAAATTTTTACATGTGAACAGATGAAATATGTAGACATTGAAAGGAACAACTTACGTTGGGAAAACATATTACAGATTATCTTTGCTCTAAATGAAGAGATATACAGGGTGATTTACGAGGATTTACCGCCACTTACGGAGCTTATTTCCGAAGACATTCTGAGCAAAAAATTTCATATAAACATTTGTCCTAATCTCAATAGTTTCAGAGTTACATTAATTTGAAGTTGTTTGTAAAATACCATTATTCTTTAGTTTTAAGAGTAAAAGAATATTGCAGATAAGGACTGAACTATTAAGGAGTATCATTTCTTTAATTAACTAGTATTCTGAAGCTAAAAATGTGTTGTGAATTCCATAGTGCTTCGTACAGATTCCTTTCCCCCCCCCCCTTCAATTTTTAACTACACAATTGAAGGGTTCAGAGCCATAATGGGCCAAGCGACATTTATTAAAAACGGAGAAAGCAAGGGTTAAAGTTGAGTGAATGCTATAGTTTACTGAAGATTGACATACCATTTAGTTTTAATGTGTATACTTTATATTATTTGCTATATGTTTCCATTGAATTATGGTAATAACTTCATATTAACTCTTGTTTTCTATGGTTTTAGTAAATGGCGCTTGGCTCACTATGGTTCTGATCCCTTCAATTACAATTTTCTTACGAATTTATCACAACAATTGTTACAAATCACGCTAGTGTGTTAGGATGCATAATTAAACTGTAAAAAATCAAGTTCCTAAAGTTGTACGATTTGTAACAATTCTTGTGATAAGTGCGTAAGAATAATGTAATTTTTAGTTAAAAATTGAAAAAACAAAATCTGTACAAGGCAATTAACAACACATTTTTAGCTTTAGAACACTAGCCAATTAAAGAAATTATACTATTGAATAGTTCATTCTCTATTTGTAATATTCTATTACCTTTAAAACTAAAGTAAAAAGATACTTTACAAACAACTTCAAATTAGTGTAACTCTGAAAATATTCAGATTAGGATATACTGCATGTTTATATGACTTTTTTGCTCAGAATGTCTTCGAAAATAAGTAAGTGTCGGTAAATCCTCGTGAATCACTCTGTATAAATTTTACCAACTACGATCCCTTCTGACATGGAATATAATGCGATCTATTTGCTTTAGTCCAGTTGATTATTCAGTATGGAATAACAGGTTTTGGGGAGGAACATTGGACAACACTTTCTCGAACCGTTGAATTGCACGCGGCGGTACAGGCTACTACGAGTTGTTACTGTTATCTTCGTGTTAACCTGGTATTGACTGCATACCGTTGGATGCCTCGTCAGTAACAAAATAAATGCAATACTTTCTGTTCAATTCGTAATTTTTTGTTTTTTTTTTTTTTGTTTTTTTTTTTTTTTTTTTTTTTTGTTTAGTCTACTGTCCGAAGACAGGTTTGAATCTCGGGACACGAATAAGACCACTCACGAGGCAGCTAAGCCAGGAGATAGTGGGATAGGGTGGTCAATTTCTTTTCCCCTCCACTGCGTACATCACTGATTAGTAACAAATTACACTAATCACTAATCAGACTTCAGGGGTGCTATTCATAGACATTTCGCAGCACTCTCTACGAGCGTACTAAGCTAGCTCCGGGTATCCACTGGTTACTAGTAAGAATTAAAATCATATCCTACCGCTAACACTGGTTTATGAATACGAAAAACGCTGATCATCCACCGGAAGCCCGCGCTAAAAATGTCTATGAATACGGCCCCAGATGTCTACAAACTATTGAAGAGGTGGATTCAAAAGTGTCCTAAGTTCTTACTTTAAGATTTTAACTTCCTTTATTCACGTTTTAATTTATTCTTTTGAAGCATATATGAGGAGTTCACAACCAGAATGTACCAAGTCCATCTGGAGCAGTTCTGAGATATTGAGCCCTAAAGTTCCTGGCTGACGCTTAGCAACCTTCACCTTCCAAAGGAAGTGCTGCCCTCTGTGGAGTAACAAATGAGTTATGGACTTTGTTTGTTATGGCAATGAATAAAGCTAAGTTTTCTTCATTCGAAATTGTATTAATCCACAAACTGATCACTGGTGGACTTGGTCCACTCTGGTTGTGAGCCCTTCATATATAACTGTGTAAGTTTATTTAACAGACTCTCCTAAGTCTTTACTTAATGTCTGCATATGTTTTTTTTTTTTCAAACGGATCTAAGGACGTCAAATTGATTTTATCAGTTTTTGTCATTTTTCTCATAACTTGTCATTTCAACTTAGGCCAGTTTGAAATCCACCTCTTCAATTGTTTTTCCTCTGACGTATCGTCAAGTGCGATGTACTAATTTGTACAGGAACGTCATTTTATTTTTACTAACATTTTTAATATTAACCTGACTATATCTTCGGATTAAAGGCATAGAACCGGAAACATCGCTTGCTCCCCCTTCCAAGACTGGAGTTCGATGATACTGGCGTAAAATACAAATCACTTTACTACGTATAGGAGGGAAGAAAAGTAGTTCATCCATTTATGTAAACTAGGTAATATCGCAATTTTGAGTTTGATAATTTTCATTCGGTTTTTGTTTAATCAAAATACAGTACCTATTGTATTAACATTTAGTGTTTTTACTCACGAATTGAGCTATCCATTCGGACGTATTAATTATGCAGTGTATATTGTACTGTTACAGCACATTAGCGTACAATATAGAGAATGAAGTTAAATTGAAAAATAATCATAATATGGATATTTGAAAATGGTGGCCGTTCATTTCCATAAAGGCTTCAGTTCTTTTGTGCATATTATCGCACTATAGACTATTGTACCTAATTCCAATTACCAGTTTCGTCCTTCGTACTAGTAACTCATGTTGAAATAATTCTGTACCTACTCTATAAAAGAGTACCTTACGTACTGCAAATTCAATCTTCACTCTGCCCGATCCGAAAAGATAAAATTACTCAGAAATGCTATCTACTGTCCGTTCAAGTGGTTTTGTCGCAGGGTCGTAGAAATGGGGGGGGGGATCACGTGACAGTTAATTACATAACGAGGCCCTTTTAAGTTATTTTAAGCAGTTGTATAATATTACGTAGACGTCCAATTTCTAACAGAAATGAATGTTTTCAGAAAGGAGGTAAGTCAGCCCTGCTACTAGACTTTACAGAGGGGCGAGCAGGGTGGGGGAAACCGGGATGCGACGTAGACAAATGGACGACAGTACCTGTGCGAAAATATGATTCAATATTGAAAGCTCTTTCGTCATTGGAAAACGCGAACATATTTCTGAAACGTACTATACTCAGTAACTCATACGCGGCCTTGGTTCTGTGTGGAGAACGGTTGGAAGTTTTCTAGTAGAGGGGGTGGGAGTGAAGTACTTTCAAAAACTCAGGTACAATAAAAAAATATAAGTATAAAATGATGTCCCTGTAGTAGGCCTAAATATAAATTAATTCTACTGTCTTTTGTTACAGGTAAGTAACCTTATTGGTAGCTACAACAAGTACTGGTGCAAGGCCGATGTGAGTATATAATACATAATATGTTGTATTTCTGTAAGATGGAAAACATTTGCTCGGATGAGCTTGAAGTCACATATCCGGGCGTGAGATACTTCACGTGCCAGTTACGTACTACCTAGCCCATTATCATAAAAATACCCCGATGCTTATATGAATATTTATCGCCTCGCGTTTGAGGTCGGGAAGCGTGCTGGAGTGTCGTTGCGCCTGAAGCACTCGTATCATCTTGTTACAAGCAGACGTAAATCAATGACATCGGAGATAAAGACCCGATTTCTGTGAAGTTTGTTTGAAGTCCGCTTCGCACTTCAGGCGTGATAGAATTATTAAGACTATTTGCAGTGTTGGACAGCTTGTTATTTCCGCGGCGGAGTAACGGTTACATTTGTGTACTTAGTTGCAGATAATATTGTTTCGAAACAGTTTTTTCACGTTTATCAATTCTTCTATTGGTAAGTTTTGTGTAACAATTCATTTTAAATAATGAAAAATGTAATTATATTGGACCGTACTTTGTCCCAGAAGGTAAAGTAATTTTTTCATGAAGTAAAGTAATTTATATGTTTTCCGGTACTAAAAATTATTCAGAAAAAAAAAATATATTTAAAAAATGATCAATGGCGTTCATAGGCTACAAGATTCTATTTTTGGAACTTCTAATTAGACGATGCACGTGTTATAGCAAGCGAACTACTTGACTGAGGGCTCACGCGATTCTTGTTTCGTCAAATGGAGCGGAACATCAATACTGCTACCACTACTATCACTATTACTGCTATCTTTCATACTGCTACTATCACTACTACTACTACTACTGCCATACCACTATCACCACTACCACTATTACGACTACCACTACTACCAATAATACTACTGCTACTATCGCTACTACTGTAACTACCACTATCATCGCTATCACTATTACTACTACTACTATCACTACTTTTACTGCAACTACTACTATTGCTACTACTACTGCTACTATCATTACTACTACTGCCACTACCACTATCACCACTACCGCTATTACTAATACTACTGCTACTATCACTACTACTACTATTACTATTACTACTACTATTGCTACTATCACCATTATTACTGCCCCTACCACTACTATTACTATTACCACTACCACTATCACCACTACCGCTATTACTACTACTGCTACTATCACTACTACTGCCACTACCGCTATTACTACTACTGCTACTATCACTACTACTGCCACTACCACTATTACTGCTACCATCACCACTATTACTGCCACTACCACAACTATCACTACTACTACCACTATCACCACTACCGCTATTACTACTGCTACTATCACTACTACTACTGCCACTACCACTATTGCTACTACTATCACCACTATTACTGCCACTACCACTATTACTACTACTATTACTACCACTATCATCACTACCGCTATTACTACTACTACTGCTACTATCACTACAACTGCCAGTACCACTGTTACTATTACTATTGTTACTATCACCACTATTACTGTCACTATTACTACTACTACTACCACCACCACTACTACTACTATTACTACTATTGCCACTACTACTACTACTACTACTACTACTACCACCACCACCACCACCACCACTACCACCACTACTACTACTAGCTACTGCTACACTACCACTACTAACACTACTACTACAATACTACTACTACTATTGTGTGCTCGGCAAGTAATTCATATTTAGCCGGAGCTCTTTGAAGTTGCAATCGATTTTTGAAATATCTGTTGAAAACAGTTTCAGTCTGTATCGGCATGATTGCCACGTGTTTTCTCTTGAATTTTGGCAACGGTGATGTCTTGCGCCAGGAATCAGCTCTGGCCGGCTCCTAACTTGCGGTCGTTGTAGAGGAGTAAGCAGACTTGTGTGAAATGTTTATTACTGTACTGATTTTTCAGTTGTACGGTTGGATTCATGTGTACCATAAATGCGATCCATATGCCCATGCCATGTAATGTAAACATCGCACAGGGCCAGTTATCATTAGGTTAACAAACCGAAACATATTGCTTTGGCAGTCATTGAACCATCGCAGCGTACCATGTGAATGTAAAGAAAGAAACGGCCTGGACAGTATTAAAGTATGAATAATAAACTAGTTGAAATTGCCCCGTTGAGTTACATAAATATACACTTGCATATTCATGTTTGTACAGGCTAGACGAGAAGTTCAATATCGTGCACACATTTAACAGCATCAGAAATCGTGTCACGAAGGCAATACATATTTTCTTATTATAACTTATCTTTTCGATAGTACACTTTTCTCCTCGGAAATATGGCCGTCATTTATACTGCAGATTCGGAAATGCCGGAGATCTTATTTCCTTACACTTCCACTGAAGAAAAATATTTTTCCCAACTGGAAATTTTGACGTAGAAGTGAAATAGTGATAGGAGTGCGACAAGGATCCCCTTTATCACCTATCCCGTTCAACATCTACTTGGAGGATTTAGTGAACTGTTTTCAGAACATGGGAGGGGTGAAAGTAGGAGGAAGTGCATAAGATTTGCTGATGATACGGCGTTGTTAGCAAAGAAGGAGATGATACTGAGAGACTTACTACTGGAGCTAAATGACAGCTATGAGCAGTATGCGATGAAAATAAATGTAAACAAGACGAAGGCCATGGTTATTGGAAGAAAAATAAAGAAGATAAATGTGCGAATTCGAAATTAGACAGTGGAACAAGTGGACAGCTTCAGAAACGTGGAATGTAAGTAGGCCTACTATAAGCAGTAACACGAGCTGCTGCCAGGAAGTCAAAAGGAGGATAGCAATGGCAAAGGAAGATTTTAATAGAAAAAGGAGCATCTTCTGCGGATCTCTGGAAAAATAACTAAGGAAGAGGCCAGTGAAGTGCTTTGTGTGGAGTGTGCCATTGTATGGAGCAGAAACATGGACGTTAAAAACATTTTAAATTTGGATATGGAGAAGAATGGAGCGAGTGAAATGGACAGACAAAATAAGAAATGAAGCTGTGATAGAAAGAATGGATGAAGAACCAATAATGCTGAAACTAATCTGGAAAATAAAAAGGAATTGGTTGGGTCACAGGCTAAGAAGAAACTGCTTACTGAGGGATACAATGGAAGGAATGGTGATCGGGAGAGAAGTTTGGAGTAGAAGATGATATCAGACGATAGACGACATTAAGATACATGGATCATATGCGTACAATAACAGGAGGGCAGAAAATATAAACGATTGGAGAATGGTGGGTTTGAAGTGAATTACCTGCCCTTGGGCAGAACTAAGAATGAATGAACAGTCTATAAGGCTGGGGGAGGAGTTAGATTCGTGTCCATTGAACTGAAGATTAGAGACCTTGAGGAAAAGTTTGATGTCAGATCGTAAGGTGATTGAAACGTGATTAATGTTTTTTTCGACGTACGTATCTATGAATAATTAGATTGTGGTAACTAAAAGTAATTAATTTTTTATTCTTATTTTCAGTAGATAACCTGATTCGGATATACCGCGGATCTATTTTCTACACACTCGCCACATTTCCATTGGAAAAAAAAAAAAAAAAAAAAAAAATCATTCCCAAGCGGAAATTTTTCGCTACTGGATCTGTGTGAAACGGAAAACATTATTAATGCATGGAATAACGGAATAAAACGGAAAACACATATCTCAAATATGGCCGGAATTTCACTCAGTCTATAAATATTGAGAGTTTGTTCTGAAAGAGAATTAAGGAAATTGAGAAAATATATAACCGTCTTTTATAGCGCTGGTAGGGTTCCTACCTTCAGTCTCCACGTCATAACCGGGGGTACTGTATTACTGTTTTTTTCAGTAGGCTACTTAACGACATTATGTAAGTATTAACCATTAGTTTATTTAGCATGGATGAAATTGTCACTATCGAAATTAAATTTAGCAAAATAACCGCTGAAGACTCGCCATGTGATTACCTGATATTCATCTTACAGTTGGTAAGGCCTCAGAAGAATGCTAACCAGGTAATCAGCACAGGCGCAGTTGCGGATCAACAAACACTCCAACCGCCTCAGCTACGCCGATGGCTACCGTTTTATTTAACAGTACTTACGCGTACGCTGTGGACGTTACTCAGTGATCAAACGTGGACGAGAAATGGCGACTGATTCTACTCCGAGCCCTCTATCAGGATAGAGTTCTCTTGCCATAAATCTACGATACTGGACCCACAGTTTTACTACCCTTCCGGAAGAACCCAGATTAAGAATTTATCGCACTTCAAACTTCATTACCCTCGGCCAGATTTGAACTGGTAGGTATGGTAAAGTGAACTGGAATTATTGTATTAACTGTTTGAAGTCGACTGTGACATAAAAGTGTAAATGCATTTTCATTGTAATTTTTTAAATCTGATTTTAATTAATTTTTTATCACATTTATATTGGTCGTTGTAATATTTTTATAGTTTTATAACCATGGATATTACTGTACCTATATACAAAACCAAATACATACTGAAATACGCTTGCAAATGTGTAACAAATACTTTATTACATGAATAATAAGCATGCAATTGTAATTAGTGTAGTTGTGATTGTATAAACATCATCCCAATCAACTTAAATATTCTGTTGTTGCAATTTTTAATTAGGCCTAGTAGAGCCTGGAAGTTTATGCTGTTAAATCCTGATAAACGTACATGCATTTTGAGCTTAAAATAAAAAGTGCATTAATAAATTAACAAAATTGCATTTCCCGTAATGGCTTCAATACTATTTGAGTATAAATTTGTTTATTCCATTAAACCTCAAGTAAAACTGGCTTCGTTGTCTAAAATAAGCCGTGGTTTGCAGTTCACTACCAGCTCTTGACAAAGGTTATGAATTGTGAAAATTCGTCTTTTACTACTCAAGATGGTTTATGACTAAAATCCGACGTTTTAGCTCCTATTCTAGCTCGCAACGTATATCATTACGTTTGTTTACTACTGAGCTATGCGTAAGGTACAGTCAACACACAAAAATACTCGTGTAGTAGGAACTCAAGCTCCTGGCAACCCGGTCAGTCTTGATAGGATTTGTCCATGTTTAATAATATGATTAATCGTAACTTTTCAGTTATTTCTGAAACTGTCACCAATTTAGAAACATCGCATTTACCAATGACTGAGGCTGTAAAACAACTGGACAGTATCTCACATATTCTTAATGGGTTACATAACGGATCAATTGTCACAAACCTAAAATATAAATTTGTTAACGTACTCAAGAACAATGTGGGTATACAGTAACGTCAGTTATGCGAGATACTATGTTGACTGGTTCCACAGACGCAAACCTTTAGGAATATTGTTGTGTGAAAAATGGCATTTCTTACTTCGGATAGGTCTATTATGCTTCTGTTACGTCCTTTGATGTGGAACGCTCTTTTTCACAATAAAAACGTTGTTTGAATAAGCATCGCAAAAAATTTTGCGATGTTGTTTGGAAGACTTGCAATATTCGTCTTCGTTCAGTTGTTAACTATATGATATGTTTTCATTTTCCTATTAAACGTTTGATGTAAGTATTGTAAACATCTAAAATGACTTTCCCTTGCCCACTTGATTCACTGTAAACAAATCTCTGAAACACTCGCATTGCCTATTTAAAGATGCATTGTACTGAATACGTTGGCGATGAAGGCTGACATCTGCGGACGTGTGTATGGTTGAATATTTCCCCTCGATCCCAACTGTTATAACTCGACGCAGGAGAAGTACAAGTGGCGCTTCGGGCTACAGGACTCCACTCGCCTTGGTCGAGTAATACAGGGCTATTAAAAAAGGAGCAGATTTCAAATATTTATTTCTTCCAAACTACAAAAGATAGAAACACAATTCCAACGTTCCTGGACAGACGAAAATTTAAATTTTGAACAGTTCGGGTAGAATTTCGAATCACGGTCGCATTGGCTCTGTTGCTTGTCATGCGCAGCCGCATTGGCGCTGTTGATTGTCTGTAGTAAAATGGCGACATAACAGGAAAAAGCATTTTGTGTGCTGCAATTAGCAAAACTTTGTTTAAAGGTATGGCACAGAAGACGTTAATCTTTGGTGAAACTCTTTCATGTTCAATAACTCACATAGGATTTTCACTTTCCCTAATTCTAACGTTATGGCGATTAACTTTACCGGAAAGATGAAAAATGGATTTATCGGAAAAGATTAATCGTTCAGAAAAATTGTCTTCTTCCATATCATATAGCATGCTAATGGAAAATTCGTACCTTTTGTTGTGGTCGTCAGGATGCAATGCTTGCAATAACTGCAGTTTGCACGGCTTCATGTGCAGACGGTGTTTCAGAACTCGCCATACCGTTGCTTGAGGAATTTTCAGTTCTCTACTTGCTCGTGTTGTGGATTTTTTTGGGCTCCTTTCGTAAACTGTACGAATACGCTCGACATTTTCATTCGATGTGCGTGGACGTCCCGTGCTTTTCTGTTTACAGATGCAACCATCTTCTACGAATTTTCGATGCCACTGGTAAATCTGCTTATGACGAGGCGGTTATTTATTAAACCGACGGCGAAAAGCACGTTGAATTTCAATAATGGACTCTAGTTTTGGTAATTGCAGCACACAAAATGCTTTTTCCTATTGTGTCGCCATTTTACTACAGACATACTACAACAGCGCCAATGCGGCCGGGCATGACAAGCAACAGCGCCAATGCGGCCGTGATTGGAACTTCTACCCGGACTGTTCAAAATTTAAACTTTCGTCTGTCCAGGAACGTAGGAATTGTGTTTCTATCTTTTGTAGTTTGGAAGAAATAAATATTTTAAATCTGCTCCTTCTTTTTGAATAGCTCTGTACTTCACGGGGATTTGCTGCCGAATTTGTCTACAGTTTCTCCATACAATTTTTATACTCCAGAGTATTCCATATTGCATATTACTCTGGGTGCTTGTCATAAGTAGAATTTTAAATATCGTAGATCGAACACACTGTACCTCTTTGTGAAATTTAGTAGTGAGACCTATTGCATAGTTGATCGTAGATAAGTTGCTGAGCGTTTATGCAATGCGCACG